>NC_087246.1:29290000-29890000 GCF_037042905.1 Lytechinus pictus
GTCTGTTCCGCGGCATCTGTATATGATTTTTTTTTTTCTTGTATAATCCTCTATCGATATTCGAATTTTAATTTTCATCCCTTATTCGTTCGAACTTTTCAAACTATACAGATTTTCATCAAAAGTTATTTATTCAAAAATGCATTTTATTCAACAATAATATACGATAATAATATTTTATTTGAAGTTATACACCGAGTGGTGCATGTGCGATATAAAAAGGCTGGTAAAACCCAGAGTCTCGTTCAAATGTTGACAGGGATATCAGAGATGGAGGGATTTTTTGTTTTAATGAGGGTGGGGGAGACAACTCAAAAGGTAACATTTTTCTCTCTCAATTGAGCATTTTACTAGTTAGATGACCCAAAGTGCTATTTTTATGATTTCTTTTCTTCCTTCATTTTGTTCCTTTCCCCTTTTTTCTCCTCTACTACTTAAAATAAATCATCTCATGGGGCTGTCAGCAAGTTTGAAAGATAAAATTGAATGATTTGAGCTCGAGGTAATACTTGCCACCTTTGCATCTCTTCTAGTGGTCTCTCACCCCCTCTCTATCCCATTCGTTTTCATCCTCTTTCTCATTCAATTTTAGACTAAGATCGGTGAAACTTTTTTTTTTTTAGGTATAAGATTAGTTTTTATTTATGGATTTTATACTTCTCCAATATGTTGTACAGAATGATTAAATCCCCTCTCTTTCTTTCTCTCTGAAAGTATGATTCAGCGAAATGTGTATAAATATTGTTATAAGAAAGAGAATTTGCTGGTCGTATTATGGATGCTCCTTGTGATAGATGATGGTTATGACTCACTCATAACTAAAAAGTACATTTATCCACTAGCCCCCCTTGTAATGTGTCAAACAAATAAATTGACGTTTCGTTTTGTCACCTGTTTCTTTTCGTCATCAGATATGGCAAGCATGGCAGACACGATCGCCACCTTCCAGCCCCGATTGTTCGATCGCTTTTCGCGATCAGCATCGGGTTCGGCTTCAGGTTCGGCTTCAGGTTCGAACTCCACTTCGGCAGAGTCTGGCAGTAACTCGAGTTAAATCATCGGTTCTTCCGTCCCAAGCAAGTTCCAAGGTCCATGCCAAACTCAGTCAAATATCGTATGAGATGAGATGGATGAATCATTTTGTTACTCTCGTGAAAAACTATTTGAGACTTTTTCATAAAGTGACTATTAGGGGGTGTGATCTGATTTCTCATGCAGATCTTAAAATCCACATGGATTATTTCACTATTTGATCATGACTTGTGCATGCATGCATGCAATATTACTAATCTTTGTCGTTAATGTATAATGTCATAACTCATTAAATCGATCTCGATCAGGTATATAGGGAAAAAACTCGGGCGTGATCATGATTTTTTTTTGTGGAGTGAATCTGAGATGGGGAAGTGAGGTATCATATTGAAATGGCCCATAGAGGTGGATAAAATAAGCTATGGAATGGCCCTTGCTCATTGAGGTGCAGAGTTAAATCACATTGGAAATGATCCTTTAATACCTTGTGAGATGTGGGTGTGAGTTCATGTAATAAGCCAGTTCGTAGTTCCACTCTGCGCATGATCAGAAGATTCTGCGCATGATCAGAGGAAGGTCATTGGTACACTAAATGGACATGGTGGTTTAAAATTTAATGAGATAAGCGCCAACTTTGATGTCTTGATTATTCGTATATTCTTTTGAATTGTGTTTTTCATTTACATCCACAAAAAACAACAATGCGTCCACGAACGACTGGTATTTCACAATTTGCCAAGTACATTGTACAACATGCTATAATATGCATTCAAAATAGAAATGCAACAAATACCTTCATAGAGTGTTCATTGGTGTGCTATTCTAATCACCTGATCAATTCAATTTCTCCATCCTGCTATGTAAGGCATGCTTACGTAATATCTTGCTTTGAAATCTGCCTATCACAATAAACGAAATGAAAGGTCGTTTGACCAAAATTGTCCATGAAGAACTACGAACTGGTCTATTGGAATTGATCAATATTCATGAGTACGGAAATTACGAGGGTTAATGCACTTTAGGGGCGTATGTTTTTTTTTTCATGACATCTTGGATGGGGGACAGGACAAACTTAATTGTCAAAGGTGCCTATAAAAACTCTGATGCCGTACACACCCTCACATGCCAACATAATTTTGATATTAATAGGCCTACGTAAGAATTTTTTTTTTCCAAACAATCTTTTTTTACTTCAAGAAAATTTTCAACCTCTTGTAATTTTGAAATCTGCTAACCATTGGGCTTACACAGCTATTAGGCTTATCATTGCTTAACACTTTCAATCAGAAGTGACATCGAAATAAATTTATTCACAAAATATTTACCCAGATTATCTTGTCCCATAAGTTAATTGATATAAAGCACAGACGATCGGTTCTTGTGTTCTAAGTATTTTACAGGAGATTCAAGAATAGATTTATACGATGTTCGGATAGATCATGCCAGTTTCAAGATGGCTATTTTGAAATAGGCCTATATGTGTCTGGATGTCTTGAGATAATTTGTTACAGATTGTAAATAAGAATAATATGATATTATGAGAGATACAGACAAGAGGCAGAAAGATGGTAACAATTCGTATATATAGGATATGAATTATTCACACTTTATAATTCGTATTTTTAATATATCTTCATTGTGTTGTGCTTACGATATTTGATAATAATAATTTTGCACCTGCGTTTTTACAGAAACATGTTGTCATGCAAATGAGTCCTACTGTGCAATAGCCAGCAACCATGGGGGGGGGGTGCCGCTTGGGCCGTATGCAGTTTTTTTTCCCCGAGGAGGGGGGGGGGCAAGACACATACAAAAAAATCGAAAAAAACAAACTCAAAAGTGAGGGAGCTAAGCGACAGAGCTTGTCTTGGGGGCACATTGGGGCAGCTTTTCCGACGGCGGTGGCGGCGTAAACATTCAAATCTTTAGCAAAGGTTAAGTTTTTGAAATGACATCATATCTTACAAAGTATATGGACCTAGTTCATGAAACTTAGACATACGGGTAATCAGCTATTGCTGAACATCCTGCCTGAGTTTCAGGTCACATATGATTGAGGTTAAAAGTCATTAAGGGTCAATGAACTTAGACCATGTTGGTGAATCAACATCGAAATCTTAACCATGTTAACCGAAGATTAAGATTTTGAAATGTCATCATAACTTAGAAAGTATATGGTCTTAGTTCATGAAACTTAGACCTAAGAGTAATCACGTATTAATAAACATCGTGCCTGAGTTGCAGGTCACATGACCAATTAAGGTCAAAAGTTGTTTAGGGTCAATGAAGTTTGGCCATGTTGGGAGAATTTGTTAAATTACCATTATAACTTTGAAAGTTTATGGAGATAGTTCATAAAACGTGGACATATTTGAGTACTAGTCATCAAGTATCACTGAACATCTGTGCGAGTCTCAGGTCGCATGACGAAGGTTAAAGGTCATTTAAGGTCAATGAACTTTGGCCATGTTGGGGTAATTGTTTTGCCTTCATAACTTTGAAAGTTTATAGATGTGGTTAATGAAATGTGGACATAGGGGCTAATCAATTAAGTATCACTGCTCATCTTGCACAAGTCTTAGGTCACTTGAGCATGAAGGTCAAATGTCATTTAGGGTCAATGAACATATATTACCTATTGCATCATTACATGAATTCTGTTTTTTGTGAATAATTATTTTGTAGTTGTTTTCAAAGTCAGCACTGCTGCTGAAATGCTGGCGAGACTGCTAAAAGCGCTCCACTTGTTATTTTATAATTATGTTCAGACTGTCAGCTGTGGGAACACACTTAGGCTGTAGAGGTGCACAGTGTGAACTTATCACACTGTTGAGCATCTACATCTAAACAGTTTGAATCACATTTTCACATTATCCACTATTCAAACACACTGTGAATACTCTGTGTGACACGTTTTTCTTTCTCCAGCAGGTAAGACCTAAATCCCCAAGGCCTCATGAAAACTTCAAACTTAAACAATTGATGTATACAAGAAACAAGGAACACTAGCTAGTCATTATACATTGGTGGTAGATATTGAAGTTAATGAAGAGTATGATATCAATCAAAATAATTTTTCTTTTTATGTGTAGAGTGCCCCTTCTTGTTTTTCTTTTTCTTCTTTTTTTCGTCCCACATTTGCGTGGCCAATCGGAAGGGGGATTCGGAGCTCATCCTGGATCCCCTTTTGGATAAGTTTATTTCATTTTGATTATATAATTATAGTTATATAATTTTATTCACATTTTGTCAATTCTTTTGGCCCAGCGTTTATTTTGTTAACTTTTTCTTTGTTTCTCCCTCCTCCTCCTCCTTCTTCTTCTTCTTCTTCTGGAAATGGAGATTCTCTTAAAAATAAGACATGTACTGGTTTGTTCGGAGCGATCGAGCAGCAGTTCTTGAAGAAAAAAAGAGAACGTCTCTGAATTGTTCTTACAGTTTGTTAAATGTCAAATCCACCCCAGAAAGATGTCGATCGATTTGAATCTATAGAGAAAAATCAAATTAGCATAACACTAAAAATTTCATCAAAATCAGATGTAAAATAAGAAAGTTATGACATTTTAAAGTTTCGCTTATTTTTCACAAAACAGTTATAAATTATGTACAACTCAGTGATATGCAAATGAGAGACTCGATTATGTCCCTCACTCACTATTTCTTTTGTATTTTATTGTTAGATTATACAATATTTCAATTTTTAGATATGATCCAAAGGACTTTAAAACGTCATAACTTTCTTATTTTACTTCCGATTTTGATCAAATTTTCAGTGTTATACTTGTTGGATGTTTCTCTTTTCATTCACATAAAAACTTTTTTGTTGGGGTCCACCCCAACAAAAAGTTGATTTGAATTAAAAAAAGGAGAAAAATCCAACAAGCAAAACACTGAAAATTTCATCAAAATCGGATGTAAAATAAGAAAGTTATGACGTTTTAAAGTTTCGCTTAATTTCACAAAAACAGTTATATGCACATCCTGATCGGTATGCAAATTGGCAGACTGATGACGTCACCCACTCACTATTTCTTTTGTATTTTATTACATGAAATATGAAATATTCTAATTTTCTCCTCCTTAATTGTCAAGTGAAACAAAGTTTTATTTGTCCCTGAACATATGGAATTACTATTATTTTAACAGTTTATGGATAATTTAAGTTGGTCCTTATTGTCAAATCTGTAAAAATTGAAATATTGGATTATTCAAACAATAAAAACAAAAGAAATAGTGGTCGAGTGATAGACTTCATCGACTCTTCTCATTTGCATTGTGCATTTAACTGTTTTATGAAAAATAAGCGAAACTTTAAAATGTCATAACTTTCTAGTTATTCTACATCCGATTTCGATGAAATTTGCAGCGTTATGTTTGTTTGATTTTTCTCTATCGATTGAAATCAGCAATTTTCTGGGGTGATCTTGACCATTAAGGGGCTACCCTAGCTTTCACAAGCTCTGCTTCGGGGTCCAAAACCTTTCATGTTATATTTTTTGCCAACCTTTGTACTAGAGCGATTGATTGATATTATTCCTTGAATGTCAGTTGGTTTAGAAACAAAAAAAGTGAACCTCTAATACCGTACTCGTGTGTCTAGATCCTACCGATAGCTGGCGACATTTCATTATTACAAAACGGTACCAGGGCAAACGTTGGAAAGATGTCGTCTGTTCTCTGTAATTTTGCTCGAAGAATTTTGCCTCATGCGAGGCAAACGTCAGGTAACGACTGATTTTTTTTTTATTCAACCTATCTGAAGCTTGTATTAAGGTATAGGACTTAGATATAGATCTGTATGAATTTACTTGAGGGAGGTTGTTCTTGTGTGCTTTCGCAGTACAGTGCCAGTAGGACTAACTTGTGTGAGTGCCGGTGCCGAACGTTAGGCCGAGCTGTCTCACCGGTGCAGTGCCGGTGGCCGGTGCGGTGCCATGATATGACTCGATATGACTCCCATTCCGTAGGCGTAGGCCCAGTGAAGACAAGTTAACGTTAGATCTGCCGGTACCCGGCTAGTAACGTTACTAGATCTAGACTAACTTGTTAGTACTAGCTACTCGCCATTTATACCAGTAGATCTACCGCTTTATAGACTAATATGCGTTGCACTTTTGAGTGTTTGATCTTGCAGTTGCAGGTCAGGCAGCATACTTTCCTTCTAAAACTTAAACTTTAAAGATCTAGCCCAAATCCACTCGTTCACTGCAACCACCCTGCCTGTGGGGAATCTACAGGTTGGACTATGGCATGCCAATGCTGTACAGAGCACACACTTAAAAAAATGATTAAAATATCACTTTTGTAACCAAAATTACTAAGCCTGAGTCATATCGATTATTTTGAAAACCGGTGTTCGACAGCTTTAATTCGATCGAACATCGATGCATCGAAATTTGAAGGCGGGGAAAATCGAGTCATTTTTTTTGCTCCGGCCGGCCGTCGATGCATGCGCTATGCATGCACTACATGCACTGACGGTCTGCGCTGGCCGCGCCGGGTGAGCGTTGCAAAAGCAGATGACAGAGCAAAGTTCGTTTGTATTTTCCATGATCACAAAACACAAAAAAGGCCGGGGGCAATGCAGAATTCTTCCCAAAATATCTTCAACAATGATATTTGCAGATGATAACATATAAGTTTAAAATGAAACAATATTAAAGACATGAATCACGCAGAGTCGATCCGAATGATTTTCGGTCAACTAGCATTCGCAGTCCAGCCTCGCACAGACCAGCCCCGTCCGCAGCCCCGTTCACTCACTCTCCCGAAACGACAGGCATGCTTGCCAGCGCCATCTAACAAGTGCAAACAGCGGGGAGAGTGCTGTAACTTGCCTGAGATTGTGTAGTTGGCGGGGTAGTTGGATCCAAAATTAGCTCCAAATAAATTGATGGAAATAAATACGTAATTTTCTCTGGATGGTCATTTGAATTGGTATTCAATGCTGATATATAACGATTGTGAGGAAAGATTGGAAAATATGAGTTCTGACGATGTTCGAGACTTAATCCTGATAATGATAATCCATTTATTTTAGACACAAGAGCTTGTGATCGAAATAAATACGAATGTCTCGGATCGAGCTCTAACTTCATATAAATTATTATTGGATGTAAAATAATTACGATTTAATAAGATTTTATAGCCATACTAAAAATATTGACGATGTCAGCAAAGTATGTTATGTTCATATGGAAGAATTAATAGTATTATACTGGCATTATTTTTATTTTTTGTTCCATCTCTGGATGTCTCCGAGCTCCGAGAAAAGAAGCACAATGCGCATGCGCGTTCGATGACGTCTGACATATTTTCCATTCATGAAATCAGAGCCCAAAGTTGGGCACAAACAAGCTTCAAATTGATGGGAAAAAATATCAAATGTAATTTTTCTCTGTTGTGTCATGTAAAATATTATTATATGGTGATATTACGATCATCAAAAGAGTTTCTACATGTTGACAATGTTCGATAATCAATCCTGACGTGTAATTATTTTTTTAGACAAGTGCGATTCCACTCACTCAAGTCGATCGTCATGTGATGTCCGCCATTGAAAATTGAAACGAAATACAAACGTTTCACATCAAGCTCTAAATTCATATTAATGATTATCATATGCAAATTATTGTTAAATATTACGATTAAATCATGTTCTATGGTCATGATATTAATATTGTTCATGAAAGCAAGATTTACTTTTATACGTTGATCGCATCCATTTTCCGGCCATTTTCTGATTTGATTAAAGCACAGTACTGCGCATGCACGAACAATGGCGACTTCCATTCATAAATTCATCGTGCATAAATTATCTCGGCACGAGCAGACGAGCCGTGCAGACGAGTAAGACTCGAACTATGATCGAAATAAACTTCAAATTAATGGTGAATAGGCATCATAATTACACAATCCGTTTCATTTTGGGGGCAATATAAATGAAGTAAGTAGAAGTCGAGACGGATATTACTGTTTATTTTGATGTTTGATTGTGTGAACCAAATGAATCGGCCGGCCGACGTATTTTTTTTTTTTTCGATGCACCGATTTTGCAAAATCTGCATCGGCGTTCGATGACATCGATCGAACACCGATTTTAAAATCGATTCGACTCAGGCTTAAAAATTACTAATTTCCGTACAGTTGCAATTTATTTTTCATTAGTAACTTGGGAATAATTTTTGTATTCACTAGAGCGCTCAAAAACTTGAATTTTGGGCATATTTTTGTGTACGCCCTCTACTGGTGGAAAATAATATGGCAAGAAAATTTTCATTTTTTCATCTCTATTTTTAATTAAGAAAAAAATAATTTAAATAATCAAATTTACTTAAGCCAGGGCCAAGTTGTATGACGAATAGGTGTAATGAAAACTGTCAGTGTAAAAAAAATCAAGCATTTGTCCCAAAGAAAAAGAGAAAATAAGCCAAACATTGCCATCCTTATTTTGCCACACATGGAGATATAACTGAGAACAAGGTTATGTTCATTGAATGAGTGGCCCAAATCATGTAAATGGGATACAAGTTACAACTTAATTTCTGACATTTCTACGTTATCAATTTCATTTATAAACAAAAATTCATTAAAAAAATGAGAAAAATATTATGAAAAGACGGAGGAGTATTGCCCGATGTTTACGCCGCCATCTTGTTTCCTATTGTTCTTCCCCAACGTTATGGACGTGTGTGTCGCGTAAAGTTGATTTATATTACATTCTCACGAAGATATTTTTTTCTCGCTTTGCTTGCTCGGGACTTATATTAAGCAACTTTTAGCCACAAATGCAATACTGTGCCCCCTGTATTTTTTTACTCATCACGCTACTGCCGCTTAGACCCCAATGCTCACGCACAATCATAAAAAAAATCCTCTTCACATTGATGTATGATGGGGTGTCCAAACTTCGCAGACTTTTCAAAAATATTCTTCAGGCTTAAATTTGTTCACAAAATATTCACAATTTATGCAAAACCAATTTAAGAATAGTTACCAAATTGACGGCAAGATCGTAAACTATAAAATCATGGACGAAAATGTAAAGTAGGTCAAGGGGATTCGCCGGTATCGCGATCTCAAAATTCTATTCCGATCGGCGAATGCGTGCTGTGCTGGAAAACCGTTCAGAAAAAGTGTGACCTAACTTCGCAGACCAAAGTTTTTGTGGACATTTAAACAAAAACTCAAGCTCAAAAAGTGTCATATTTATATCAGATTGACGGCAAAATGCTATAGAATCGGTTAGTACCACATTTAACTCATATGTTTGATGATTTCTGCTTGCAAAATGGTGATATTGTGATGCTTGTTGAGAATATCAGATTTCTTCAAAACGGGCGCTAACGGTGACAAATTTGCCGATCTTTTGCCAATATTTTCATGAATACTGAACTCATCCTAAAGAAACTTACACCAAAGGGTAATTTTAGGTCGCTTTTCACGTTGATGATGTCAGATTTTAAGGATATTGGCTAGTTTTTTAGATAATGACCGTCCGCGAAGTATGGACACGCGCGAAGTTTGGACTCACTGCCATACAGACCAAGAAAAAAAGAGAAAAGGAAAAAGAGAAGAGTGAAATGAGATATTTTTTTCTGAATATTATGTCATCATGAAATTTGATTTAAGTAATAAAAATGTCTAAATTTGTGCTCGCCCACTTGCAGTTTTTGGGTATTTCTTTAAAATTCAAATAAATTTAGCCCGATATGCCTTATCTGGCCCCTTCAAAATTTTTGCCTCATTACGCCACTGCCTGTTCATACCATGGGGTTGTGTGTGTTTTTTTTTCTTTATTATAGGGGCTGAGAGGTCATTCTGAAAAAAAAATGGACTGCCCCCTCTCCACATAACCCACAACAAGAAATAGTTATTGGAAAATAATGACTGATGTCAGTTTTTTTTTCTTGTTTATCTCTTGCAGGTAATCAGGTGAGATGTGCCGTATCAAGTCTGGCCAGTTTACCTGAGGAACATGAGATGCTCAGGAAGACATGCAGAGACTTTGCTGAGAGGGAGCTTGCACCAAACGCCGCTGACTGGGACAAAAATCACACATATCCAGTTCAACAAGTACTGTATGATCTCCTAATCTTGGGTTAAGGTCTGAAAGTATGCTGAGGGGGGGGGGGTGGTAGTGAGTGGGCTTGAGGGCAGTTTCATCATGTTTAAATGTTAAGGATTCCTCACTGTCAAATTTATTATATCCAATCAGATGCAAGGATATAAGTAATTTGTGAAAGTTGTCAATGATAATCACTGAATGGTTGCTTCATGAAGTTATAGTTTTTTGCTTAATAGGCTTCCTTATATCAAGTGAAGAAAAGAATTTAACTTAATGATTGCAGTCTCATACTTTTGGTCCAAATTCCATTGGAAATCAAAAGAACAAGCAAATATTATTTCTATAAATTTATATTATAACTGGTTATTATATTATAACTAGTCCAATAGCATCTCCCATTCACATCACTTTAACAATTTGAATTGTAGTATAAGTCAAATGTAGTAAAACAGTCAGACCGCAGCTCGCGCGATAATGAGCATATTCACGGAAATTTATTCAGCGGCCCTCTAGCGGTCTCCGAAGGAAAACGTGCGATCAATTTGGCTTGATTTTCCCACTGAATTTGGAGGGGCTGAAGTTATAGCTCTGTACTGGTCGCTAACTTCAGTTTACGTCGAAACGAATTGTGGTAAGTTATTCTCAAGACCTTCATCTACAGTTTGGTATATAATTTTCCATATTTTGACATTTTCAACCTACCATTTTTACCTCTTTAATTGATGCTTATTTTAGTAATATTTTAACTGTGATTTTGTAGTCGGAATTTCACTTTTGGTTCCTGACTTTGCTACATAACCAAATTGTTTCGATCAGGATTTTTTAGAAAGAAGAAAAGTCACTGTTCAAAATATGTCAGAACCAACTTGACGCAAACTCACCTTATATTTTTATTTTAGAGAAAATGATACCCTAAAAATCGAGAAATTTACGTTTTACCCGGAAGTAACCTTCTCGTTCACTCCACGATAGCGCAAAATAACGCCAAAATTACGTTCGTCGTGGGTTGGTAGAATTTCGCCTTTGGTCCCATACGTTGAAACTTCTGTAATGATGGCAGATGGCTCGCATTATATGTGTCTGTGGACGGTGGACTTGTTTTTTTTTAATTAAGACTTAATATAAACGAAGCTTAATAAGTAGATCCCTTCTAAAGTTTTATTCAATGATTATCAGGTTTCCGAATTCCATCAAGTTTTTATTATAGATTGAGATATTTCTTGATTTATGTTGAAAATTGTTAACCTTTTTTCTTAATTAGTCGAAGTTGAGCCCCATGATGATTTTTGCCCCAGCCCAGCCCAGGCTGCGGTTAAGAATTAAATGATGATTAGCTCAGACAGTCTACTCTAGAGACTATAAACAGTTTAAAGTCAAACTAAAAAGTCTGGTACTACCGTATTTATAAACCATTTTGTTCAAATAAAAAAATTGTGGCTGTCACAGACAGTACTTAGACTTAACTTAGTTAGTCTCTTAATTGACGTACATGTAACATAATTCATACTTTGAATGGTTATTTAGTAATTTAGACTATTTTTCTCTTTTTTTGTCTCTTCTACACACAGATCTGCATACTTGCTGACTCTGGTCTCTGCTTGCTACTTCATTCTGGGAGAGTCCATCATGTACTATAATGGTCAGACTATGATTTCGACAAAGCCCTTATTTCGTTTGCAAATTTTGGACTGATACAACAGAAAATTTATCTTTATCGATATTGGAAACAAAAAAATTAGAGCACAGTTTTGGGGAGGACTAAGAATACTGACTTGGACAGGAATACAGCTTGACAAAAATAAAAATTCACAATTCAAAACCAAAGAACATTTTTAATGTTACTATATAGTGCATTGCAAGAAACTTTCTACTCAATCACACATTCCAAAATTAAGGGTAAGTTCTTTGATCAAACACAAACATGTAGTTGATTTGCAATTGAAATTGAACATAAGTTTCTTGCAATGCCCCATAATCATATTTTGTTCTCAAGCAACTCTGTTATATGTTATCTAATGTGCTGAAGGTTAAGTGCCATGTATGTTCACAATTTTTTTTTTCGAAGGTATAATATATTTGTCCTTTTAAACGGTATTTGAATGTGGTTACGCCTTGTTTTTGTTTTCCACAGTTATTATTGCATATATGAACAGAAGTGAAATATTTGTTGTGAAGCACTGTATGAATGTTGTGTGATCATGGAGCTATGGTGTGATGGTATTATAATTAATTCATCATTTTTGTTATAAGACTGTAAACCTGGTGGATGTGAGGGAGTGGCCTGGATGAAAGGAAAGTGAGCATGTGTCCAATTACGGATTTGCATATGTTTAGACAATTTTGTTCGTGGATAAATATTAATGTGCATTCCCTATTCCAAGCAAAGAGTAAAGGAGAAGTCCACCCCACCAAAAAATTAATTTGAATTTAAAGAAATATAAAGTATTGCAGAAAATTTCATAAAAACTATGATTCAAAATTAAAAAAATTACTATTTTGACATTGAGAAATTTGCCTAATTTTATAAAACAATTATATGCTCATCTTGGTCAATGTGCAAATTACAGAACCGATTATGTCACAAGCACTCTAAATTCTTGTGTATTTTTTTGTTTGGTACATGACATGTATATTTTATTTTAATTTTCATTAACAAATTTTGAGAGGGATTTTAATTCCTCCATTAACATTCGTAGTTTCCATAAATGTAACCTATTGTGATTCGAGGAAGATTTTTTAGATCAAATTTGCTAAAATTTATGTAATAAAAATGCAACAAAAATTTAAAAAGTAATGTGATGTAAGTGACATAATCAACTCTATTTGCATACCATTGTTTTGTGTATATAACTGTTTTGTGTTAAAAAAGGGAAATTTCTGGATTTATTCAAATAATTTTTTGTTGATGTGCACTTGACCTTTAACTCACTTCCCTTCCCACCCCTGCCCAAATAAGTGTAATCAAGAACTTGAAAATCAAAAGCAGTGATTAAGAAGAAGAAAGAATTAATCATAGAGCTATTAATAGCTCCATGATTTAATAAATACAGGCCTAAATAGAACTTCACATGAAAGTAAAAAGAGAATAAAGCTGGGGAGGAACGATGAAGGAATATGATTTAAAGAAAAAGCATAAACATATCCCCATCACCCCCCCCCCCCAAAAAAAAAAACAAAAAAAAAAACAGTCCGGCGGGTTCGAACCAGGGTCCTTGCACACGCCAAAACAATGCGCTTACGCAATTCGCCATCGATCTCTTCCATACTACTTCCGGGTTTTTTAAGCTATATAAAATGTTGCAAGTCTGTGCGCCGCTGTTGACCAATCAGAACGCGTCGGCAATTCTACTGCAATTCCAATCATTTTGCGATGGACATTGCCGTGGTTTTTTGTGGTTCCTGACTTTGCTACATCATGAAATTTCATAATTCTTTTTCAGTCGTAAAGAAGAATGTCTACGCTTTATATTGATTATAATATCAATTTGACGCAAGTGTAATTTCGGTGCAAACATGCGCTCTGTTTATTCACATATATTTCTTGAAAAAAATCATTTTTTCTAAGCTAAATATCGGTCTTCAAAATACATTAAATGTGCATTTTATTTAGCTGATCAGAAATTTCAAAGTTTTATCTATAAAATAAGACCAATTTTGTGAGGAATAAACGATTCTAAGAGCAAAAAACACCGATCGGAAAGTTCGTCTTCACAGCTCATTACGTATGCATAACCACGGACGGCTATGCATACCGCTGAATAAAATAGAGCACTTTCGGACGGGCTGCGGACTGACTGAAAAGTACAGTGAAAAGAGGATAATGGAAGAGGCTTCTGGAAGCAAGGTGTCAACAGTCAGACCGCAGCTCGCGCGATAATGAGCATATTCACGGAGATTTATTCAGCGGCCCTCTAGCGGTCTCCGAAGGAAAACGTACGATCAATTTGGCTTGATTTTCCCACTGAATTGGAGGGGCTGAAGTTATAGCTCTGTACTGGTCGCTAACTTCAGTTTACGTCGAAACGAATTGTGGTAAGTTATTTTCAAGACCTTCATCTACATTTTGGTATATAATTTTCCATATTTCGACATTTTCAACCTACCATTTTTGCCTCTTTAATTGATGCTTATTTTAGTAATATTTTAACTGCGATTTTGTAGTCGGAATTTCACTTTTGGTTCCTGACTTTGCTACATAACCAAATTGTTTCGATCGGGGTTTTTTAGAAAGAAGAAAAGTCACTGTTCAAAATATGTCAGAACCAACTTGACGCAAACTCACCTTATATTTTTATTTTAGAGAAAATGATACCCTAAAAATCAAGAAATTTACGTTTTACCCGGAAGTAACCTTCTCGTTCACTCCACGATGGCGCGAAATAATGCCAAAATTACGTTCGTCGCGGGTTGGTAGAATTTCGCCTTTGGTCCCATACGTTGAAACTTCTGTAATGATGGCAGATGGCTCGCATTATATTTGTGACTGTGCTGTGGACGGTGGACTTTTTTTATTTTTTTATTAAGACTTAATATAAACGAAGCTTAATAAGTAGATCCCTTCTAAAGTTTTATTCAAATGATTATCAGGTTTCCGAATTCCATCAAGTTTTTATAGATTGAGATACTTCTTGATTTATGTTGAAAATTGTTAACCTTTTTTCTTAATTAGTCGAAGTTGAGCCCCATGATGCGGGCCCATGATGATTTTTGCCCCAGGCTGCGGTTAAGAATTAAATGATGATTAGCTCAGACAGTCTACTCTAGAGACTATTAACAGTTTAAAGTCAAAGTAAAAAGTCTGGTACTACCGTATTCGGGTCTCAGTAGTATTTATAAACCATTTTGTTCAAATAAAAAAATTGTGGCTGTCACAGACGTGTGCTTAGTTAGTCTCTTAATTGACTTAGGCCTACATGTAACATAATTCATACTTTGAATAATTTAGACTATTTCTCTCTTTTTTGTCTCTTCTACACACAGATCTGCATACTTGCTGATTCTGGTCTCTGCTTGCTACTTCATTCTGGGAGATTCCATCATGTACTATAATGGTCAGACCATGATTTGGACAAAGCCCTTTTTTCGTTTGCAAATTTTGGACTGATAATGATACAACAGAAAATTGATCTTTATCGATATTGGAAACAAAAATATTAGAGCACAGTTTGGGGAGGACTAAGAATACTGACTTGGACAGGAATACAGCTTGACAAAAATAAAAATTCACAATTCAAAACCAAAGATCATTTTTAATGCATTGCAAGAAACTTTCTACTCAATCACACATTCCAAAATTAAGGGTAAGTCCTTTGATTAAACACAAACATGTAGTTGATTTGCAATTGAACATAAGTTTCTTGCAATGCCCCATAATTATATTTTGTTCTCAAGCAACTCTGTTATATGTTATCTAATGTGCTGAAGGTTAAGTGCCATGTATGTTCACAATTTTTTTTTTTCGAAAGGTATAATATATTTGTCCTTTTAAACGGTATTTGAATGTGGTTACGCCTTGTTTTTGTTTTCCACAGTAATTATTGCATATATGAACAGAAGTGAAATATTTGTTGTGGAGCACTGTATGAAAGTTGTGTGATCATGGAGCTATGGTGTGATGGTATTATAATTAATTCATAATTTTTGTTATAAGACTGTAAACCTGGTGGATGTGAGGGAGTGGCCTGGATGAAAGGAAAGTGAGCATGTGTCCAATTACTGATTTGCATATGTTTAGACAATTTTGTTCGTGGATAAATATTAATGTGCATTCCATATTCCAAGCAAAGAGTAAAGGAGAAGTCCACCCCACCAAAAAATTAATTTGAATTTAAAGAAAAATAAAGTATTGCAGAGAATTTCATAAAAACTATGATTCAAAATTCAAAAAATTACTATTTTGACATTGAGAAATTTGCCTAATTTTATAAAACAATTATATGCTCATCTTGGTCAATGTGCAAATTACAGAACCGATTATGTCACACGCACTCTAATTTCTTGTGTATTTTTTTTGTTTGATACATGTACATGACATGTATATTTTATTTTAATTTTCATGAACAAATTTTGAGAGGGATTTTAATTCCTCCATTAACATTCGTAGTTTCCATAAATGTAACCTATTGTGATTCGAGAAAGATTTTTTACATCAAATTTGCTAAAATTTATATAATAAAAATGCAACAAAAATTTAAAAAGTAATTTGATGTGAGTGACATAATCAACTCTATTTGCATACCATTGTTTTGTGTATATAACTGTTTTGTGTTAAAACGGAAATTTCTGTATTTATTCAAATATTTTTTTGTTGATGTGCACTTGACCTTTAACTCACTTCCCTTCCCACCCCTGCCCAAATAAGTGTAATCAAGAACTTGAAAATAAAAAGCAGTGATTAAGAAGAAGTAAGAATTAATCATAGAGCTATTAATAGCTCCATGATTTAATAAATACAGGCCTAAATAGAACTTCATATGAAAGTAAAAAGAGAATAAAGCTGGGTAGGAACGATGAAGGAATATGATTTAAAGAAAAAGCATAAACATATCCCCATCAACCCCCCCCCCCCCAAAAAAAAAAAAAAAAAAAAAAACACAATTTGACGGGATCGAACCTGGGTCCTTGCGCACGTCAAAACATAGCGCTCACGCGTTTAGCCATCGATGTCTTCCGTACTACTTCCGGGTTTTTTAAGCTATATATAATGTTGTAAGTCTGTGCGCCGCTGTTGACCAATCAGAACGCGTCGGCAATTCTACTACAATTCCAATCATTTCGCGATGGACATTGCCGTGGTTTTTTGTGGTTCCTGACTTTGCTACATCATGAAATTTCATAATTTTTTTTCAGTCGTAAAGAAGAATGTCTACGCTTTATATTGATTATAATATCAATTTGACGCAAGTGTGATTTCGATGCAAAAATGCGCTCTGTTTATTCACATATATTTCTTGAAAAAAATCATTTTTTCTAAGCTAAATATCGGTCTTCAAAATACATTAAATGTGCATTTTATTTAGCTGATCAGAAATTTCAAAGTTTTATCTATAAAATAAGACCAATTATGTGAGGAATAAACGATTCTAAGAGCAAAAAACACCGATCGGAAAGTTCGTCTTCACAGCTCATTACGTATGCATAACCACGGACGGCTATGCATACCGCTGAATAAAATAGAGCACTTTCGGACGGGCTGCGGACTGACTGTCAACCTTAACAAAAAAAAGATTAGACATCTGCTATATGTAGTAGTTAGATTCCTTGCTCCTGGTTCCCAACAGCTGTCTGTCTTTGGCATCCATGGGTTCAGCTGAACAGTGCAAACAAGTTGGTCACTGTATCCTACTGTTTGGGTGAATGTCCACATTGCACCTGATGTTGGCACAGTCTGTAGGATGGGGGGTCGGGTGTCCGGACACTTTATATTTTTGAAGCCTTCTTTTTTGTCTTTGGATTACACTAAAAATACGAAATCAATAGTTGTAATCATCTACTATTTTGTTCTCTATAATATTTCCTGACATTTTGTACTAAAAATTGATAAAACTTCCCTTGTAAATTTTTCCAAATGACCTTCTAAAATTGATCGTCCGGACACACAACCTGTCCGGACACACAACAACTGGGTATACTGTTCCCAGAATCTTAATCTTCATTCTGATGGTTTATACAAGTGTACCATATCACTGAATGACATTTTAAGTATAGCTCCTACTTGTACCTTGTATCAATGTCACAGAGTTGAATACGTAGCTTCCACATCTATCTTGTAGGTGAAAGGTCTTGGTGAGCTCGGGTTGCTGGCTGTGTCTGTCTCAGAGAAATATGGAGGAACCAATCTGGACTACTTGGCGTATGCTATCGCTATGGAGGAGATCAGCAGAGGATGTGCCAGCACAGGAACCATCATGTCTGTGAATAATGTGAGTGATAGTGTGAGAAGGAGAAGAAGAAAAAGTAGTAGTAGTAGTAGTAGTAGAAGTAGTAGTTTAAGTTGAAGTAGTAATATTAATGAAAGTAGTAGTAATTAAAGTAGTAGTAATAGTAGTACTAGTAGTAGTAGTAGTAGCAGTAGTAGTAGTAGTAGTAATAGTAGTAGTGGTAGTACATGTAGTAAAAATTGTATAAATAGTAGATTAAGAAAAATTCACGGGAACAGGAGAATTTATTAACAGGTTCCTGCTTCCATATCAGTCTCACATTGACAATCCTCTCAGTCTGTCATCAATTCTCAACTAGGCCAAAAAAAATCAACTATATGAACTTGGCAAATTTTAACAATTTTGAATCATTTTTTAGGTTGGTCTGGCTGGTGTGACTAGCATAAACCAATGAATTAATTATAATATTGTGCTTTTTTTTTTAGTCACTCTATCTAGGACCATTAGAAAGCTTTGCTACTGAGAAACAGAAGGAAGAATTCATTGTTCCATTTGTCAATGGTGACAGAGTAGGCTGCTTTGCTCTTAGTGAACCAGGTACAGTTTTAATTCCAAAAGGAGGCAAATCCACATGTAGCAGTTGATATCAGAGCATATTTCATCTGAATATTACAAAGTGCACTTTCTACATTGTTTCATTTTCAAAGGCTGGAAAAAAATCTGGTAAAAAAAAAATTCTCCAAAGTCATAAAAGCGGATTTAGCTCCTTTTGGATTTAAAAAAAAAATTATATAAAATAGCTTTAACAAACAGGCTGTGAGCCTCCTACATCTCAACCCACCCCTTATTTTATTCACAGGAGACCAGTTTGAGAAAGATGCAAACATGGGAAAAAAGTTTTAAAAATCGGCTCAATAGTAATTAAAAGGAATTTGAAAAAAAATTAAGGGGCTCCTTTTTTTTCATTTCAGGAGCTTATATTTATAATTCTTTGTTTTTGATATGTTACCACTAACAAAATGAATTTCTGTTGATTTTAATATTGCAATATGACTCATCTAATTATCTTTGATTCTTCAAAAAGGAAATTCTGTATTAATTAATTTTCAGTTATTCAATTTCATTCTGTTCCTAACCCCCCCCCCCCCCCCACACCAATTAAAAAACCCCAAAGCATAATGGGTTCTTGATTGCTTGGAGTTCTGATTGTTACTTCTGTAATCTCTATATCAGATATATATATTACTCATCTAAATTCTTTAGATTGACTAATATGACCTTTTTGACCTGTGATCTTGTGACCCCTAAATGTAATCATCATCACTCCCATATGCATACATGAGCCCAATTTGAAGTTGATTCCTTATATGGAATCAAATAACGTGGGCAAGCATCAAGATGGCTCACTTAATATGGTCAATCAATCAATCAACCACTGTATTGAAGTCATTGATAACTGATCCTTATTGTACTGCAGATAACGGTAGTGACGCTGGAGCTGCCTCTACCACAGCCAGACTAGATGGGGATCATTGGGTTCTGAATGGTGCTAAAATGTGGATCACTAATGGCTATGAGGCAGAGGCTGCTGTAGTCTTTGCCAGGACAGACAAGGCCATGAAACATAAGGTTAGTAAATCATGCCATCGTCATCGTCATCATCATTTACATCATCTCTATTGTCGCCATGATCCTGATCATCTTTATCACCATTCCCATCATCTTATATACAAATAATGAATGTTGTATTCTGTCCATTGAATGGACAGAATACTTCATGAGGTAAAAGATGAAATGATCCATTTCATTTCATCATGGATCATTCATTTCATCTTTCACTGAATTAAGTATTCTGTCCATTGCACAAATGGAAATAACATTCATTATTTGGTTTATATGACACCAAAAAATGATTATTTTTCATATGAATTTCATGAATTTCAATACAAAATTTGCTCATGCGAGCTCAATTGGTCTGTTGATTGTTGCGTATATACAACATGCGCTCTGCGAACACGGGTGGTTTTTACTGCCTGCAGTCTGGGTTTACGCGTGCAATGGACAAAATTGTATGATGAATGGATCCAAAATTGCATGGTAGATGACGTCATTGTAAAATGGGCTGAATGATCGATATCAAACAGCCAATCAGATGACAAGGATCTATCTAGGTAATTTTCATGTAATCTTCTATACCCCCCTCTCGTCATCATTATAATCACTATCATCACAATAAATATCATCATCATCATCGTCATATCATTGTCATCATTAAAAATCCATCACCATCATCATCATCATGATCATAATGATTGTCGTCATAATTATTATTATTACCATCACCATCCCCGTTGCGAGTTTCTCTGTAAGAAGGCTAGATCGAGTCTGTATGAGGACAGGAATGTTTAACTTTCGCTTCATTACCATTCTGTTACTGCATTTAGTTTGGTGGGCAACTGATCCAAATGCCCTTAAAATTTTCCATTCATTAAAAATAAAATGCTTAAATTGACCAGCATTGGCAGTGCTACATCCAATTCACAAGACAAACTCTTAAATCAGTAAATGTGGTGAGCCATCTTGAAGTATTGTGGTAGGGGTAATGCATGAACAGACTGCAAACACAAAGTCAACGCTTGATATTTTGCAATGTGACTACCGGTAGTCAGAATTTTGCACGTTCAGTCCACCGAGTGCTTAGAAAATTGTGGTCCGGGGGTTCTGACTCTAGAAGGTCTTGGGTTTGAATCCCAGCCATGATGAAATTCCCCTCAGCAAGAAATTGATCCACATTGTGCTGCACTCCACCCAGGTGAATTTAATGGATCCCTGGCAGGATTAATGCCCTTGATGAGCAGATGATGCTAAAGCTGGGGTAGTATATAGTGTACCATTGAATAGGCGACTAGATAATCAATGCTGCATAAATTCTCTATATATCATTTGTGTATATGAAATAGGCTAAGAGTTCAACATGTCATAGATATTGATATCAATAAATGCCTTACTTTCAATCAAATTTTCTCAGGGTATCAGTGCTTTCATCATTCCAAAGCCATATGAAGGACTGGTGCTGGGTAAGAAGGAGGACAAACTGGGAATTAAGGCAACTTCCACCTGTCAGCTTATCTTTGAAGACTGCAGGATTCCTAAAGAGAACATCCTGGGACAAGAAGGCATGGGATTCAAAATCGCCATGGTAGGTATCAAGGTACCCACTCCCCAGGGAGTGGAGGATGTACATCCAATAGGGACTTATCTTTGAAGACTACAGGAATCATGTGGTCATGTGTTCATATGGTCACAGAGGTCCGATTACTATTAGATGGATAACATCAAACTTGGTTCATGTATGATTATGCGAGTGACACTGATGTAAGATAAAAGCTCATAGATAAAAGTTTACAGATTAGTATTCACAGAGGGAAACTAAAATGGATTAATTTCACATTAACCACAGATGATTTGATTGAATTCAAACTTGACTCATGTGTCCATTTGGAAATGATGATGATCTATTTTTTTTTAAGGTCCTAGAGAAATCCTTAAAAAAAAGTAAAAATTAGATGTTAAGTGTGAAATATATTTTGGATGTGGCAATGGTTTAGGCATAGGCTCCGGCTGTTTGGACTCCAGAATGCATCTACCATGATAGTTTATCATTTTTTAACTTAAATACAAATGTTTGATGAACATTTAGTCTCCTTTGTCGACTATTTTCTGATCTTGTGTAGTCTACATTAGATGCTGGTAGGATTGGCATTGCCGGGCAAGGTCTTGGGATTGCCCAGGCTGCTCTTGACTGTGCTATCAACTATGCCACAAAGAGGGAGGCCTTTAACCAACCCATCTCGCGCTTCCAAACTATTCAAACCAAGCTTGCCGAAATGGAGGTCAGAATTGAAAGTGCAAGGTTACTCACTTGGAAGGCAGCGATGATGAAAGATGCGGGCCAAAACTACACAAAAGTAAGCTTTCATGATTACTCTATACCCATGCACCTTAGTATTTATGTTGTGTGGTATTCAAATGCTGAATATTAGGCCCTATTTGCACACTACTCTGATCGTTTTTAATTCATTTATTTCATTTGGGAGGGGGCATGCTCTACAAGTTCCCCCAGAGACCATTGTTCTGAATTGAAGGACAATGTTGAACTTTTTGTTTCAAGTTGGGTATAATTCCAACACAATCATGAATTTATTCAAAGATAATTGATTGGGGGTACTCAGTTCAGACTGCTTCTGTAATCGTGCCTATTTCCTTAACTCTGGTGCAAGCTATTTTTAAACCCAAACTCAAGAAAAAGTTAGTATTTGGAGAAACATGAACAAAAATTTGTATTTTTACTAACTTTAAGAAGACTTTAGTGCTTCAATAAATAGGAAAAGTCTTATTCATATTAAAAAAAAACAATTTTCCCTTTCTTTTCCAATATAGACACTTTATTTCATTTCCTTTAATGGTGAGTCATGAATTTTGATTGTATGAGATGTTGAATCCATCGAGTGGTATTGTGTTTTTTTCTGTTTATAGGAAGCTGCCATGGCAAAGCTAGCAGCATCAGAAGCAGCCACCTTCTGCAGTCATCAGGTAAATATCTACACTCACTTTCTCTAAGTTGAATAGTTGGCCAAGTTCAGCAATGTTAACCTTATACAGATTTGTTGAAAATATCAATAGTATCAATCGGTACCGCTCTTACTTGTGACATTGCTGGTTGTCCGAATTGCTAGACTTAAATTCAAGAAATGGTGAAATTGGTTTATGATCATTAGCTGATGGTAAGATTGCTAGTAGGTCATTCTGATTGTGAATTAAAATGCTTTTTACCAAAAGGAGGAATAAAATAGCTATATGAAATAGTCATAAATTACAATATTATTTGCTTTCTATTCATAATAATAATAATAATACAGGTATGTTTACCCAGGGAAGCCGCTTCAGTTCCGAAAACTGTTCTCCCAGCGGGCCCTGCTATTATTATTACCCCGGCTTTAGCTGGGCTGCCTAGGCGCTCAAAGCATTCAAGGAATTTCTTCCTACCGGGTACCCATTCATCTCACCTGGGTTGAGTGCAGCACAGTGTGTTGATGTCCATAGTGTTTGATGAAAACTATCCAAGTTGATTTCATCAACAGTTTTCTGGATGCATGTTCTGAGATGATTAAACATGTGCTCCTATGATGATTGTTCATTTTAAATTTCTCAGATGACACAGGGTTAGAGTCGGGATTGCAAAGGTGCTCTTTTTTCAGAATATTATGTGGATTAGGGTTAGAGTTATGTTTAAGATTGGGTTTTCAGTTTGGCCCAATGTGGGTGATTTACCGGTACACTGGAGCAACGTCATTGAATCATTCTGATTTCTACTCTAGAATCAGAGAGTAAAATTTCAGATTATATGCCAATTCTTTCAAATGATATGATTTTTTATTGTCTTGCAGGCCATTCAGGTTCTTGGTGGAATGGGATACGTGACAGACATGCCCGCTGAAAGGCATTACAGAGATGCAAGGATCACAGAGATCTACGAGGGAACAAGTGAAATTCAGAAGCTTGTCATAGCTGGCCAGATGCTCAAGAAGCATTCAGAAATGATGAGTTAACCTACGTTATTATTCAGAGAGATATATATATTTACAATGAAGTCTGTACCTGTATGGTAGTTTTCCGTTCTGGTGGGCATTATGAATCTGAATGGGATGTCAAGGAACCAACATCGTAATCTGGGCCCAATAACACAACGCTTACTGCTCGATCATAGGCTGATTGTTACAATTTAAATGAAATTGGTCAGGACGTGCAATCAACTATACAAACAAACTGTAAGATCAGTTGCTAAGCTTTGAATTGCAGGCCCATGGGCGCTGTTCCCTAAAACCGGTCATCACAAGCAAGTTGTCAGTCATTTACAATTACCACGGTAACGGTGCTTCACACCCAATCGAATAAAAATCAAGGGTTTTTGTATTGTCAGTGAATGACAGTTTGTTAGTGATTAAACATCTTCATTTAACATTGCCTTGTGCTTCCTCTTTATTAAAATCAATATCAACTATGGAAGCCTGTGACGCCATAATTCATCATTTGGTTTACATTCTGTCTCTTTGTATCAGGGGAGCTGATTGAAGTTTGAGTGTATGAAAGAAGCTTTTAGATTGAAAAAAAAAAGATGACATGCATCACCGGCTTGTTATACTTGACTTGAATCAATCTCATCTTTTATTAGACATAGCCCACATCATTGATGTTTTGTTTTCGATCTATTCATCTCTTCAAGCACTATCTCTCCTTGCAAAGGTATTTATGGTAATACTGTTCCCAAACACATATACTTATATGATTGCTACAGCACAAACAATCCATGATGTATGCAGAGGATGTTCAAAAGTATGTATATCATTAAATGCCAAGGATCACTCTGATGGTGTACAGGAAATTGAGGATTGCTTGAAGGATGTGAGAACAAGTTTCCTTTAAATTATTCTAAGACCGAACTATATTGAAGGAGGTCATACACTACGAGCTTAGCATTTTGATAAGCCCCTGATTTAATTTTCACATGAAATTTGTAATCTGTAATCTGTGTAAGTATAAAAAGTACATATTTATATACTGGTCATCTTCCTACGCTTTTCTTTTAAATCGAAAAAAATATTTCCTTATAATGTTTATTCTGTTTTTAAAAGTATAAATATATATGTGTTCCCCATTATGTTGATTATTTGAAAAAGAAATGAATAAATTGAACTTGAGATTATTTGAAACGTTTGTGTCCTACACTTAATTGAGCTCCATCTTCTTAAACTCAGAAACCCATCGCAAAAAATGGAGGAGGGTCAGCATTTTGCAGGATTTTTTTTTCTTTTGGGGTTATTTTACATTGTATAATTTAAATCATGCTTTATATCCTTATCTTTTCCTGCATTTCCTGGTAATACATTCCAAACTCTGCAACTTGTGAGAAAAAAATATATGCAGGGTAGGATAGCTACATTATATCTCTTTTTATAAATATACAGTATACATTTAAATCTTCACGAGAATACCTTTCAATTGTAATTCATTCAAAGCAATATATCCACCAATTTTATAAGGTGGTATGAACTTCGATCTTTCCAAATTATTTTTTGTTTATTTTGGTTTGATGACTTGACTTGAGTGTCGTAGATTAAAATTGATGAATATGTTTCAGTGGGCAAGCAGGAGAGGTACCTTTATTGTATTAAAAACTTGACACCTTATTAAATATCTTATTTACAACATAAAATACATGTGTGTCTCCCTGTTTTGCTTGGGTACCCAAACATGCAAGCCATCCAAGTAATATGTGTTCCGCCCCCCCCCCCCTCAAAAAAAAAAGGGAGAGGGAAAAGAATGGAATTGGGGGGAAAGGAAAGATAGAAGGGAGAAAGGAAATACAAGTTGGAAAAGGAGAAGATTAAAGGGAGGGACAGGAAAAACAAAGGGAAAGATAAAGAAGCAGAAGAACTGAAAGAGAGAGGTCAACTATGAATGGAAAACGAGAGGTAAAAAAACCAAGAGGGAGAGATAAAGAAGCAAAAGAACTGAAATAGAGAGGTCAAATACCGTGTGAGTAAAAAAAAAAAAAAACTTGACGTCTCACAAATCCCCAATTTAAGGAAAAATATGTCATGAACACAATTATTATATATGGCCTGAAATAGTATGTTCTCCCAAATGATTTGATATCATATTTATGTGGTATGTGTTGACGCTTGGATGATAGGTATTCTTTGAAGTGATGTCAATTTTTATTTGCGCCAAAATAAGGCATAACTGCAATGAATGAATCCAGGTGGGTGTTTCATAAAGCTGTTTGTAAGTTAAGAGCGAATTTAAGAACGACTGGTGATTCTTTCTTCTGGTAAATATGCACCATTCAATGTTCATTGGTGATAGTTTAGCGCGTAAGAAAGATTCACCAGTCGTTCTTAAAGTCGCTCTTAACTTACGAACAGCTTTATGAAACACCCTCCAGATATCAATGATGTCATAATCCTTCAAGGATTGCATTAAAATCCATTTCAAAACACCGTTTCAGTAATTTACATTATAACTGACTAATAAACCCCTTTTTAGTATAATTTCTCAAGCTAATTTCAACGAAAAGGGATAGGATTATGACATTATTGGCATCTGAGGTTCATTCATTGCACTTATGCCTTTACTTTGGCGCAAATAAAAATTTACATCGCTGCAAAGAATGCCTACAGATTATCCAAGCGTGAAAACTTACTACATAGATTTGGGAGAAGATACTCTCTCCAGCCATATTATAATAATTATGCATTCATGATGTATTTTTTTTCTTAAATTGGGAATTTGAGAGGTGTCAAGTATTTTTTTACTCACAAGGTATATGAATGGAAATTGAGAGGTAAAAAAAATTACAAGAGGGAAGCGCAAGGTAGGAAGAAGGGGAAAAGGGAAGTTAAACATTGGATAGCATTTGTCCATTAACTTAGGTTTATATCAAGGGCAGGGCTCGCTGATGAGGCTTGCTGTATGGGGAGCCCCTAACCCACCCCCCCCCCCCAAAAAAAAAAGGGAAAATAAAGAGAGAAGGAATTATGGCAGATGGAAGGAAACGGAAAGGGCAAATGGAGACAGCAAATGGCCCCCATACACTCTTCCCATAAATAGCGGGCGGGGGGGGGGGATAAGATAAAGATGATGGAGCTCGTACCGTGGCCAAAACTGCCTCGTCCTCAAGCTACTGGGTATCCCCTCACAGTAATTAAGAGATAAATACAGAGCACAAAAGAAAGTACAATAAAAACAAAGATAAGGGAGAAGTGAAAGGAATTGAATATATAGAGAAAGAACAAAGAGGAAGAAGAAAAATTAGGAGACAGCTAGAAAAACAAATAGCGTGTAGATATTTTCCCCCCACAAAAATTGTGAATGCAGGAGCCGAAAAGCCTTTGCCTACCAAATAAAAATATAAGGAAAGGAAAGGGAACTTACCGGGCGACTGTGGCCCCCTAATTGCGGTACCCCCCCCCCCAAAAAAAAGGGGGGGGGGCCGGCGGGGGGAGCTAGAAAAGAAAAAGAAGGATAAAAAGGAAGGGAGGGATAAAGAAAAGAAAAAAGGGGAAACAAAATCAAATGATGAGGAAAAGTAAAGAAAAGAGAGGAGTAAGGAAATTGGCAAAGAGCTAGCATGCAACTCTTTCAGGTCACCGTATAAAAATAAAATTATCCGCTCCGCTAGTCAACCCGTCTTTATATAATTTGATTACTAAATCATATACCCAACTAACATTTGGACATGTTCTGAACGTTCTTGAAACTGGCCAAGTTTGTTATTTGGATGTTACATCAAAACATCAATTTTGGAAGATTTTAAACGATTCAAATAGAAGTTGAGAACACTTTAATTTTTAAAACATAAGTTTAAAACTCCAAGTCGTTCAAAAATTCTAAGGACCTGCATGTTAAAAACTCTTTGAGAGTTACATAGACGAAAACTAATTGTATCACAAACTTAATTCTTACATTTACATTTTTTTACTTGAAATAAACGTAAGATATTTCATATCGAGGTAGTAAGAAGCTCAACTTAAATCTGATGGCAATTTAAACAATGAATTTTCATTTTGGAGTGTCGATCCGGTACGTTGGCTTTGGGACTTAATAAGCATTTAATTTTGTTTAACGGTTTTTATTTATTTATTTTTATACCTATGCTTTGGAGTGATTATAAAAAAGTTCTGAAAACGTTTTATGTTTGCTGGGTAATTTGATTATAGAACCCCGGTATAGAACATATATGTCAAGGACTTTCTGATGTTTCCCTTTTACGATTGGTCCTTTCGGCGACAGTATTAGGAGCGACATCCAACGAATTATATTTCTGTGGCGACATCTCATTCATCCTTCCGGATTGATTAATTTGTAAACAAACTCAAATTCGTTAAAATGTTTAGTCAAAAAGATACCTCCAAGAAGTCCGAACTTTTGGACAAGGCGAAATCCTCTCGTACTGAGCGTGCTCTCCTTCGGAAAAAAGACCAATCTGTGGTCAAGATACAGGTAAATAGATGGATAGATGACGATGATGTCTTACTCTTAATTACATTTTTGAGGGAAGCCCCATGTATTGCATTCTGTGTTACGGTACTGTTATTAATATTATTAGCGAGCTCGCTCAGCTCAGCTCAGTTGAGTTAGTGTTAGCGCAGCTTGAATATCGGGGGATTACATGTATCTAGACCTATTAGGCCGAATTCACAAAGGTTGTTTTGAAAACCTTCGGTTGAGTCCATGGTTTATGCAGATTTCCTGTATAAATTACGCTTAATTTTGCGCGTATCGGGCGTGTGTATAAAATTTAAAAAAATGTCCAATGCTGATGCGCGCTTTTGTCACAGTCACTAAATTGACGCCTGTTACCATGGTTAGACACGCTATCATGAGTCCACTGTTTGAAGAGTGGACTCATTATTCAAAACAGTGGACTCATGAATAAAATAGCATGGATAACCATGGACTCAACCGTGGGTTTTCAAAACCACCTTTGTGAATTCGGGCCATTTTGTTTTATTTTAAGATTTTTATTTCAAGTTTTCAACTTAATTTTTGGCAGTTCGCTTAGATCTTCGCTATGATAGTTTCAGCTAGTAGATAATTTGGGAATGAATAATTACCAGCTCAGCCTCGGCTAAATTAAAATTTAAAAAAAGATAAAAGTGTCTTTTTTTGAAAATTTTATTTGACAATTTTTTACTTTAACTTTTTCCTACAGGACTCGGGAGGTGTACCTAGCCAGGAGGCTCCTAGAGAGTAAAAATCATTTACTAACGTATGCTTACTCTTCACGGAGCCAGGGATTGCGTCCCATTCATGTGTGTGTACCGCAAAAAACTGAAACTTTCGCCCCCAAGATTTCTACTTCTAAAAGATCTAGCCCTAAATCATGTAAATGGGTAGACCAAAAGCTTCAGTCTCTGTATTTTGGTTGTTCCGCTGAACTACGTTGGCTCCACTCACCATACATAAATGGGGATTATGGTGAAATGTCAGAATTGTTAAGGAAATCCCCAGAAACGACGGTTATTCCTGTCTAGTAAATGGGATACAACTTCATTTCCAACATTTCTATGATATTGATTTCATTTTTAAACAAGAATTCATTAAAAAAAACAAGAAAAAATGAAAACTTGCCGCGATGTTTACGTTGCCATCTTGTTTCTTTTTGTTCTTCGCCAACGTTACAAGACGCATAACTCGATAAAGACGATCAGCAAATAATCACCTTTATATTTTCGACACTGAACAGTGCATAGCTGATCATGTTTGTGTTCTGTGTTTTGTAATTGTTGCTATTTAAAGTTTAAAACCAACATTGAACACACTCTTAATATTTGGAGGGTCACTGCTGATGATCAGCATTAAGACTAAGAGAAAAAAAAAGTAGAGTCCACCTTCCAGTAGACAAGCACTGCCAATATTGGAAACTCTCCCATTCAGGAGACAGCAGAGACTTACGTAATTAAAAGATAAAGTTCAGAGACAGTTTTGGAGACAGACTCCCGTGTGAGAGACCAACATTTTTTGGTTAACATTTGGGGCAGAGGGATTACCTGGTGGCAAACAAAATTGTACTGAGCAAACTTTTTAAGAAAAATTACTCTTCATAACCGTCTGCTTAAAAAATTCACTGTCTATTTTTGTTTTCATAACATTTTTTTTTGTTAATTGAATCCACATACAAATCAAATGGGCTTCTGACCTCAACTTTGGTACAAAATTTTGGTTCGGAATCACTGCTTTGTTGTCAGTGTTGTTCCTTTTATCCTATTGCAAAGCAAGTCTCCAGTATCAGAGATTTTCTCCCATATTGGAGAGGGCTCCAATATCGCTCATGAACCTCTACTTTCTTCATTAAATGTTTAACAGCTATTGGTGTTACCTCATAATGATGGGAAAATCGTGTGGTCAGAAAAGTCAGGAAGTAGCCTACGTGTTTGTTTCAAATGTGAAACTGAGTGTATTTTTTTCATTTATTTTTTGGAAAAATATTTTGAATTATTTTCCTCCCCTCTTTATTTCCCATCTTACTTCTGCCCGTTTCTCTGTTTTTCAAAGTCTCTCGTGCGAGGTTTTGTATGCCGGAGGAGATACAAGAGAGCCATGTTACAGGATATTGACAAGATTCTGGATGCAAACCCTGGTAGCCCAGACAATCCTGATGCAATCACACACTTTTTTCCAGGTAAGTTATTACATTTTGGTAGTATCTTTGTAATAATAATGATTATACCTTTTTTTTGTCTTTTTAAAATTCATTAAAAAAACAGATTTATTGATTTAAATTAGATTTTAAAAGAAAAAACAGATTTATTGATTTAAATAGATTTTAAATTGACTATGATTTTTATATAACTTTGTTATTTAGGGAATCTATTATAAAAATCTTTCTATTCATTCATCATAGATGACAATTACAAGTTGGAACAGAAATTACAAGTCACATTCTAGGAATATATGAGGAATCACCTTTCCCCTTCATCTGAGCCAACATGACATGTGGTTCAATAGATTGAGTTCACCTGATGAAGGGGGGGGGGGGGGGTTATCGGCTGAGTGATACCAAGGGTTCAGGAAATTCAGACTTTCCGCATTCTTGCCGGGCAGAAGGTGTGAAAAAAAGAAAAGATTAATAATATGTATGGTTTGCTGGATATGCAGTTAATAATCTGACATGGCTAATATATTAATGGTATTACTATTGTGTACAAAAAAGTGACAAAACTGAGAAAAGGTAATTTTTACATGGTAAAAGTAGATCTGACTAATTCCCACGAGGACTCCCGGTGTCACAAGATGTCGAGATAATTGTAAGAGGTCAGAAAGTGGCCAGGTGTCAGGCTTTGTGGTTTAAATTGCAAGGTTAAATTTGGTTAGTGGCCCTCAGAGGCCTCATAATTCATTTGGAACTCTTCTTAACTGAAGTGAATGACTAGCATATTGATATGTGTCGTAATGCTTCATTTAGAATCCCATTCAGCTTCTTTTTGCTTCTAATCCCATTTCAGCATACATAAAGCAATAGGAATGCAGAAATGCCACTGTAAAAGATGCTGAGTATGGTTCCCATAATAGCACACAACAAAAAAAAATTGGTGAAGAGCCTAAATGTTTGTGCAAATAGCCTTTTTGACATAACTATGGTAATTTGTTCTTTCTTCGTAGCTGCTGAAGTTTATACTGCTATCAAGAGGTTCCTTTATATATTTGATGAGAAGAAAGATTTAAAGGTAATTTTCACCTTCTAAGTGTCTTTTAATAATAATAATATTCAGTTCTTTTATAGCGCATAACACATAGCAACACATGTCCCTATGCACTTGGATGAAATTAAGGAAAGAAATTAGAAAATAAGTAAAGAGTGTTGGGCACTGAGTTCATTACAAGTTAAACAGATACTTTTTTAGGGAAGTCTTAAACTTAAACTTAAGTCTTAAATCTAAATCATGAATATTTCTCATATAATTGGGAAGTGCATTCCATAAGACGGAAGAGGCATGTGCAAATGAGCGCTCACCATATGTTTTGGTAACAGTGGGAGGAATACATGTAGCAAACAGCTGCTTTGTGCTTGATCTTAGAGTATGAGTAGTCTGATGTAAAGTTAATAATTCGGTTAAATATGATGGAGCTATCTCATGGAAGCATTCATATGGAAAAACTAATAGTTTGAAAGAAATACGAGAATTTTAAATTGTTTTCTAGTCTTGTATCATGATTTATTGACTGTATTTTCTAATATTACTCCCACCCCCAACCCAAAGAAAACAATTTGGAATAATTGAAATGAAAATATGTTATTGTGATTGTAAGAGAACATAATTTATATTTGATCAGATTGGGTCAACCATTAATATTTTGGTGCCCATGTTGTATGAGCACAATTTGATAAAGGAAATTATAAGTAAAACAACTGCAAATGATTTGCTTGGCAAGGGCTCAATATTTTTGTTACATTATAGCATGATGTATTTTCCATTTATAAAAATCACCCAGGGAGGGGATACACTCAATTGTATCGATGTGTACATGCATGACCAGAAAAGCATAGACTAGTATTTTTAGCTTTAGTAAGATGTGAATCCAGGTATGTTTAGGGTACCAAAAATGCTGTAATGAGCAAAATTAAAGGATTTTTTTTGTACGTGTGAAGAAGAGCAAAAATCAAGAGAAGGGGGGTATGTTTTTGGAGTTTATCCATCTATATGCGGGGTATCTTCTTTAATATTGGTCTAGATTTTCTTGCGATTTAAACTTTTGTATCAGCATAATGTATTATAGGGTTTACATTTACATGTACCGGTACATAGACACAGAACGGGGTGTTGTTTCAGAAAGCTGTTGGTGAGAAATGAATGACTTTACGCATGACTGGTGATCCTTTCTTGTGCTGTGTGATATCCCTACATAATTGATTTATGACCTAAGAACATGTTCCAGTCGTGCGTAAAGTTGTGCGTAACTTTACAAACAGCTTTATGAAACACCCACCGGGGGGCCGTTTCATAAAGCTGTTCGTAAGTTAAGACCGGCTTTAAGAACGACTGGTGAACCTTTCTTACGTGCTAAACCATTGTCAATGAACATTTTGGTGTATACCATTTACCACAAGAAAGGATCACCGGTCGTTCTTAAAGTTGCTCTTAACTCACAAACAGCTTGATGAAACACCCACCAGGGGGCCGTTTCATAAAGCTGTTCGTAAGTTAAGAGCGACTTTAAGAACGACTGGTGATCATTTCTTATGCGCTAAACCATCGCCAATGAATATACCATTTACCACAAGAAAGGATCACCAGTCGTTCTTAAAGTTGCTCTCAACTCACGAACAGCTTGATGAAACACCCACCAGGTGTGAAAATACTTGAATTTGCAATTGTTTTGAAAAAAATAAACCATTTCTGGGCCTAGGGCCCTGTTACATAAAACTTAGTGATTGATCGTGGGGATGATTTTTATAATTGATCATAGACAATAACCAATGCAATCAGTCATGAAAGCTTGGCTTTATGTTTGATTGCTAGGTTTTATGTTCCAGGGGGCCGTTTCATAAAGCTGTTCGTAAGTTAAGAGCGACTTTAAGAACGACTGGTGATCCTTTATTGTGGTAAATGGTATATTCATTGGCGATGGTTACGCACGTAAGAAAGGTTCACCAGTCGTTCTTAAAGTCGCTCTTAACTTACGAGCAGCTTTATGAAACACCCACCAGGGCTCAGGTGGTTTCAGAAACCCTGTTGTCTCATGTGTGTGTAACTAAGCATTGAAAAAACATTCATTCATATTCTAACATCAATCTTTGTTCTGATTATACCAAATACATCTTCTTGTCAAGATGGACTTCCCCATCAATGGTGGACCTAATTTCCTCCTTTTTTAAAATTCTTTTTCACAGAGGTTTGAAAAAATCTGCAGATACCTGACTGCTAGTATGGAATCAAGTAAAGATGCAAAGGTAATTAGACGGAATGGTTTTATTTGTTGAATCGAAAGCAGTGTTAGGTGTCTTTTAGTGCTGTAGCCGAACCGCCGAACCGAACGGTAGTTCGCCGAACATGGCACTTCCGAACCGAACAGAACCGAACCGAACACTAAGACTTGGTTCGGAAGTTCGGCCAAAAAAAAAAAAACGGCTTTCAGCTAATAAATTTATAAGTTTACACCCTTTCTAATCATTATATTTGCGCATTCTCTAATCTTCTTTGCAATTGTATGTTGGAAGTATGCGCTTATTTTGCGGTTACTAGATTTTGTTTTCATTTTCATGTTGACATTGTGGTTTTTACGGCCCTGATTAAGAAAGGAGATCCGATGAATGATGTTGCGCGAGCTTGCGCTATAATCATTTTACTGGCTTTCATCATCTCTCGCTCTGTGGCCGAATCGCCGAAGCATGGTAAAGAAAACCAAAACTGTATGAGTGTTCATTGGTTAAATCTAATTATTTAAATATTGTTGTTTTTAGGTGGCGAACAAGATTCTTGTTTGAAAATCTTCAAAGTATTTTGAATGAACGAGCTCAATAAACTGAAAGTGAAAGATGAAGTACCATTAATATTACGAATTACGATACGTGATTAAGATCGTAACTCGTGTATTGTTGCGGCGGAGAATAAAGATCTGATTGAGGTGATTAACATTATTATTGAGGTGTCGGCTCGCTACTGTCTAGTTTTCATGATTTTAGAGAGAAGTAAAGAGTTTTGAAAACGAGAGATCCAGTGAAAGTGGGAAATAAAGTGAGTGACTGTTAGAGATGGAAAGGAGAGACGCAAAACAAATAATATAGAAATGAGATGAGGTGAAGTTATCTTTTTTATTATTAACAATCAGATGAAAATAAAAATCAAACACTCATGAATGATTACGGTATAGCATATAGCAAGATCCCCTTCCCCTCGTTGAAAAGTTGAATGAAGATAAAGCGGAAACAGTCATCTCTTGGGGGAAAATGACCCCCAATCTTTACTTTTTTCCCTTTCTTATCAACTTCTCAAATTAACCATAAACAATTCGATGATCACTCTACTCCCCCTGTCCCATTACAGTCGTAAAACTTTGCATCCCACTTTGTCTGTATGTTCATGGTCGAATGAAATCTGACCAATAAAATCATAGAAATCTCGGCAATTGCTCTACAATCGGTGAGCTGAGTTTCGCGGGTGACAAAGCACGTGGCTGTATGTACCAATGCGACAATCAGCGACATGCGATTGGTGGTTTAGTTCACCCATCGAGCCAATTAGCGAAAGGCACATTACATAAGCACGCTTTCTTCGACACGCCCCTGGCCCTACTATGCCTGCAGTTCAGTGCACTGGCGCTGGCCGCCTCGTATGTGATGCAATGGCCAATCACGTTTGGCCGGACTGTAAATATAAATATTCATGAGCTCAGAGTCCCGCTACAAGGGCCAGGGACTGCATGCGCTGGCCTAGCTGGTACTGGTACGAGTGCGAGCGTAGTTAATTTGGCAAGTATCCAAAGCGTGGTCCAGGTATGGACGACGAGGAAGAGTCGCCATTTTAGAACTGTGAGTTACCCAATAAATCTGTCATCAGATAATCAAATTCGAGATAACAGTTGATTCGTTGAGCGCTATAACTTTCATAGTTTCGTGTCAACAAGATAGAGATAAAATGGTTTGATGTGACAGAGGACACGCGAGCACATGCAGTCAATCAAGTACAAATTGTCTACCGGTTCGCTACGTATACCTGAATGAACTATAACTTTATCAGTCTATCATTACCGAACCCCGAACCGAACCAATGTTCGGCAATTTTCTGCCGAACCTTGCCGAACCGAACCGAACCCGAACATGGCGCCTGACTTGCAGCACTAGTGTCTTTGGACATGTCTCGAGTCTTTATGTTGGTCACGGATGCTTGTTTCTTTTGCTCAGCTTTTGTCTCAAAGTATGAAATGTGCACTCTGAGCTAGTTCAATTGAAACTCCTTGCAATTCCTGCTAAAAACTATGGTCTTTAGTGAATAAATACACTGTTATATCTTGTCTCTTATTATTATTATTAATAATAATAATATAGGCATAATATTAATGATAATTATGATAATAATAATAACGGTATATTTACCCAGGGTAGCCACCTCAGTTCCGAAAACTGTTCTCCCAGCAGGCCCTGCTATTATTACCCGGCTAAGCAAGGCTACTTATTCAGGTGCACACCGCTTTTTGAAGAAGTACTTCCTGCCGGTACCCATTTACCTCACCTGGGTCGAGTGCAGCTCACTGTGGATGCATTCCTTGCAGAAGGAAATTACGCCATGGCTGGGATTTGAACCCACGACCCTCTGTTTCAAAGTCAGGAGACTAATCCACTGGGCCACGACGCTCCATTAAAAAGTTGAATGTCGTAAATCAATATATATATATAGATATATATATATATATATATAGGACCTGCATCGAATAGACTGATACATACATGTAGGAACACACTGATTTAAAGGTATTATAATAACAATATCTTCTTTTGACTACTCATTGAAAGCATTTAATTTTTGTGATCATTCTAGGTGTGGTATGTTTCACTGGCTCTTACCAAAGAATATGTGTTACCGTGGATACAGCAACTCAAACAGATACTATGGCTTTGTGCATCACAACTCAAGAAACTTAAGGTAAGGACATAGTGTATTATTTATCCCTTCTTTGAATATTCATGAGTAACTGATTAGTTAAATTGTATTGATATGATAAAAGACAGGTTAATTTTTTTTCCTGTTAAGAACTTTGCATACCGGTACTTAATGAAATATTCAGCTTGTGCAGTTTTGCCCCGGAAGAAAATAGTTAAAAATATTCAGAGCTCTAGCTGAGTCAAACTTGGCTCGTATGGGAGCGATAGTGATCTGATTAGATTTGGAAGTCAAAGGCCAAATATCTCTTTCTTGCAATAATTGATTTTTTTGTGAGATCATTTCAGGTATTTATGTAGATATGTAAATGAGGGTGATCTGGTAGATTTTGGGCTCACAAGGCCAAAGGTTGAAGGTTTACAACGGTCTTTATTTGAAAAATGTAGATGTTGGGTAAGTAGTATATTTCTGGTCTGGAAATGACAGGTATAACTTTGTGTGCTGTGTGCAGTTGGCAGTCTATCTACATTAGATATTTGATTTCGGGTAAAGAAACTAAATAAATAAGGATATTGAAATTACCACCAACCAGTTGGTAGTGACTGATAAAGTTCTCCCACACTGGTCAGTGGTATACGAAAATGCAAACATTTATAAAAATTATAAATTCACACATGTAAACTAAAATCAAACAAATTGATACATGGAAATAGAGTGAGTGTTGACTTTGGAGACAATCAACTGAAAGGTTTAAAAACTCTAATGAAAAAAAAACATCATCAAAAGCAATCAATATTTAAAGGCAATCTTATAATTACTTTTTTTTCTCGTCAAAATGATGAGTCATGCCCATTATTCTGTAATTCAAATGGATTCAGAAACAGCAAAAATATATAATTGAATATGAATATTTATCTTTTGTTGAATGGTGTTATTTCTTTTCCATATTACTAATAATTTTGTATTCTAACTTTGTTTGATAGCCTGACTTGCCAATTGCTGCCAAGAGCATAGCCCTTCACCTTCACATGCTCATCACATTCACAGATACTGCTACATGGAAGATATTTCAGATACCAAAAGGTAAATTTTTCTGCCCTATCAGATCTGACCATGAACATCTTTTGCTGGATTCAGCAAATTTGGGGCAGGAAAGGGGAGATGATGACTTCTCTATATGAGGGAAGAAGAAGAATATGCATAACAATTACATAATGTGTATTGGTCGTTAAACTCTATTCCACTTTCTATTCTATTATATTTTATTGAGTTCACCTGCTAATAAATCAATTAACACACCATTGGTTAGAAATTACCTATGAAAGTTTGCATCGGACCATTATTAAATTGTAACTGAAAATATAAATCGAGATCAAATCCTGCCCTGGTCGGTCTACAAAAACCCCAACTGCAGCTATCTGTTGATCTTGATATTTTTATTACATTTTAGCTGACGCCTTACGAGCGAGCATGGGACAGATATGTTCCAATGTCATGGGTCATCTTGTTGCCAAGGGGCTGTATCCTGTCATCCATACCTTGCTCAAGGAGGGCTTGACAAAGCGACAGCCCGCTCTGTCTCCGACGATCCTTAATGCGACCATGGTCGTAGCATGGAGGTACGTATTGGTATTCTCTCTTCATTGATATCACATTTGATTCATTTTGCTTGCATATCTATTGTGTTGAGCTAAGATTAACTTCAAATAAAGTGATCTAAGTAACTACTAATTTTCTAATATTTTTTTTGAAGAATATATCATCATGCCCAAGCTAACCTTTTCAAGGAGGACAGCAGGAAAAGACATAAAAATGCCCCATCACTTAGAATAGAGTTCTAATTTATTGATGATTTTTAATTTCTCAGTTGTCACCTTTTGTTTTGTTTGCAGAAGATAATTTTTCAGGGATGAGAAGAAAATACAATGATGACATGAAAATGCTGCCCCTCCTGCACTGCTGAAATTAGCATTTATTTATTGATGATTTATAGGCCCGTATTCTGAAGTCAGGTTTAACTTAGACTCAGGTTTAAAGTTGTGGTTTAAGTATGGGAAGCCAAAAGTATCAATTTTTTTATTAAGTTGTACGTTTCTTATGTTTACTGTGCTCTTTCCTGATTCATCGATGGTGAATACAATAATCTATATATACTTCCTAGACAATTATGAATGATTTGAGATCCAAATGAGCTGAAATATGACATCTCTACCGTTGGTGATTTATGTAACGATTGGCTGTCCATACTTAAACCACAACTTTAAACCCGAGTTTAAGTTAAACCCGACTTCAGAATACGGGCCATAGTGTTTCAATTCTTGGGGGAGGGGAGGTAATTGTGTGTGTTTACTTACAAGGTATTAAAGTAACATTTATTTGTTGACCAAATGGAATGACGTACAAAATCCTCCAACAGAATGTGTTATTCACTTGTGGATGTTGTGTACTGTTTCAGTCTTCACTTTATTGTTTTACTTTGTTTTCTTTCCTTTTTGGTTTACAGACCTCTTGTAGCTGGGAATTTCTCATCCAATCTACTCTGTATCTTTATCTCTCATGTTCTCCCTGTGCCTGGCTTGTTCAGCCATCTATCTGTAGCTAAAGCAGAAGTAAGTGAAAGTATACAAACAGAAATCAAAATACATTAAAACATATTTATTAATACCACAGACGTTAGATCAGAAAAGCAATCTCCGTCTTTCATGTTCTCCCTTGCCTGGCCTGTTCAGCCATCTATTTGTAGCTACAGCAGAAGTAAGTTAAAGTATACAAACAGAATTTGAATTACATCGAAACCTATGCATTAAGACCACATAAGTTAGAATAGAAAAGCGGTTCTCTCATTTTATCCCTGTGCCTGTCTAGCTCAGCCATCTATCCGTAGCTAAAGCAGAAGTAAGTGAAAGCATACAAACAGAAATCAAAATACATAGAAACCTATTTAGTAAGACCACATAAGTTAGAAAAGAAAAGCTTTCATTTTATCCCTGTGCCTGGCTTGTTCAGCCATCTTTCAGCAGCTAGGGCTGATGTAAGAGAAAAAAATGTAATTACAAACAGATATTGAAATACATGGAAACCTGTGTATTAAGACTGCATAAGTTAGATCAGGGGAGTGTTTCATCAACATTTTCATCCGACAAGTTGTCAGATCTGACATCTTTCTCTGATGTTGATTGGCTGAGCAGGGGAGCGCTTCATGAAAGGACTTGTCGGACGTTTTATCCGACAAGTCCCATTTTATCCGACAGTTACCAGAGGAACAGTGCCTCTCAGCCAATCAAAATCATGGAAAGATGTCAGATCTGACAACTTGTCGGATGAAAATATTGATGAAACGCTCCGCAGAACAGTGTTCTACATCTTAAGGCGACCGCACACCTTACGACTGGTCTCCGACCCGATTTTAGAATAAATGTTGTAGAATTTGATGCTAATATTGAGACTTGGAATATCTTACTGTGTAATGTTCTAAATCATCGTACGAATACCTATGATCATATTTGTGACTATGCTATCATCCTTCTTAGAATAAAAGCGAATTTAATATCTAGTCGTAATGACGTCATAGCAGTCGTACGATTGGCTACGATTTGAAACCAATTTGGACTTTACTCTGAAATAAGGGCTTGCAATCTTTCAAAATGGTTATATTATTATTATTTCAGTTAATTTTAACCTCAAATAAAATGATATGTTCCATTCACATCTTCAGAAAATGAGAAAAATGCGATTTGTTCCAAAATCGGGTCGCAGACCAGTCGTAAGGTGTGCGGTCACCTTTACATTTTCTCCCAGTGAGTGGCTTGTTCAGCCATTTAGCACCACCTGTTAATAGCACAAGTAAGTGAAACTATACAAACAGGAATTGAAATGCGTGGAAACCTGTGTATTAAGACCACAAAAGGTAGATCAGAAAAGTGGTCTACCTTTTATTCTATCTGCTGTGAGTAGCTTTAGAAGATGTATGAGAAAGTATGAAAAAAGAGAATTTGAAATACATCGAAAATTGGAGTTCCTTTTATTGTACATAATTAGAAACTATTGGTGAAAATTGAAACATATGGCCTTTGTGAGCTGGGGATTATAGGCAGTCACTAGAAGTACATAGAGTTGGACTAAGCCTCGCTTAGATATGGTGCCACAAACCTTTATGGAAAATGTAATTAGCGTTCATACATGGTGAGATTTTTTTAAACAAAACCCATCAAGGATAGGTTTGATACAGATGAGTAATATGCCTCTTTTTCATGTAATGTCACATGCATAATCAACCAAACATTGACTTTGGAATGAAATGAAGGACTCTCATTTAAAAAAAAAGAACCTTTACTTTTTGGAGTCAGATTTTAAACTCAGTCCAAAATGTTATGACTTTTGAGATAGATAATGACTTTTAAAAAATGGGTTGAATGAACAATTTTTCACGATTTGGTCACACATGCAAATAACAATGGCCCATGATTTTTGAAAGGCTGACATGTAAGGAACATTGAACGCATCTCCATTTTGCCAGATGCTGACAGCGATGAAGAACAGCGCCCTCTTGCCTCTTTGCCTGAAGTACCTTAGCACAGAAGGAGGATGCAGGTCTATCCTGTCCATGGTGGATGCTACTTATTCTCTCTGTCTCCTTGGTAAGTGGATTATGATGTTAGACTCAGTGGCCCGTAATCTGAACTCGGGTTTAATTTAGACCGTGGTTGAACTCTGTGCTGAAATTATGGGAAGCCAAACATGTCGAAATTTGTTCACATGGTACGTTTCTTATGTTTACTGTGCTCTTTCTTAATTCTTTAATGGTGAAGACAATCACCGGTATCTTATTTGTGCTTCCCAGACAGTTCAGAATGATTTGAGAGTCAAATGAGCTGATATTATGAACCTCTACTGTAAGAGATTTATGTCACAATTGGCTATCCATAGTTAAACCACAACTTTAGACCAGAGTTTAGATTAGACCTGACTCCAGAATACGGGCCAGTATCTATTAACATTCACATTCTTTGAAGTTAAACTTTGCTAAATGTGAATTCTTATTGTTCGGTTCGAAGAGTCAGTTGTCTAAAATAACTGTTACATCTATTAACATTGCAGGTCATAATATTGCCGTATCTCAAGCTTGTCGTAATCTTGGCGTGTTCCTCGATTCAAGCATGACTATGTCTTCTCATATTCAACATGTTTGCAAATCTGTCCGTTACCAGTTACGTAACCTTGGTTTCATACGTAAATACCTGACCCGTAGTGCCACAGAGAAGATTGTACATGCTTTAATATCATCTAGACTTGATTTTGGCAATGCCCTACTGTTCAACCTTCCCAAATCTCAATTAACATGTTTACAGAAACTTCAGAATGCTGCTGCTCATATAATATCATTGAGTACCAAATCAAGCCACATCACCCCTGTACTCAAAGATCTGCACTGGTTGCAAATTAGTGATCGTGTAATATTCAAAATTCTTTTGCTTGTTTATCACTGTGTTCACGGCACCGCTCCACAGTACAATATCACTCTCATTAATAGATATACCCCTTCTCGATCTTTACGGTCCCAAAACTCAGGATTTCTGTTTGTTCCCAAATGTACATCAAAATGGTGGGATAGGGCTTTCATACATGCGGGTCCTTCACTCTGGAACTCTCTTTCTCTTGTTATCCGTGACACCAAGTCTGTAGAATTATATTTAAAAAAAACTGAAAACATACTTGTACAATGCTGCATACACATGATTAACCAATATTATTTTTCACCTCTATATATGCTATTTTTTCTCACTCTTTTCACTTTTTCACCTGTGCGCCTTGAGCATTATATTTTTAATGGATTTGGCGCCTTATAAATTGCATCTATTATTATTATTATTATTCACTTTTACTTCTCAGATAGTGTAATACCATGTTAGCTGAACCCATTGGCCAGTATTCTCAAAAGAGGTTTCAATTGTACCATGGTACAACCACATGGATTATTCAAATTTATCATATTATCATGCTTCTGTCTGAGCAGCCTTTGCCAAAAGCGTGCATTTAATTGGATTTTTTTAAATTGTATGTGATGAAATAATCCTTACATGGAAGCATCGTGGTGTAGCGGTTCTGACTCTCGCCTTGTAATCAGAGGGTCGTGTGTTTGAATCCCACCATGGCCTAGCGTCCTTTGGCAAGGCGTTAATCCACACTTTGCCGCTCTCCACCCAGGTGTTAAATGGGTACCCGGTAGGATGTGAAAGCCTATGTAGTATGCCTAGCAATTGAGTCTTGGAACTCTTGTTGGAATGCTCCCCAGGGAGTGGAGAAGGTGCATACATTGTATGCGGGCATGCAAGGATCCGATGACCGGGGTAATAATATGTCTGTAAAGCGCTTAGAGACGTCGTTCCGATGTATTAAGCGCTATATAAATGCGGAATATTATTATTATTATTACATGTATTGTGTACAAACATCTGCATAGTCCATGGTTTTGTACCATTGTACAATGGAAAACTCTTGAGAATACTGCCATTTGGTCTACTATCAATTTCGTCTAATTGCCATTTGGTCTATATTACTCTTGGTCTAATACCCACTTATTCTAGTTCTCATTTAGTCCAGTTCCCAAATGGTCTAATGTCCACTTCATCTGTCAATTACTTTGGACTTTGTAGAATGAAAATTCCATTTAGTGAGATAATGAATTTGCCACGAGGCGGCTAAGTGAATATTGTCTTGTTTCCACTCTGGGTGATATAGTAGATACCTGGGTACCGTCTTACAAACAGTTGCGATTGATGTGATTAATCACAAATACCGTATGGCAAGTCAGAGATGCTAACATCTAGAATGTATACATGTATGTCCATTCAAAGTGTTGTCTGAATATGATGCATACTTTTGCAATGATCATTCTTTTCCTAATATTATTGTTTCATAATATTTTTTTTCTTCTAAAATTAGCAAACATGGTTCACCTAGCTCATCTTGATAATGAAGTAAGTGTTTGTATATATTTTATTATTCAAATGTATGCAATTTGTTAAATGGGTAAAAAGTTAACGTTGTTTTGACCAGAATGGGGGGGGGGGGCTCAAACAGCCTTCAACATACTTTGCAGTGCTTTGCGAAAAATTGTTTGGAGAATCCTTAATGACATATTCTTTGAGAGACATCATTAGCAATTTATGTGCCAGCTGAAATCTGAAAAATTGTTTGGAGAATCATTAATGACATATTCTTTGAGAGACATCATTAGCAATTTATGTGCCAGCTGAAATCTCAAGGCATGAATAAGCCTTCCCCAACTTTTTTTTTTCTTCAAAGTAGCCAAACTGTACAAGGTTAAATATATTCAGCATATAGTGTGTGCATGTAGTTGCTTATTGATGATCAACACCTACCAACCCTCCCGATCACTTCGGTCATCCAACAAGAACCTTTTAGTTGTTCCCAGTGCAACCTCCCACACCCATGGCGACAGAGCCTTTTCAGTTGTGGCTCCTACACTCTGGAACTCACTTCCTCTTAGCTTAAGATCCCATTCTTCTCTAAGTTCCGTTAAAGTAGCACTTAAGACATATCTCTTCCGTAAATAGTATAATTTTTACAGTTAATATGCCCGTAGTTAAGCTAGTATTTTAGATATGTAAGGTAGTTACGTTGGATGTTTAGTTATGTAAGGTAGTTAAGTTGATAAGTAAGTTTAGTTTATTAAGTTAAGTAGTTAGGTTTTGTGATGTAAAGCGCTTAGAAAATTTTTGTTAGGCGCTATATAAGTATTGAATTATTATTATTATTATTATTGCAACAAAAATGTGAGATGTACAGTGCATGAAATGTACCAATAAACATCTCAGGAAATATGACTACAAGCTACTGAATCAATGAATTTGGCACAAGATTCTTCAAAACAACAAATACAGATATGCACATTATTCAGATGTAGACTTCTTTCTATTTTGTTCAGCTTATGAATAATTAAGATTATTTTCATCCACTGTCTTTCCTCTATGGTTTTGATTTTCTTTACAGAGCCTGATTAATAATCTACAGATATTCATGGTAAGGTGCATTCGTAGATGATCTGAAAATGTTTAGAATGTAGCCATAGATTTCATCTTTTGTAACATGTTCTTGCATGATGAATTGTTATTCAAATGACATGTCCATCACACATTAGATTTGTCTGTTTTTAGTTACGATTTTGATTTCACGTATTCTTTTATAGAAGAGATGGCACAATTCTCAATCAAAACACCCAAGTCGAGGGAGATGATAACAAAATAGAATTATTACACTTCTCATTTTGATTAGTATAATTATATTATACAAAACAATATTGTCAGCAACCCCCCCCCCCCAACAAACAGACCCATAGTGGCATCCTATACAGGTGTCTTTTTCTGTGAAAATCTTTCTCTGATCAGGCATGTTTTGTGGCTGTGGTCTGAAGTGACCTCCTTCCCAAGTAAAAACGTCTGAAAAGGTCTGAAACAAATGAAAGTAGGGTAAAATATTTGATGTGAAATAGATGTTTTATAATGAAGCAACAAATGTGGGATGGTAAAAAATTATTTCTGCATGTAATGTTGTTATTTCTTGTGAGAAGGGTAGGTGTCATTTTCTCATCAGTATTATACACCTTACATGACTTGATATGATTGTACAATTTTTATATTGCCAGATTTCATGTACTAAAGTGAGCTATTTTCAAATTTCATACATTTGTGAATCCCTTTTTATTTATGTTCTTGATATCTGTTTATGTGTAGAATGTGACAACCACGTTATTGAACCACTGCCAGGCATTTGTTGGAAAGAAGAAGTCAAATACCACATCGTGGCATCCTGTGTTAGGATGGTTCTCACAGCCGTTCGATAATAGGTCAGTGTTTAGATGAACTTTGAGGGTATTGCATCTTCGTAGGGATAATGAAGGAGGTGTCATGGATCATGTTTCACAAAGGAAAATGAAAGAAGCAGAGTGAAATTTGAGGGACAGGGATGTCATATTACCAGAAAAAGTAGAGTATTCTTACTAGTCTAAAAAAGAACTGAGGGAGACAGAGACAGAAGTAGAGAGAGAGTCTTGTGGTGAAATTCTGCTTCGGAAGGTTTACTCTAAGATTGCTTCTCAAGAGATTTGTATGTATATTGCTTTTTGTTATCACAATATATGTTCTGGAAATATTTTTCATGTACGTATACTTTTTCTTCACTAAATTCTGAGCCCCTTGTTTTCATTCAGAGTCTAGTAGGTTTTTAGCATAATGGTGAGGGGAGAACTGCTCTTAACCACAGTTCTGTTCTTTCCTAGCCTCTTGTCGAGGCCCTGTCGGCAGCTTTCCGAGCGAACATGGCAAAGCAAGGGAGAGAGCGAAGCAGAGCGCCGCGAGACAGGGCCTCTTGACATCTGACCCGAATTTCACAGACTTTCTTTTGTTTTTTATTGTTTTTACCAATTCACCGACCAAAAACTGGTCGGTGAAAATCATCCAATGAGAGCGCGAGCTGCTATGACGTCATATTAGATATTCATGAGCTCATCTTGAATGGCGACCCTTGACGACGAAATATCAAAGAGCGCTGAATATGACTCTAAAATGCTGAATATTGACCGATTTAAGGATTTGCAAGTCGATGAAATTAACTCTGCACTGAAAGGACAAGATGTCTTTGTAAATCTACCCACAGGATATGGAAAAAATGTAATATTTTCATGCGATTCCACCGGTCGAACCGGGGCGTCGATTATCGATCTCTGCTGTGCAGTGCAGTGAGGTAAGCTGGGGTGGAGTTGCTGGGAGTTGACTTGAGTCTGACCAGCGGCTGAGCAGTATCTCCCTAGAAGTTTCGGGGCGGTGATGGGTCTGTTACGGCCAGTAGTAGTAGTAGTAGTAGTACCACTACTTGTAGCATTTTGCTGGTTATATCCCCTTTAGTGTCCCGCAATTAAATGAATCCCCTGCAGAATAATGGACTACTATACTATATAGTATTCCGAACCCAAAACGAAACAGCTCTGACATTTCATTGGTTTACTCGGTGACCGGTAATATCATGACTCATGTATATTCATTAGGAAGACGTTCCTCATGAATATATAATTCAGTTCAGATGTCAAGAGGCCCTGGCTCGCGCCAGGCCTAATTCGCTTCGCGAATTAGGGAATCCCTCGCTTCGCTCGGGAAGCAGCCGCCAGGGCCTCGACAAGAGGCTAGTTATTTCCTGACTTTGTATTAAATTCCATCTTTCTGAACTTGTTGTGGAGTCGGACAACTTTTAACAATTCCTGCTTCAGCTTTGCTATTTCTTTCTCTGGTCTGTATTCCAGAACCACTTGCTTTAGTCTTTTCTTGAAATCCTTTTTTTTTAGTCTTCTTATCTTGCTTTGCGCAGTATAAGTAATAAAAGGCATTCATATAGCACCATCTATCTTGAAATAATCTGTGAGGCACATTATTATCATTATTATTATTATTATTACCCCAGCTTTAGCTCGAGCTGCCTTACAGTACTCATTGCATTCAAGGAAATAATCCTGAGCTTCACCTCGCCTGGGTTGAGTCCAGCACAACATGGGTAAATTTCTTGCTGAAGGAAAGCACACCATGGGTGGGATTCTAACCCACGTCCCTCTAATTGTAAAACGAGAGTCGTATCCACTAGACCAGGACTACCTGACAAGTACTCTTATTATTATCATTATTATTTTCATTGCAGGTTACAGGAAGCCATGGGCTTCGTGACCCAGCAATTGCAGCATCTTTGGGGTCAGACCATACTTCAGACCTGTGTTCTGGGTGTGCTCAAAGGACCACAACCAGATGAGGCCTCCAGTCATTCAGACGGCAAGAATCAAAATAAAGGTTAGAACAGGAAGTGACAGGAGTGATGATGATTCTTCAAAAAAAGCTGATGATGTTTTTGGTTTTAGGACGATGGTGAAGAATTATGATTATTGTGGTTATGGTGGCAGTATTAAATACATGTCTGTACCCCCCCCCCCCCCCCCGCAACATGCAGTAATGGGATTAGTGCACATGAAATGAAAGTGATGAGGATGGTAGATGGTAACAGAGGAGGAGGAGGAGGAGGAGGAAGGGATGGAGATGGAGGAAAAAGAGAATAAGAAGGAGAAATGAAGGAGAAGGAGACTGAGAAGGATGAGCAGCAAGAAAGAAGAAGATGAAGAGAAAGAGGAGGAGAAAAAGAAGATGGATAAGAAGAGGAATAGGAAAACGTGGAAGATGAAGAAGTAACAAAAAAGAATCAACATTGTAAACAAAAAAATGACAATAGTTGTGATTGTGTTGTGGATGAGGCAAATAGATTTTAATATTTTATTACATTTTGTTGATGAGTCATTGCATGATATGTATAGCTGCAAGAATGGAAAAGGGCAATGACTGCAAGTGTGACAACATCAACCTTATCCACAGCTATCCAAGGGATAAAACCAGAGATTGTTTTATTTATTTTCTTACTTTATACAGGTGGCAATATTCTGAAGAAATTGCAGCGCATGACATCAAAGCTGGGAAATCAAAAGTCATGCAAGAGCCTGAGCTCACAGGAAGTGATCATTGTTTGTTCTTTGTGTTCCATGTATCAGACTTCTCTTAGTACCCTGACAGAACTCAGGAGAGATATACTAACTGGTAATTACAAAATAAATAAACCTTTCAAAAAAGTTCTGTAACTCAAGTTTTAGAGTTGATATTTTTTTTTTGTCACTGAAGTATACAAAGTAAAGCAGGTATCATTGAATGTAAGATAATTTGTTGATACTCATATAGTTATTTATTATCTGTAACTTATTTTAGCAATTACAGTAGTCCATAAAATAATCCACCTTTTTGTATATATCCAAACCCCATGTTGTGTCAATGTTGTAGTCTTTCTAGAAGGTCCCATTTATAGATAGTCGGAGATATATATACTTTATGGAATTGCCCAATGACAGTTATTTCACTGAGTTACAATATATTGTAGTTGTTATACTCCTTGCCAAAACTTTGATAAGTGTCTTATTTCGAGTGACTTTTTTTTTTTCTTCTTCATACTTCTTTTAGGCCTAAGTTATCGGGACCTGCTCCTGCCCAGGCTGTGGAGATTCATAGCAGAACTAGGTCCTCATGGTGGTCTCAGAGTGTTCCAGGACTGTTTGGCTAGTAGTCCATCGGAACAGCAGTCTATTCTCTCTGTGCTAATGCTCTTCTGTGACAGTGCCAGCTACCTCATTGCGTATGTATTACTTGCATGATAACTATACTACCGGCTTATTGATTAAGTCTGTGTATCTCTCACGTGAATGAATGTTGTTCTTTTCAGAAGATATATACAAATATATGAACGAAATCGATACTTGAAAAGGATGTAGATGTGCTGTAAAAGAAATAACTTATCTGTATATGGGTAAAATTTACCAGTGAAATTGGATTTAAAAAAAATTAGGATGCGACATTTGCCTAATTTTTTGTTGTATGCAATAACTTAATCTAGATTTAACATGAGTTTTTGAATGGCCTTGATAATGAAAAGAGTAACATTATCAAGAGAGGGTGCTAAGGTCAATCTGATGTGCAGTCATATTTCAATTTTCACAAAGAATCCAGCAATTAAAAGCACTATAATGGTAAGTGTATTAAAAACATTGAATTAGACATTTTGACATTGTTTAATTGTGTAATTGTTGGCATTGTTGCCAATCAATGTTCCTTTTTTCTGTTTTACTATAGAATCTTAGATGATGGAGAGTTTTATGATCAACAGATTCCATTTCATCCTGAAGATCTTCTAGCAGTGTCTTCATTTCTCAACCTATTCGTTTTCAAAGTCATTTGGGAGCACAATTTGGGTAAATAGATTAGATTCACAGGTTGATTTTTGTTTTATGCCACCATAGATCTTTTGTAAGTACAATCTGGGTAAAGAAATGTAGATTAATGTCTTGACAAAGGTGATTGCTGCGGTGCAAATCTCACATTTTTCATTGATTTTATTTCTCCATTTCATGATATCATATAATTTACTCATTTATCTATTCATATTTGAGATACCAAGGAGCGAAATATAGAAATGACAATAATTGGAAAACAAATTTACATTATCAATACTGTAGACATCATTCATCTATGTTTTTTCCCCTTATTGATAATAAGCATTAACAAAGGATAAACGATTTCAGAAGAGACCACCAACTTCATCAGCTAAGGGTTTGAAATTAATTGAGGCCTTGAAAAGAAAAAAGGGGAGAAAACAAAGTACAATGCATTGAGAGACTGATCTTTTCTTGTGAAATAAATATTCATTGACTTTTACATGAAACTCACTTGGTAATGCAAACATGGCTCTCATTTCTTGTCTTCTCAGACGAGAATCCCAAGCTGCAGAGTCTGTTCAACTCAACTCACACCCTACTAATGTTGCTCTATGATAAGAATTGTAGAAGACAATTTGCTCCTTCCTCACATTGGCTTGTCAAGTAAGTATTAACTCGTACACAACCCTTAGTGCCGATTCAGCCCCTGGATATATTTTTCGCAAAATATTTAATACGAGAGGCTTTCGCTCACGATGCTTGATGACTTTCTTCTTTTGAGTCCCATGCATATTTTGCGACCAAATTTGTGACACCCTGGTACGTGGCTGTGAAGTCAGTCATGATTTTTCACCTGCATGTCAGACCAAAATGGCTCAAGAACATGATTTCATGTACAAATCCAATACAAGCGATACATAGCCGCCATTGTTCCAACAGTGAAATTCACCAACTCCCCAGTTCCTTGTTGATGTGGATGATTTGGATAATCAAATGTATCTTTTATTGATTTTCTTGTATTGACTTTCAGGGACTTGAAGATGAGCTCGTTCAAGTCCGAACTGGAGAAAAGCTCAAAGAGAGCAGATCTCATCCTTCAAAAAATACCTCATGTCATACCACACAGAGAGGTGAGTCAATACACAAATCATTTTGCGCATCGCATGTGTGCAAAAAGGGCATTTTTGCACGGATGCGGTGCACGGAAATGCTATGTTAAGGGCATTCTTGCACTGACATGATGAAATGATACACATTGAGGGCATTAGTAAGAATAACATACACAAGGTACATGTACCATTGGAATAGTTTTGAAAGAACAAGGATCCACATCACACATCATTTTACTTGGGCATTAGAATAATTGTTACCTCTGAAACAGTTCAAATGCCCTTGGCTTAATGTCAGGGGAGTATGCGGATAGCGCAACATCACAGCCTAATGTTTCTGATCTGCTCTGTTTGATTAAATTATCTTTAATATTTGGTCCTAGGCCCTGTCTTACAAAGCGTTGCGATGATCCGATCAACCACAACTATGGAAAGCCAGCAATAACAACATCTAGAATTCATGTTTATTCAATAAAATGCCTAGATATGATGCATACTCATGCATTCACTGTTGTCTTGACAATTTGGTGTGCTCCTATTTGTCTACAAACAGTGGATTTCCATATACATGTAGTTCCAGTTTATAGGATCAATCACAACTTTCTTTAAGACAAGGACCTATCTTATTCAAAAGGAGCTTGTCTAATCTTGAGCCTTGTTTAAAATGTTTCAGTTATTTTAAGCATAATTTTTCTTTGTAATTGTGTGCATGATTCTATATGTAAAACTTCATAGTAATCATTCACACTTTTGTTACTTATACTCTTTCAGAGAGTGATATTATTCAGAAAACGGGTGAGTGATGAGAAGAAGACTCTAGGTTATACAGAATCCCCAATGTCACAGCCGCACTCGACATACATCACAGTACATAGAAATAGGCTTGTTGAGGTAAGTTGCAAATTGTACAAAAAGAAAAAACTCTGCATTCAAATTTTTAAAATTACAGCAAATGTTTTATTTAGAATTTACAGCTCATTGATTGAGAATGCTTTAGCACCAAATAACATGTTACTGTTATTCATAAAGTTATAAAGAGCTTCTTGCATTACAAATTACGGTAATCAGTAAAACCTGTCTAGGGGCTGAATCAGTCCTCCAGTCCAACCAGGGTATATAAAATCTCTATAAACTGCTTCACAGAAAATGCTCCTGTGAGAACCCTGCTCGTCTCTCATGGCGTGTTTTCCTTCAGCAAGAAATTTACCCACATTGCGATGCACTCAACCCAGGTGAGGTGAATGGGCTCCTGGTCGGAATTTGTTCCTTGAAACGTGTAACAGCTGCTCTGCTAATGCCGGGTAATTATTCTGCATTACTGTAGAGTGCTGAGAGAGAGTTCTGATAAAGTAAGTGTTACTTAACTTTATAAAGCAAGTATAATTACTAATTATTATTATGTTTCCAATCTTACACTTTGATTATTCTTAGGATGGGTATCAGCAGCTTGCATCAGTGCCGTCTCAGTCACTCAAAGGCTGTATCAGAGTCAACTTCATCAATGAACAGGTTAGAACATACTAGCCCAGGGAGCCGTTTCATAAAGCTGTTCGTAAGTTAAGAGCAACTTTAAGAACGACTGGTGATCCTTTCTTGTGGTAAATGGTATATTCATTGGCGATGGTTAAGCACGTAAGAAAGGATCACCAGTCGTTTTTAAAGTCGCTCTTAACTTACGAACATCTTTATGAAAAGCCCACCAGATCCTGAAGTCCAGTCTAACTCTTTGTCTCTTTGTTCGATTATTGTAATATTGAGCGGATTGCCAACTTCGACTGAAATCACATTTTATTCACAACATACATTGAGTGCATTATTAAAGTCTATTGTATGTACACATACACACAATGGTGATGTGTGCATCACATTGTACCTTGTACACACAAAGCTTTTCTTTACAATAAACCATTTGAAAGTTATTTTCAATTGATTAGTATAGTCCATGCAAAACCACTCTAGGGTTCACTCTAAAATTAATGTGGCATAGGAGGGATTATGTCCGTGGCGGGCAAAGAGTCAACTTAAACAATGGTCTTACTCTGCTAAAATTATGGGAAACAGAAAATGTCATAACCTTGTTTTCATTGTATGCTTCTTATGTTTAATATGTTCTTTCCTCATGCTTTAATGGTGAAGAAAACTATTTCATTTTTTCCCCTGCCGTTATGGTGAATAAAACTATTTTTCTTTTTCCCCTGCCGTTATGAATGATTTGAGTGTCAAATGAGCCAATATATCAAACCTGTACTATTAGAGATTTGTGTCATAATTGGCTTTCCATAATAAAATTCAGATTCGTGAGCTTACCAGTTTGGTTTGTAAATTAACGCATACAAAATTGTGATGAAGTTGCTCTCAAGATAAATATACATTTTGGCAATTCCACTGTAACTGATATTACACATTAATAGGGACTTACAGAACATTATTATGGAATTAGCTTTCCATAATAAAATTCAGAGTAGTGAGCTTACCAGTTTGGTTTGTAAATTAAAGCATACAAAATTGTGATGAAGTTGCTCTCAAGATAAATATACATTTTGGCGATTCCACTGTAACTGATATTGCACATTAATAGGCACTTACAGAACATTATGTTGACTGTAATTATGGGAATGGAAATACCTTATGCTTGTTATTAACAGAAATATACAAGTTAAAGAAGTTTTAAAAATTGGTTGTAAGTTGTCCACAAAATCTTCTCTTTTTTTTGCAGTACAGATACTTGTAGTAAAATATATTGGCAGCTGATGATACCCCCAAAGTCATTAAAAATGAATAAATGTGTCTGACTATATTATTCTCAACTACGATGGATCATGTAAACATGTAGATTAGACTTTCTACTCAAGGTTTACCTCTTCATTTCACTACAAATAAATTTCTTTTTGAAATCACCATATTCAGGGTCTTGATGAAGCTGGCATTGATCAGGATGGTGTCTTCAAAGAGTTTTTGGAAGAAACTATCAAGACCGTCTTCAACCCTTCCTTAAACCTGTTCAAGGTAATTTACTTGTAGTTAACTTGTTGAATCATTTGTATTGTTCACTGATATAATGTGTATCCTGGCAAACTATTACTTGTTTTGGGGCTGTAAAATTCAAAACTTGCTTTTTCCTTATTAGAATTTACTCACATAATTTGTGAAAATGTTCTGTCTTCACTCAATCTAAATGAGTAATTTGACCAGCGTGTGATCGAGAAAGTAGAGTGTGAAGGTATCAGGGTGCTGCTTATTGAATGCATGAAGAAACCGTGCCATCAATCTACCTCCCATAAACTTAATTTCAGCTGTGTTAATGATCTTAAGATGAGTTTCATGCAGAACACAATCTTATGAAAGTGTCCTAGGGTATGATTGCATAAATGAACATCTTGTGTCAAATGATTCTGTTAGTTAATTTGTAATTGATGAGAAATAAATAAAATAACCATGGCATTCCTCCTGGATGACACTCTTCTTCTAAGCAATGACTGCCATTATCACAATGGTAAATATTATTGAAGCTTATCATTGACTTTATTCAATGGGGCGGGGAGGACTTTTCACATATTGGTTAAAATGCTATACGTGTATGCTACACTTTGAAGTTATTGAACCAGTTACCTGAAGGGTAGAGGCCAAGCCAAGACAGTTTTCAAAATATTTCTACCAAACCTTAATTGCTGTTCTCTTTACTTTGTAGACTACAGCTGAGCAGAGATTATACCCCAGCCCTACATCGTACATCAATGAAAATCATCTTCCTCTCTTTGAGTTTGTGGGCAAGATGCTCGGCAAAGCTGTCTATGAGGTAAATACAGAACAGGCAACAAGGGGCATCTTCAAATTAGAAAAAAATATATCAAGGTTGCTAAATTGTTGTAGGACAGTTTTGTTACCATTAGTCACTAATTGGTGAATGACAGTGTAGAGATTTTATTGTACTCTCTTGCATGTTTATATTTAATGTTTCATTGTGTATTATGATCATGATGACATAAAACATTTGTTAGACGATTAAAACTAGGCATTTCTAAGTGCACTGTTTTCTGGTTATCAGGATTTAATAGGCCTATGATTGCATTTATAATTCATGAACTTTTTTTAATAATCTTAAGTTATTCAAAACAAAACTTCTGAAACAATTGATACTTAATATCAAAGCTGGTGTACACCTCTATTGACCAACACACAACCGAGTCATTCCAGTGAGTTACTGTATCTGCCGAAAAAGGTAAGGTTTGAGCAGGGTCTAACCAACAAATTGACATATCATTGACATAGCATAGGGAAGAGGCAGGGATGTCGTCAAGGCTTGCCTTGGCCTTGGGTTACGTCACGTGTTCAATGTCAATGGGAGATGTTTGTTTTTTCAGCGGCCTCATGTTAATACCGCCGTCGACTACATCCCTGAAGAAGGGGCATTTGGTTTTAGACCTCCTCTTGTTCTTTTCCTTACCTCCATTCTTCATCATCATTCCTATCATTTCCCTTTGCGATCAACAAGATGTGTTGTCTATCTTTTTATCAGGGTATTGTGGTGGAGGTGCCGTTTGCTCACTTCTTTCTGAGTCAGATCTTGGATCACAATCACAGCACCCTCTACAGTCCAATCGATGAACTGCCCTCGCTTGACAAGGAACTCTACAAGAATCTCACGTTTGTCAAGGTTGGTGATTTCATTTCACGTGTCATTGCGTTGGTGCAGGAACACCCATATGCAAGCTGCTAAGGTTGATTTTGCGCACATGCGATGCACAAAAGCGTGGTGTTAAGGGCGTTCTTGCACTGACTCGAAGTGTAGGTGCACATTAGAATAGTTTGTATTCATTTTATGTTCAAACAGCTTTAGAATGGGCTGTTACGATGCTTTTACAAATTGTTTTATTGAAAAAATAAACATCTCGGGGATGTTTCATTAAGAGTCTATAAGCATGCTGAAGTGCCAACGTGCATATTATATAGGCTATAGGCCTATAGTGCATAATCTCATTGATTTATACTCTGTTACTTGCATCTCATGAAGATGATCTGACCAATGCATTGATGCTATCTGCCTCACGCAATTGGACATTTAAGTGTTACGTTTAGTCTGACTTAAATCTTCATGGAGCACCACACCCCTCCCCTTGAGTGCAATATGGAAATTTCTACGAATCATAGAGTCATTTATCTATCCATATTGATGAAGTGGATAAACTTATAAAGCATTTATAGATTAATTCTCGTTTAAGTTGGATTTCATTTCTTTTTTTCATGATAGATTTTTTGCCTTTTATGCATTCAGCATTCCGGACATGCCTTCTGAGCAATTGAATTTTTTGTACCCAATATGTACCTTACATTTTTGTACATTTTATCTTGTTTTCAGAGAAAAAAAAATCCTTGACAGTATCTCACATTTTCCTTGAGTTATCTGCAGGTAAAACATAAAAGATTTTTTTCTTCCCTTGACTGCAGCATTATGATGGTGATGTGGCCGATTTAGATCTGGGGTTTTCATTAGATGAAGACTTCATGGGGAAGCTTGTCACTCATGAACTGATACCAGGTGGGAAGGCGATTACAGTCAACAACCAAAACAAGTAAGATATCACCTAGCTTTAACTATATAAACAGCAAATTTTGTGCACTCTACAGAGTAAAATAATAGTGAGTACATGTAATTGAATAAAATTTTGAGGTGAATTGCAGATGGTGATGTTAATAAATAATTTCTGATTTTGCCTATCATGGTGATAAATAAGAAGAGAATGTCAAGAAGAAGAAGAAAGAGGAGGAGAAGGAAGGGATAAAAACCACCTTCTGAGGAGATCCTACTGCTACATTATGAAATAAATAATTAAGATTTAGAATGATAATAAATCTAGTCGAACAAATATCAAATCCAACCCAGTCATACATGTATATTAATATCGCTTTAGTGCGGTTTAATGTCAGTATAATCTCCCTCATTTCAGTGCATTTGATAGTGGTTTCACGGTACACCATGTATTCTCTTCCATCATGTGGAAGAGCCGTGGTGTAGTGGTACTGACTCTCCCCTTGTAAACAGAGGGTCGTGTGTTATAATTCCACTGCGGTCTAGCGTCCTTTGGCAAGGCGTTAATCCACACTTTGCTACTCTCAACCTAGGTGCTAAATGGGTACCTCGTAGAATGCGAAAGATATTGTATGTTTGATTTTGCCAGCGCCATTATGAGGCTGAGATGAATGCAAGGAATGCTCCCAAGGGAGTGGAAATTGAGCACTTTTCGTGCAGGATTGAAATTAATCCAATGACCGGGGTACTAATAATATGCTGGAAAGTGCTTTGAGCTGTTATGGGAAAAGCGCTTTGTAAAAACTGGCTATCATTATAATCATTATTCTTTTTCTTTTGTGGGCGCATGTTGGTCCTGAAAAAGACTACCCATACTTGACGTTTCGACAAGTGTGTTCTTTTCATCTTCAGGAGAATGTGATAGTCATAAAATGCTCACAATTATATATTAATTAGTATATATTTCATTATCATACTTGTAATGTTATGGTATCATGTTTGATTTTTTTTTATCCAGGATCAAGTACATTCATCTGATGGCTCACTTCCGCATGTGCCATCAGATCCGGGATCAGACCCGTGCCTTCAAGCGAGGATTCCTCTCCCTCATCAACTCCCAATGGTTAGCTTGGTTCTCTGGTCCGGAAGTCCAGAGACTCATCTCGGGAGATGTAAATGCCCTGGACTTGAGTGATCTCAGGTATGCATCGCTTCGGAATGATAACATTTGCAGTATAAAACAGTCAAACTGTAGCTACCACTTACTTATAGAAGACCTGCCAGTAAACACCACATTTTTGTTTACCTTGAACATTGAATCGTTTATACCACGGTCACATTTGTTCTACGGCAGCCGTACGGCGAGTCGAAAACAGCCGTTTTATTCATTTTTACTAAAACCACCTATATGTAGCTGGTACAAACAAATGTTAAAACGGCTGTTTTCGACTCGCCGTACGGCCGCCGTAGAACAAATGTGACCAAGGTATTACTAAAGAATCTGTCTACACAGACCACTTTTCTCATCCCTATTTGGTGGTCATTATAGGGAGGAGTTACTGTAGTAAGTATTAGTGATAATTAAGACATGATTTTCTTTTTTAATGCAGTCCCTTCGCCAACATTTGGGTATTTTTTCCAATTTTTTTCAGTCACTCACGCATGACATGTATCATACGAATCACACCAAATAAAAAAGTCCGTAAGCTTCCCAATGATGTGTAATTTATTAGCAATACAGTATTTGCTATTATGTTATAATAAAACACTGATACACGTAACATAGAAGAGGCTTATGATTCTCCATGTGCGATATGAAAAGGACTGTTCGGTTGTAGAAGAGATTGAGTTGGAATTGAAAGAGAAATGAGAAGGGCAATCTTTCATGTGACAAGGTGATGTCATCTACACATCACTGCCAAGAAGATTCCTCAACTCATCTACTCCATCACAGCTCATCTGATTTACAGGCCTTTTTATGGACTTCACCTTTCTTACAAAGGATTACCGGTACTCTTTGCTCTCATCTAATCGCTTTCTTGAACCTTTTGTGAATTGTAACATCTATGCTGACTGTACCACCATGTATACCCTTACAAACATAAAATAATTGATATATGTATTTTTCTTAGGGAGCTACTATATAATTATGTCTTTATTGTCATTATAGGAAACACACGCAGTACTACGGAGGTTTTCATAATTCCCATAGAGTGATCAACTGGCTGTTTGATATCCTCAGCAATGACTTCAACATCCAGGAGAGGGGGCTCTTTCTCAAGGTAAAGTATCATCATCGTCATCATCATCCTCATCATCGTCATTACCATCCTCGTCCTCATCATCCTCATCATCATCATCATCATCATCATCATCCTCATCATCCTCATCCTCATCATCATCATCATCATCATCATCATCACCACCACCACCACCACCACCATCATCACCATCATCATCATAATCGTTGCAATCGTTGTCATCCTCCACCTCCTCATCATCATCATTATCACCACCACCACCATTATTATCGTCGTCATCATCATTTATTTCAGTCAGCATCTTCCCTCTTACAAAGGGGGTAATGATATCTCACCAGGAAAAAGGGTTTCTGGAAATAAAGAAATTAAAAGTAATTTATTACAGATTTTTTTTTCTTTATTTCATCATCCTGATTGTAGCCGAATTAGCACTTGATGTTTTATTATGTTATTACCAGTGCTTGAATATGGATTTCTGGAAATCTACACTTTTTTAATTGATTAACTACTGCTTTTATCTTTTCATTGTTTTGATCATCCTCATTAATGAATAAAATATTTTTCTTCTCCTAGTTTGTGACAAGTTGTTCTAAAGCTCCTCTGCTTGGGTTTGCTCATTTGGAACCACCATTCTCGATAAGATGTGTGGAAGTCAGTGATGATCAGGTAATATATCGTTTCTAAATTCATATAGAAAAAACTTCCAAATCCCTGTTCACCGCGGTGTGGCTCAGAAAATTGCATTTTTTTCCTTTTTATGACTGAGTTGATATGAACAGGGGTCAGCTGGAATGTTATGTTGTAATGTACTCGGCTAATGCCGTGATGCGCGTGTCTCCCAACACTACGTCACAAAGGAAATGATTGTGTAATAATAGAATGATGTGCACTTACAGGGAGTGTGAATTGTTTATCCATAAAAAAAAATACCATAGAAAGGATTACATCTGCAAACCCCCCCCCCCCCCAGAATAAATGGATTTTTTTTTCAAATGCAGTATAAAGGATGATTGAACTCATAATTTGAAAATCTAATGGTAAGGACAATTATTACACACTTAATTAAATGATACAACAGCCGTTTTGATTTCAATATAATAAATCTGTTTTTATATCACATGCAGGACACTGGGGATACAGTTGGAAGCGTACTGCGTGGCTTTTTACGCATCCAGCGGCGCGACCCTGTCAGCCGACTGCCGACCTCATCGACGTGCTTCAATCTCCTCAAGCTACCAAACTATCAAAAGAAGAGCACCCTGAAAGAGAAGCTGCGTTATGCAATCACCAGTAATACAGGATTTGAGTTATCATAGCATTGCTACAAGTACACTACGTTTAGATTGCTTGTATGTTATAGAAGGTAAATTGTTGATTGCTCCAAACATCCTGTTTGGTTTGGTCTCATCCCACATGGTCTAATCCTGGTCCGTCTCCAACAATTTGATCTACTAATCATCTGGCCTTATTTCCATTTACATTGTAAATTGATTAAATCATGTATGCTGATTGGTTTGAATAGCATCATGTGACCAAACATATTCTCACTATGTTGTGATGTTGGAAATGAAACTCCCACTGAAGAAAAATTGCTATTCCGTGATGTCAATGATGGAATAGTGCACTATTCCATAATTGACGTGCACTAATACGCGTTCTGTGCGCTGAGGGCGTGGCTTCGGGAAAAATAGGTCAGTCAGCGCAGCAGGGTTATCTTGATTCAGATTAAAAAAGGATGAACTACAAGTTCAAGAACGAGATTGTCGAGATCTATTGCTCTAACTTATTGAAGTAGGATATAAAACAAATATACCAGGCCTTTATTTCGAAAGTATAGATGGAATTATTCATCCTTGTTTGTACTGGCAAAATTAGTATTTCAATGTGTAAGTAATGGATTGTTGTAACATTAGGCATTGCTGCCACATTACCGGTTGTAACAGGGCCTCTGTTAGTGCATTGTTAGCGCTAACAACATTTCTGTGCGGTTAGGACAGGTCCATAGTTCTACTCTGAGTGAGTGGCAGGTCAATCACATACATACAATTCATTGACATTATGATAATCATATTTCACAGGTATAACACCCCTCTCCCCACCCACCCTACTTACTGGTGTTGCAAAATGTAATACTATTCTATGATGAAAGATTGTAAGTAGCATCATTTCCAGTTGTCTTATTTTTTGTAGAGTGTAAATTAGACCATCCTGGCACTAGACCAAATGACAATTAGATTAAATGGGAATGAGATCACTTTTAGTCTAGACCAAAGAGAAAAGTTGGAGTAGATCAAATGGGTTTAGCCCATATATTATTAGACTATCTGAGAAACAGACCAACTCCTTATAGACTAAGAGAATGTAGACCGTACAAATTTAAATACTTCTCAAGCAACGTTAAAGCTTATCCAAACATGGCAGATTTAGGCGGTGAGTTGTGAAAAGTTGCCCCCGAAAATGAAACATTTATTTTTGCCTGTCGGAAACACGACCTGCCTATAAAATTATGTAAAAGATATTCCTCTACAATTTATTATAGATATTTTGTTAAAGAAAGGATCACATTTGTAGCAATTTAGATTAATCACTGCTGGAGTGTGGTGGAAATGCTATGTAACCTTGAATTTACCACTATAGATGAGGGTAATTCATCAAATTATAAGGATCCACACCACGATTTTGTGAAAATAATAATGTACATCATTTTGTTTGGGCAAATGTGATAGTTTGCTTAGTCACTAAAATGAAGAGGTGATTATGTGCTCTATATACCACATCTGAAGCACTGTAAAGGAAGAAAACCAATATTTTGTAGTTCTTGCCAAGAAAGCATGTGCATGGATATCTAGGTCTTGCTTGAAAAAATCATTGTGAGTCACAAATGAATTTGGATGTCAAAGCTTGTGATGGAAAAAAAATGAACCAGAAAGTTGAGCAGCATTACACTTTTATTTTACCTGTACTAGAATCATTCATAATGCGTTATGACTCATAGGCCGAAGTTATCTGCGAAACCCCGGGGGGGGGGGGGGCCACTTACATTGACGAATGAATACCATGCGAGACAAAAGAACACGTAAAAATGATGTCTTTTTCAAGATAGGGCACGTTACGTACGTAACGTAATAAGGGTGTCAAAAACACTAAAATAATGAAAAAAGGGGTATCTGTTTTCGCTAGGAACTACGTGTTTAGGGTCTAATATGCGAGGGTGTAAAAAATTGAGACTAAAATGTTTTATAAAGGATGTACTTTTTTCCCCCAAGAGTCAACACTACGTGTTTAGAGTACGATTTGCGCGAGATGTGGGAAGTGGGGCTGTACTAAACCCAATATGATATAGGTACAGACGACCGACGTCAGTGATATGACGCTGTACTTGTTTTGGGGGTCAATACAGGGAATAGTTGCCAAGAGTATCGTTTTGTTTCCAATACTTGTTAAGGGTAGGGTTTCACATGCAAATTCTTGTTAAGGGGTGCATTTTCAGAATATTGAAAATGCGTGTTAGGGTGCTCTTCGAGACCCCATGGTCGCGCATGGTATCCACTCGTCAATGGAAGTGGCCCCCCGGGTGCGAAACGCAAATGTTCTATCACCACGAGTGATGATTAATGGGGAAACCACATTTACATTTGATCATGTGATTGACGTTTGACCAATCCCGTAAAATTATTTGTACTATCAGGAATGCTCACTGATGTATTATTTTGCATACTAACGAAAGGGTTTGATGTTTAGATACTCTCTTTTGTATCTCTACAGCTATTGCGAGTAACGGAAGATAGAATGATATTGAGATGCTGAAATGAGTGGCAAAAAGTGCAATAAACAGTTCATTTGTTAGAAGTATTAGTAGCTTATGTGTGATGAAATATTGATATTCTGATTATAGTTTTTAACACAGATTATTTGATTTATTATTCATTATTAGTGATGTTTCTAAATCATTAAAAGTAAGATGTCCTTGAATTATAATAGTAAGATTATTACCATATATATTATAGTTCATATGGCTCTAACCATGGAGCGTAGTTGCATATTCCATTTAATTTGTTATTCAATCTACCAATTAGTGCCACAGATTTCATATTCTATCAATGTAAGCTTTTAGATACTTGGTATAGATTTGTAAATGAGGTTGTGAAGATTTCTTTGAATTATTTATTTTAAAAAAATGTGTTGCTAATGATAGCACAAAGATGATGAGAATAGGAATCTGGGTTTGCATTATTTGAAATAACACTGAAATGAATTAGTCTAATTTAGTCATACTCCTCTTAATGAATAGATTTGTTAGTATAAGAGATGTTTAAAAGTATTTCAGATAATAAATATACAGTATATTCCTGCATCTATTTGTAAATTGAGAGATAATTAAGTGTGCCCTTCTGTAGTATTTGTGAATACATGTATCTCAATAAACATGACTTAAATATAGTTATATTCATGTGGAAAAAATGTGCGCTCTGAGATCATTTGTTGCTGTCTGTGTATGAAAGAAATTATGCACAAAAGCGATGTTGATTCTCATTTTGTTTATTTGAAGGATGATATTACCTATACTAGCTGTTTTTTCCTGGGCAATCATTTCCAGATATTTCCATAATTTGCCTTCTCTTCTTTTGCAGCAGTCGGTCAATATCATACCATGTTTGCTCTCTTCTGGGTTTTCTCATTGTCTGTATGTGTGAATTGTACAGCGGGCAATACTTGTGAAAACCGTTGGAACCAGTTTGGGAAACGAGTTAGCATAGATAATGCGCGGCACGGCTGTATACAGTGCATCAGTCTAATTGCGCGGCAGTTACATCACAGTTACTGAGTTACTACATCAAGTTCATGAATATCCTGAAATCAGAAGTAGTGGCAAGCAAACAGGCGTAGAAGTTGTTCCAAATAATCGCCTGAATTACACATACGACTGCAGGTAATAATAGTAATATTGACTGGCTCCTTCTTGGGAACATCAAATGTATTGCCCTTAAAGGAACCATATTATCGCCCTCGTCGAAAGACTCTGGCCAATATGATTCTGTTGCGGGCAATATATTTGACGTTGCCCTCAATGCCAGTCAGTATTATATGAATATTCACATCAATTAAATTTGTCTGCACTCAGTGAAATTTGATATGTATCTTTTATAATTTGTATTGTTTTCATATTTTGTATATATATTGCACATCCATATATACTTAAACAATTGAAATACATGTATAAAGATATATCAGAAGTTGTATTATTTTGTTACTGTGCTATTTATTTAAGTATGATACCCTTTTCCATTCCTAGAATGTTGCCATTTGAAGTATTCTGATAAACATTTTCAAACATACTATCCCCAAAATAGTTAGCCCTTATTGTGTGTAATTTGGAATAAAATTATTGGAATTGCATTTTCAGCACATTTTACTACTTATAGATGTTTACATTTGCTAGAAAACAGAAAAAAATAGGAGCAAATTGAGAAGTGTTTTTTAAGGGCATTGTCCAAATTAAGGAAATTATGTCAATGATGTTAGGGTCAAAGTTCACAAAATGATGGAAAAAACTTCATCAATTTAAATCAAACCAATGCACATATTTTTCATCTTCATATTCAAGGTCAAAGGTTAAACATGAAATTTTATATTTCATATAATGAATTTATAGATATGAGAAAAATTAAGTCTGTTCATTTAATATATTGTCATGTAGTCATTGCAAATATTGATTTTTTTCATATATTGAGGGATGGTTGCTGCTTCAGGGTTAAAAGTTTCAAGTTCATTGGCCTTTGATAGTGAATGAATTAGAAAAGACCAAATATGTAGCCAATTTAAAAACAATGTGGCCTATTAAAATGAATAATAATATTAATGGGTTCTAAACCCCAGAACTCTAGTTCAAATATTGATAAAAATTATCCATTGATCCATACCTCTTTTTGTAAAATAAAATGAAAAAAAGAAGACCGTATTAACATCATATCATATGAATTTCATTGGGATGTTCTTTCGCAGATGAAAGATGATTTATAGGCCTTTATTATGTCATATTTCACTTCAAATTAAATCTAAAATTTGTAGAAGGAAATCAGTTGAATTGTTTAAATTTACTTGTAATTTTTCAAAGTTTTGCTTATTTGTACAAATGGGTATAACATGCACATCGCAGGTGATATTCAAATGAGAGAGCATACTGATGTCAAATACTCATTACATTTTCTATTATATGAATATATGCACGGCATGTCTAATTGTATGATCCTCTAATAATGAAGAACTTGCTCTGGCACTTATGAAGATTTAGAAACCTCATAATTTATATTATTGTGATTTAGCGGAGTCCCTCTGTATCAATTAAATATATACATGGAAATTCAATATTTATAATATTAATTTTATATCAATAAAACAGCAGAAACTAAGTCAAAGGTTAGACATCATCGGGCGTCGGCTTCCTCCTTTGCGTACTAAAATTTGCTGTTTTATCTGTTATTTTGATGGAAGTTTCAGATCTATGCTTGTCTGATTTTTCTACTTGTTTATCAACTTGTTGCTGGGGATGACTCGGCTGTTTAGATTTTTTAAGCAAGGGAAGAAAGATGTCAGTCTAAAAGAGTTATATCAATTTGAAATATGACACCCCCTCTCTCTCTCTCCTTGCTGTCACTTTTTCTCTCACTCTTTATCTCTTGTTGTTTCCCCTTTCTCTTTCTATTACCTTTGTGATCTCGGAAACGTCTGATTGAATAGAACTATATAAAATAGAACAATAGAAAATAAAGAAAATAGAACAATCGAATAGAACAAGAAAATAAAGAAAGCATGTCAAAGAGTGGATATGACTTCTTTAGCATTCATATCGTGTGATGCCAGACTGAAAAATAGCAAGATGTCTGTTTAATCTTAAACCAAATATCAAGATGTGTGAAATAGCAGCATCTAATGTGTGAAATATAAACATCGATATTCGCCAGTGACGTCTTTTAAGGATAGACAAAATCTGTCAATCGCTCTTATAAATACACCGTTATTTGATCTTTTTGGAGAAGAATGACTCGAATCAACCTTGAAGTTGTTTTCATTCAAGCGAATGTTTGTCAATCAATCTGCTCTGTTTGTATACTAGTATTGGATGGTTTTATTTGTCAAGAAAGTACAAGCTATCTAAACATTACACAAAAGCAGGATTTTAATCGCCAATATCCATAATCAATCTCTTGACACATTAGTCATCAGACCAAAGATTCGTGATTGTCCAGTGGTCGGTATTTGAAACCCCGTCTCTCCGCTCTTCCGCCCCTCTCTATCTTCCCGATTCTCTCGTTCACCACACTGCTCCAATCAAAAAGTCTTAAAGTTGTTTCCCGTCCAGTTTTTAGTATTGCATCCTATTTGAAAAGACTATCAAGCGATCGAATAGTTCCCTTTTCCTTTCTCTTTTTATTTTGAAATATTTGCATTATCAATTATTGAGTCATGTACTGAAGTCTTTCATTTTACATTTATATAACATCAAACAGAAGAAAAAAAACAATACATATTATTGGCGCTATATGTATACATCAGGATCATTTGAATGGTCAATTTGATAGGCAATAAGTTCTATTTTTTTTCAATCGAATTAGATTTTAGGATTGAGTTTCTCTCACAAACTATATAGAAGACAGCACATTCACGTTAATGAACACTTCAATATTTGCATGAACTAGCTATAGTTACACTCTAAATTCCAAGGATTTAAAGCAAATCCAGATCGGCTGTGAATAGTGACCAGCCGAATTTTGAATTTATTTTAAATTTTAAGGATTAACTTTAAATCTCAAAAGATTTAAATTCAAATCTTTTAGATTTAGATTTAAATCAACAAAGTTTAAATCTAAATCTAATATTCAGCTGGTCACTATTCACAGCCGATCTGGGTTTATTTTAAATTCTTGGAATTTAGAGTGTAAGGAGCACTTCAAAAAAGAAAGTTTCGATTAGGACCAAGTCTCAATCGTATATTTAAAATCTAAAAGGAAATATGCACATATAATATATTGAAGCTACGTCGTTATATTGCATTGATTAATTCTCTTTACGTGAAATTAATGGATAAAACAAGACAAAAATAATTTGGAATAAAACAATACTTAAATGATGCTGAATCATGAGAAATGAGAGTTGACGAAAATCGTTGGATATAAAATCGCTCTTTCAAGTGTTCGTTAGCCTGCTAAAATTAATCCGTATAGTGTATCGTGAACCTATTTTATGAATGATATTATCAATATCACAATAATGAAATAAAAAATAATATTGTATCAATAATAATGGCAGGGGCGACGCCAGTTATTTTGATAGGGGGACGACCAGAAGATGACGTAATTTTCCCCTCTCAATTGAATAATCGGGGTGATATCTAGAGTTACACGATGCAGACCCCTCTATAGAAACTCTTCTTCTTCGCCCTTCATTTTTCCAACGTATTTTTCTTTTATATCATCTGTTTTAACTACTTGAAAAACCAAGGGGCGGTTGCCTCCGCCCCAAGTAAAGCACCCCCCTGTTTGAGCTGTATCTCGCCCCTATCTCACTAAGCGGTAAAATGCTTGCGAACGTAGAGATCGAATTAGGTATTTCGCCATGCAGGGTTCGTAACATGTTGGCAGAAAGTTCGTAAAAAGAGGTTATTGCAACAATGAACAGTGAAACCGGTTTAAATTAAAAAAAGATCTTGGGACCTTCTCTCCCATCTTTTACGAATATCCCGAAACCTATTTACCAACTCTTGCAACTGAAATCCCCTGAAATAAAATAGCCAAACTTAGTGTTCAGATAGATAGATAGATAAATGGATTTTATTAAAAACATCATGTCTCGCAGTACAAACTGAAATGAACATGAATTACAGATAAAAAGAAATTACAAGACAATAAACAATATACATTATTAATTAACAAAGGAGTTTAAATTCAAGGGTCACTCTCGCAGTGCACTTAATTTCAGTAAGTAGAAATACAAACAGATTAGTTCCAAAGTGCACCACGAAAATGACCCTGTAAATACTTAGCATGAAAAAAAACAATACAAAGTTATTACTTGTAAATAAAACTAGATACAATCTATAAATATTCCATGAGTAAAGTTAAAACCATCAAAATCGTACACACAGGAAACCATAAGTACTTTACTTTTACTATAAATAAGACACTTTGCTATTTATAAAATAGGAAAAACTAACATTTAAATGAAACAGAATATCAAATTATATGAACCCTAATTGCACTTAAAATTCATAACAAGATGAATGCCTCTGGCCGTCTCACCTGCATCACACGATTCAATATAGCAGCAGTGCTGATTTTGAAAACTACTATAACTCGCACAAGATGTTCAGTGATACTTGGTTACTCTTATTTAAACGTTTTATAAACTAGACCAATAGAGATATGATGGTAATTAAAAAAATACCCCCAACGTGGCCAAAGTTCATTGACCTTACATGACCTTTGACCTTGATCATGTGACCTGAAACTCACACAGGATGTTCAGTGATACTTGATTACTCTTATGTCCAAGTTTCAAGAGTAAGATCCAACAACTTTCCAAGTTATAATGGTAATTAAACAGATACCCCCATTATGGCCAAAGTTCATTGACCTTTGACCTTGGTCATGTGACCTAAAATGCGCACAGAATGTTCAGTGATACTTGATTACTCTTATGTCCAAGTTTCATGAACTAGACCAACACACTTTCAAAGTTATGGCGGTAATTCAACAAATACCCCAATTTGACCAAAGTTCATTGACCCTAAATGACCTTTGACCTTAATCATGTGACCTGAAACTTGCACAGGATGTTTAGTAATACTTGATTACTAGTACTATTATGTCCAAGTTTCATGAATCAGATCCATAAACTTTTAAAGTTATGATGGTAATTCAACAGATACACCCAATTCGGCCAAAGTTCATTGACCCGAAATGACCTTTGACCTTGGTCATGTGACGTGAAACTCATGCAGGATGTTTAGTGATACTTGATTAACCTTATGTATAAGTTTTATGAACTAGGTCCATATATTTTCTAAGTTATGATGACATTTCAAAAACTTAACCTTAGGTTAAGATTTTGATGTTGATTCCCCCAACATGGTCTAAGTTCATTGACCCTAAATGACCATTGACCATGGTCATGTGACGTGAAACTCAGGCAGGATGTTCAGTAATACTTGATTAACATTATGGCCAAGTTTCATGAACTAGGACCATATACTTTCTAAGTTATGCTGTCATTTCAAAAACTTAACCTCAGGTTAAGATTTGGTGTTGACGCCGCCGCCGCCGTCGCCGCCGCCGCCGCCGTCGGAAAAGCGGCGCCTATAGTCTCACTCTGCTATGCAGGTGAGACAAAAACCAGTGAGTAGGCTTAATTACCATTTCAGAACTTTGGAGGGTAGATTGTTCCATATCTTAATCTCATTATTAATTATTATTATAATTATAACGTTTTAAACGTCAATGTTTCCTTAGGAGCCATATGCAACTCAGGACAAAAAGTGCTGTTTTTAAATTTTAAATCTAGAAAATATGCAGAACTCTCTCGAATGCCAGCAACTAGAGCAGAAATGAATAGACTGCCTTATTGCCTTATTGTAAGATACTTTAGTATAAAACTATAAATATGCCACACTAATCCAACGGAACAAAATAGTTCAATGCAAAGTTCGAATAAATCGTTCACTCAAAGAAGGGAATATCAGAGAATCGGTAAACTCTTGGTCCTTTATAATATTCCGTTTTCCATAGAGCGCGTATCACATCGGAAAGAAGTTATCAAAGCGTTTTACAGAATTTTCTGATCACTGGATTCTGGCAACCCTGCATACGACGTTTGCATAATCACACTCGCTGGGGAGTATATATTAGCAACGAGTTGTCATGACGCACTTATAACGCGAACGACATGTATTTCAGAAACATTTTCAACCTATACTAAATATGAATAAAGTCAAATTCTGTCAGAACAATAACTATTTGATACTCCACGGAAATTTGAATAAATCAAGTAAAGAGGAATATAATCAGATTCTATCAGAATAGATTTTTGATATTTCACGAAACTTCGAAGAAATCAACTATAAATGGAAATCATTGGTCAAATTCATGATTGTCCTCAGAAATTGTCAGGAATGTAATCTCGTTAACGTATTTGCAGAAAATGTCCATTGATGCCTCCGTTTTCCTTGTATTCCCGTAACCCATCTTTGGATATTATCAGTTCACTAGTTTGTTCATTGATCAGCATCAATCCCTCGTGATCGTGCTCGCTCTGTACCTCGTTGGCGGCGTCGGCGATGATACTCCAAGCAAAAGTCATGTGCTTTGATTCGGCCGCTGCGCTGCAGATCGGAAACCGGATGACGTATCGGCCCTTGTATTCGGTGAAATTGATGAAGATCTTTCCCTGGTCGTTGACCATCTCTAAAAGGCGTTTGCTTAGTTCGTCTGGTCCCTAATTGCAAAATAAATGAAGACATGTTTTCAATGACTCTGAATTAGATTGGTGATAATGTTGTTGATAGACTGATAGTGATAATGATGGGGTGATGGAAATGACGGTAATAATAATTATTGACCTTAAGTTTGTGATAATTATGGATAATTATGCTGAAATGACGATAATATGTTTTTTTTCTTCATAGTAATGATGGTAGGGTGATTTAGATGATGATGATGATTGTAGAGGCGGTAATAATTCTGGTGATGGTAGTAACGAGAATGATTATAATGAGGAGGACTACGATGATGATGATGAATATGATGACGATGATATTTGTGATGATAATTTTAATGATGATGATGATGATGTTTGTGATGATGATACTTTTAATGATAATAATGATGATGATAATGATGATATATGTGATGATAATAATTAGATAATGATGATGTCTACGCTCCTAGGATAGTGAAGGGGTTATCACGAATGCCACTATCCAAATAAGGATCCAATAGCAAACAGTTTTCTCGACTTTCATTGTTTACTAGTATCCTGTCAAGGTATTAGACGGCCAAATCTGTATTAGTTGTGTTATTTGACCATGGACTTACCACAAAAATAAAATCAATCAATCAATCAACCAAAACTCTACTTATTTGAACATGTTTAATTATCTTAATAAAATGTCCTTTTTAGTATTGACAATAGGTCGATAATGTAAAATGAAATATAGCCATACCTTCAACCGGAAACACACCAATCCGAGGACAACATCTGCTACGATTTCGAAACGATCATCGCTTCTGACAAGAGCCTCAAACTCGTGCGCAAGACGGACTTGCTGAAAAATATAAGTAGTCAGAGTCAATAAACGCGGGGTTACAAATGAAATGAAGTAAAATTGGTGGAAAATATATTGAAATTACGTGGCATCGGGTGCAAAAACAAGATAAATTCAGAAGAAATATTCAGGTTCAGCCATGCGCGTATCCAGGAGGTGGCGAAAGTGTCGGCGCACCTCGTAAAATTACCATGTTGCATCATCATGGAATGCCTTTTATTTTTGTTTGTCAAACAAAATAAATTTACTTCTCGGAAACTTCACATTTAATGCAAAATGCGCTTTATTAAAAAAAAAATCGCGTCGCAGCTGATCGCATAGTGTGCGCTGGGCTGAAAGCGATTTTACACAATACAAGTCTTATTTATCTTTATTTTAATTTTGCAATCTGGTGATCATAACATCCTGTAGTTGTCACACATACCTTTCTCAAGTGCTTCTGAAGTTCCTCAATCCCCAGTAGTCTTAAGACAAACCACATCTTAAGAGGCCTGCATGGACGGGTAAGGTATAGGGACCAGTTCTACAAAACACAATAAAAAAGACTGAATGTAAGTATATACATTAGCGAGTTTTCACAATTGCTGCGGGGACGGATTCTATACAACATAGTAAATCTATTAAAAATGCCCGTCAAAGCACAATGAACTCCTTAAAGATCTTTATCGAAAAATTGGCCAACCAAGACAGGAGATCGTCCTATGTTTCGGAGCTAACGAAAACTTGCAAATAATGTTGTTTGTACAGAGTCATTGCTTTGATTTAAAGATTTTCGACAAAGACTTCTTTGCCATGAATGCTTTTGACAATTTATTCTCAACGTCCAGAAAGTAGTTGCGAAAATTCTCTATTAATATAATATCGCGCCAAACACCCATTAATCTCCGACAGATCAAGACCAAAAAGAGAGAAAATGTAATTTTCCTAACCCCGTGCACAATGCCATTTGGCGACACCAAAGAGGGAGGGGGGGGGGGGGTCATCTCCAAGAAAATTACCGAAAAAAATAATGTACAGTAAATTGTAGGTGTATGCTGTCAGAGTCTTCAGACACCACAGTCAAGCATGCTCTGAATCTCTTTGACTCTTCAAAACTAGAAACAAAATCTCGAAAAGCATTTCCTTGTCCGCCCTTATTAACCCCAACACCCCACCCCCTGTTTAAAAATCATGGTGCCGCCGACTACTGGACACACCCCCTTACATACACCATGAAGACGAAGAGAGAAATCGTATACCTTATAATCGACGGCCTTGTTCTGGTAGTTGTGTTTGAGGTAGATAGGATCATCATCAAACGTACGTTCCATCGCATAGCGGTCTCGAACCCATAGCCCACAGTAGGGTAGGTGGACCCTCATGGCCTTCTGCGGTCCGATGCATATAGAATCGACGTACTGGATCAGAGAGGATAAGAGAGAAGGAGGGATAGATAGAGAGAGGGTGAGAGAAAGTAATAGAGGGGGAGGAGAGATAAAAAGAGATGGTGATAGAGACACGGACAGACAGAGGATAAAGGGAAAGATTTGAAATTCGATTGAATGTAGAACTTTGAATGTGATTTAAATCATCTTATCCAATTTTATTTGATATTTTGAAGATATGTCTTTGGGGATAATTAATTTTGGTTATGCAAGTGTGGGTTCTGCCAAAGTTAAAGCAGTCTCTTTTTCACTCTGATTGGAATGAATGAACGTCTGTTGTCAGAACCGTCGATAGGGGTAGTGTTTTATTCTAAATAATTAGTCATGTATGGTTTTGTAATATTTCGTTGGTCACAAAATGTTTTCGCTCATCATGTCTTTTATGTTCTAAAATCGTCTATCAAGGGCGGATCCAAGATTTTCCAAAGGGGGGGGGGGCACATTTTCCCAGGTAAATTTGACAAGCAAAAGAAAAAGATTGACAAGCAAAAGAAAAAGAAAGGTTTTCACTAAAGAATGAAGGTCATTTTGTCCTACGTAAAATTTTACAAGCAAAAAAGGGGGCGGCAGCATGGGTCGGATGTGCCCCCCCCCTGGATCTGCTAATGACTTCGACTCACGAGGTAAAGCGTAGATTGTACAGATACGTACCCCCTTGTACACCCTCCCTAAAGTTGTAATTCAATCTGAACAAGAACAGTGTAGTGATATGACTTACGAGACAATAAAATTTAATAGGCCTAGGTTGCAATATTTTTTGGGAAAATACAATCTTTCAATGAATTATTGAATTTTATTTGAGAAAATGGCGTGTAAAAATAAATTAAGTCAGTCATATAAAAGGATAGTCGATGTAAACTATAATGTTGGAAAGTACAATACAATTTTTGAACCCCACACACTTTTTAATGTTATAGGCCCCACCAGCACGCCAACTTTGATGATAGTTTATAAGACTCTCAACCTACCTGTACGCCATTGATAAGAGGCCTAAATTCTGGGCAAACGCAAAAGCTACCTGCATACGCTGCGTCAACATGAAGCCAAACTTCTTTGCTTTGACCTGAAAAATGTCACACAAATTCGGAAAATAATAAATATGAAATAAATTGTGCCTGAAAAATATTGTCGACTAATAGCGATATTTTTTTACTCAATTATGTGACCTATTTAACTTGGTGCAAGGCGTTAATTTCTTTACATGGTTAGAGCTGCATGTGTTATTCAATCGCATTTAGACATGGATTGAAAATATAATTGCTGGTAAGTGTTTACCAAAACATACAAAAAGTATTGAGAAGCTAACACTTATGTAAAACAAATATAAACCTTACATATTTCTCCGATTTCTTGCAAGTTGTCGAATGCACACGTCGATGTAGTACCGCTTGTTGCACAGACCTGTCTCAGCATGAGAAAGACAATAATTATGGTAATTAGATAAAGATACAAAGATATAACAGATGTTTGGTTTATCAAAATAGAACAGCATTGGACTTGCAATTAAAAACTGATCTTGTGAATCCATATGGGGAGTGACTTTGAGAGAACATCTATGCATTTTTAAAATAAAATTTGTAAGTGAGAAAGTTACTGCTGGAAAATGTCACTTTTCGTAACGGGACGCTGCACTGTCTACATGATGTGAACGTTACAGTGACAACAAGTAAGGATTTGTTTCCTTTCTTGTTCTGTAAAATCCCCACCCCTTCAATGAAATCAAAATCAGACCAGTCTTCGCTCTTTTCTTAATGGTGAAGTTTACCCTGAAGAATAGTTTGTTGTAAAAAAAACCCAGAAACAATGATAAAAATACTGGTGAAGGTTTGGGGAAAATTCAGAAGTTCTGTTTTGTTACGTCATATACGAGCAGCTGCAGTGCTGCACCATAATATGTTATGTAATGTAACAAGCATGAATTTCAAATTCTTAATGGTTCATGATATTTTTCTTTCAGGATCGGATGTGATATGATTTGTCTGTTGATATATTTAGAGGTACAATGAAAACCATTTCTATTCCAACATTTTGAGAAAAAGATATTTCATTGATTTGTTTTCAATTCACGATACCTCTCGTATGTTACGTCACAAATCAAAACTTCCCATCAACTTTTTTTATCTTTGATTGATTTTCCTTAAACCTTCACCAATATCTTTAAATATATTTTAAACTAGTTTTACGATAAACTTTTTGTCAGGGTGAATTTCCACTTTAATACTTGGAAATTAATAGTAAAGTACCAGCAAAGGAAAGAGGCCCTCATTTTCCGCTTGTTTTATGGCCTCTTTTAATGTTTCTCCTCGCAGGGATCCCATTTCATCTGTCTGCAAAGTACGAACCCGGATCCCCGTCACAATACCAACGCGCTGGACTGACACATGAGCCTAGGAATGAAAATAGACAATGGACATTATTAATTCAGGTTTTGAAATAATTATGTACACTCGATCAAAGTAATTCCAGGGCTAGCACCAAAGCATTTTGATAGTGGGGAGGGGGGGGGGGGAGTAAATAATAGGGGTAATTAAAAGTTACATGGACATGAATACCTCTCTCTTTCTTATCTCTTCCTTTTTTTAATGCAGAGGCCGTACACAATATTATTTGTCATATCAAAACCCTATCCCCAACCCTATCAAATCACATTTTCCGCCATGAAATTATTTCCTGATATCATTTCATTCAAAGTAATCAACTTTCTATCTTTTCCCTGTTTTTCTTTAAATCAACTTACTCGACTTATTATTCATTTTGTTTATCAGACATGCCAAACATCATACGTTTTTAAAGAGCAATGCCTCCTTTAGTAGGCCTACTGTTTGTAAATGAGATATCAAACAAATATCAAATAGCTATCAAAACAAAATTTTTATTATTTACTGCCAGCATTACTCAACCAAGTGATATTCTATAACTCATCGGTAACTCATACACCGGTACCTTTATGAAGAAAACTATGTACGATATGCATGCCTCATTTTTCGTTTTATATCAGAAGTAGGGTACAATGAACCGGAAGTAAGTATTATAACACCTCAAATGAATCGAAAGGTGCTTAAGTACCAGCTCGTTAACATCACTTGAAATAACACCACCATTATATACCTGTAAATGTAACAGAAGAGATTTATTTTCTGGTGACGATGTTATTCTTGGGTGCTATTTCTTTTCAAATTTGTAAGAATTGCTTGTCGAAGCGTCAATTAAACGTTTAATCTGTTATGGGCCAAGCTACACATTTTTTCTTTAATCTAAATAGAAAATGACACAGAGACTGAATAACACATATTACCCACCCCCTTTCACTGAAGGATCCGCCACATTGCTTTAATTACTGCAACGTGTATATTATGACAGGGTTAAACAGTTAAACAACATTGAAAAATAAAATCTCGATTAAAGTGACTATAGAATTAAACGTTAAACCATTAATAAGGTAATTTTACGTTTTACATTTCTTCATGTTCTTTAAGATGTTTCCTTTTTCGTAATTTTACTCCATTCAAGTTTATAAGGGTAATGATATTACAGAAAAATTCCATCGAAATTCTGGTATAAGAACGCTTATCCGATACCTGATCACTGGTAAAGACGACGAGTTTCGACGTGACGTCATATGGGTTAATGTCAAGATCCTTCCCACGGACCTGGCGGAGCAGTCTCATCTTGGCTGCTGTAAACATCAGTGTTAACGAGCCCGTGTTACTCTCCTGCGATGGTTAGAATAAATGCATGGTATTTTTAATACGTATATGAACATCAATATTTCAAAGTTGGTCATATTTATACGTAAATGCTAGTGCCTACAAATTTATGATTGGGTCTTTTCTCAGTTCAGTTCCTGAAGAATAAGCTTGGATTTTAGTGGTCAATTTTAAAACGTTTCAGCCCCTACAAAAAATGCGATCACATACGCCTTGAATGAAAAAATAAACTTCTAGAAACACGCCCTTCTGAGGATAAGCAGTGGATGAATTATTAGAAGAAAGTTACATTCCTGGCCGACGAGCCATATTTTCAAAGCTGATCCTAAATAAGTAATTACTGTTCAAGCAACAACAGAAAAAAATACTGTCTAAAAGGTAGGTATTTAACGCTGCTGAAGTAGATGACCAGCGAATAAGTAGGACAAAACAAGGGGGGAATAAAACAAAGAACAGTTATGATGGTCGTGTAAGCCCTTTCCCCATCTACACCCACCTGAATAACACCACCACCGGTGTTCCTCTCCGAGCTGAATATGAATTCATCCGGTAGATTGAGCATCTTTCCAAACCAGTCCATCATTCTCATCTCGAGCTCTGTGGAGGCAGGTCCTGATTGCTAAGTGAATACAAGATAATAACATTTGTCTTAATTTCTCTCCCCCTCCTTACTTTTTGCACCCCTCTCTCTCTCCTACTTTCTCTCTCTGTTCTTCTCTTTCTTTCTTCAATCCATCACAATGCATTTGCTATCCTTTTCTCGTCTTTATACAAACATTCTACTCCCAATAATCATATATATATATATATATTTTTTTTTTTACTTTATAAACACGCCAACTTTTTATGTTATTGACAATATTCGATTCATAATATTTTAGTTCTTTTGTAATGACTTTCTATATTACTACATGTTTATATCATGGACGCAATTTAGTATTATGGACGATATTTTTAGTGTTTTTTAATGAACCATCAGATACTATTTCTGGAAGATGGAGACAAGAAAACTTAGAAATATGAAACGTTCTCTCTTGTCTTCTTCCGTAAGATGTCCCTGATATCGGTTCTTTTAAACTAATTTACAACGCTGAACAAGACGGTTTCTATTCATTCACCGTCTTTATCATCATGATGCATGAATAAAACCTGCTACTTTCCTGTATTGACTAATTTCATTTTCAAATAATCGCGATTACACAATTCTAGAGTTGAAGGGTATTGCATACACTGTATATTGGAAAATCCACTCTGATGAAATTGCTTTTGATATGCGTGTTGGCTAAAAGAATTAAAAAGGAGAGGTAGAAATCAACAAAATTGTTACGAATTTTCGCCATGCTATATGCATCTCCCACAGAGAGCACCAACTTAAGCACGAGTGCCGTTACCATGGTTACAGTGAATAGGGGGCAGCAGCCACCTATGTTTTTTTTCAAATAGCGAAAAATTGAAAGAATAATAAAACGAAGGTATAAGGCGAAAAAGACGATAAAAAATAGGGAAATGGAAAAAAAGAAGAGATTATTAATAAGAGAACCCTCCGTGTCAGGATAGATATCTTACCCAGCTAAACGTAGGAGTAGCCAGACTATTCGCAAGCATGTCGCCAACCACTGAAGCCGCCGAAGTCCCTGCCTCGAAATAGGCGTGAAAGTTCGGGTTGTGGAATTGTGTCATCTACGGTAAAACGCAGAAAAAGTTAAGAATAAATATACAAGTTTTGACATGTCAAATGTTAAATGTATTAGTCTTAGCAGATGAGGAAGTGGGGGGGGGGGGTAAACCTGCAGTCGCACCCTTAGCACAGTTGCACGAATGCACCTCCTCCATTTGGGTTTCGATCAATATTATACATGTATTATACCAGTACCAGTTTCCATTTTCGGAAAAAATACATGCATGGCCCTGGGAAGCGGGTTGCTTCATAGGCAGCACCCCCAGGTATTCTGGAAAATGTGTAAAAATGGAAAAATGTAACCAAAATGGCCTTGATATGGTAGTAAAACCTTTTTTTGTGTAATTCATCGGTTTTTTGCTTTTCAATTTTTTTGGACCAATTTGACCTCTAAATTTGTAGTGAAACCTTCAGTTTTTTTTTTTTTTTTGCTTTTCAAATTTCTCTGGACCAAATTGAGCTCCATTTTGCAGTGAAACCCTTTTTTTTTCCTTTTCAAATTTATATCACCGCCCCCAATAAAAAAAATCGTTCCCAGTGCCCTGAAAACATGTTTGTTCTTTTGGTGTTGTAATTACAAGGATCCGCTTTTATAGCGCTTAATATATCAAAAACGTCTATAGGCCATTTACAGATTATCATTACCCCGGTCATCGGATCCTGGCATACCCGCATACAATTATAAAGCTCTTCGGTGATACAAAGCAAAACATATTTTATTTTTTTCATAGCAAATTCTGTTTGAACATAATAGGTATATATTATTATGATCATAATATAAGCACCTGTTGCTTATAGGGGATACCCGGTTTGTTTGTTTTTTTGCTGAGCGGCACGGTCTTGTTTTAATGGATTTTGCTTGGTTTAGGCTATTATGTTTTTACTGCATCCTGTTTGCCCCCCCCCCCCATCGCTTCCGTAAAGTTTCGTAAATCCCGTTAAAATTTTCTCCAATTTCCATATCGCAGAAATATGAGAAACATTAGAACTATATAGCTGCCTATTAGTCACACATCCCACGCGTTTGACCCTGATCTTGTTACCCTATCTACAGTGTGTATAAAAAAAATTTACGCTAAGAAATAATCCTGTGAAATTATATATTTGTAATATCCTGAAACTTTTTCCACATTTAAACATTGGTACAGATCTTTTTAAGCAAATGACGATACAACTGTCGAAAAATCTTTCCGCTTGAGTGAGCACCACTTACTTTTGAAAAGTTCGTGAAAAATGATTTGCGCAGAACTTGGAAATAGTTATATGAATAAAAGTAGACGTTAATGATTAAGAACACATGGACTTTAGCCAGGAAGATTGCTTTGAAGATATCAATCACCTTTTAAATTTGTTTCCTTGCCCAATACACTTCATAGAGCGCCATTGCGCCCCCCCCCCCCACACACACCGATGCCCTCGTAATGATATCTGCTTTACACGGAGCTGTCATTCACATGAAATGGCTTAGGCTTGATTTTCTTTCTGTTTATTATTGTCCAGCTTGGGAGAAGTGTGGAGAAACAATTAAGTATTAAATAAAATATGAAATGTAAACCCACTTCAAAACTTAGTGAAAAACTGCTGGAGATGTCTAAAATAAACTGTTATTTACATTCTGTTATGTCATCAAATCCAGCTGGCACAAAAACGGTAAAGGTTGTGCATACCTAGGGATAAAATGATAATTTTGGGTGGCAAAGTTGTTACAAAATGTTTAAATGTATCTGTTTCATTCCAATAGGTTAAAAATGCAAAAGAAATGTACCGCACGGTCATTTTGTTTTCGCCTTTTTTCCTTGACAAAGCGTAAAAGGGAGCATTTCTGCGAGCTTTACAAAAATGGACAGTGCTCTCACTCAAGTGTGACATTCTGTCAAAATTTTTACTTTCATTATTTTGATAGATGAGACCCAAACTCAAGAATACATGTGAAAAAATTATCCCAGTATGGTATATTTTTCGATTCCTAGGACGTTTTCAAATTGTAAACTTTTTATTAATACTATTTCAAACGTATTCGCTTTATTGACACGTCCAATACACTTCCCTCAAATCATTAAACTGTACAGAAAATGTAAAATAGGAACCACTTCTAAATTATTGTTATTTACCTACTACAAGTAATGCACAGTGGCGTAACAGGCGGGGGGGCAGGGGGGGCAAGCTGCCCCCCCTGGCGGAGCTCACCGGGAAAATTAAAAAAAAACGGGAAAAAGAAAAAAAAAAGGGGGAGGGAAGGGAAAGGGAAAGGAAAGAAAAAAGGGGAAAGGGAAAGGAAAAGGGAAAAGAAAACTAAGAAAAAACATAAAAAAGGGAAAACGGAAAGATAACGGGAAAAGGAAGGAAAAAAGAACAATTCGCCCCGATATACAAATACATTAGCATGATTAGTAAGACAGGGAAATAAATTAAAGATGACAAAAAGGCAAACAAAAGCGGGAAATAAAGGCAGAATGGAATTAGCCAAAATCTAAATTGGAAAATAAAGAATAGGGACAAAATAACGTATACACTACCGGGCTGCCGAGGATTGAGATAACGAGCGGGAAGAAAAATGGATGGTATATAGCATAATGTCGTATGAAAGTCTATCATAAACTTGCTAAATCTCCAAAGGCTCTGTCCAAGAGTCAAGACCCCTATATGGACCCTTCCTGCATTAAGCTTTACGTTGAAGCACTGGCGTACCGGGGGGTGGTTCCACAGCCAAGGGGAAATAAAAGAAAATAAAGGAGGCAGCGAAATGAGATGAATGAAAAAAAAACATATGACATGATATTTGCTATAATGATGTAAAAATCTATCACATAATTAAAATTTCATTTAAACAGGCCATTTTTTTTCTGGCTCGCTTCGCTCGCTGGCGAGTTTTTACAAATTTTCCCACATTTGCTATGGTGTGCCCCTCACAATATTTGGATGATTACGATATAAATATACACGCAATTTGATTAAAATAAGTGGCCATCTGTAAGGTTTAAAATGGCTTTGATATCAAGAGGTTCCGGGGCTCTGCCCTGGACCCCACCCATAAAGCACTGTTATATGGATGAGTTTGGACCATGGCCCCCAAAAGTTCTACAACTAAACCAAAACAAATGAAGAAAGAAAGGAAAGTGTATTATATTTTTCTGAATATCACGTTAAAATCTATCTTCATGTTAGATTCTCATGAAAATGAGATTTTTTTATCTCGCTCGCTCGGGACCTATATTAAGCTACTTCTTGCCAGAAGCGCCATTCTCGGCCCCCTCGAGCATATAGAGCTTCGCCCTGATGCTCACAATCATTACAAAAATCCTGTTCACCGTGGCGTACAAAAAAGAGAGAAAAAAGAAAAGAGAGGAGGGTGAAATGTGATATCATCTTTTTAACATTATGTCAAAATCTATCACAAAATTGGATTTTTGCAATAAAAATGTAAAAAAAAATTGCTCGCTCGCTTCGCTCGTTCGCTTATATTTGCCCGATACGCCATATCGCCCCCTCAAAATTCTTGCCTTATGACGCCATTGCCTGTTCCATGATATGACCGGGAAATTTTTTACCCTTGCCCCCCTGGCCACCGACCCCTGTTACGCCGCTGGTAATGCAATGCACATTCCATTACACTGTAAACTAATATTGGGTAAAATGTTTACCACCACGAGGGTAATTACGCGTCAAACCAATTTGGGGCAGTGTTTTACCCAATGCGGGAAGCATATTGTCCAGTAAGGTTAAAAAACAAATAAGCAGCAATTTACTTTAAAATGAGCAAAATTTTCATCACACTGGAAAAAAAAAATGCTCAAATGTTGGTTGGACTCATACATGTAATTACCCTCATGGAGCATTTTATCCAATATTTTTTAGAGAGTACAATACTCCTTTATGAGATAAACAACTCAGTGCCTTCTGAAGAACATGCCTACTGTATACATGTATATAATTTAGTGCAAAGTGCCGCTTAGGAAAATGCTAAAACATTCCATGCGCTAACATTTCCAAAGCCGTCTTAAAATTGGAACATGTATTACAAACCAAACTATCATGTAAACACGACGTGTCAAATAATGATCGATATCGTTCATTACATGCATGATCTATGCAAATATAACTATCATCTATTCATATTTGAATCTCTGATTCAAAGGAGAAACAGTAGGTTAAGACATTGGCGGCGGAAGCCAAACAATTTAGAGGGGGGGGGGTCCACCTGAAATTTTGGGATGGACACAGGTAAAAAAATTGACAAGCAAAAAAAAAGGTTAGCAACAAGAATTTAGGTGGGGACGTAGGAAACAAGTTTGACAAGCAAAAAAAATAATAATAATAATTAAAAAATAAATGGTTATCAAAAATTTAGGGGGGCGTCCCCCACCTCAAATTTAGGGGAGGGGGCAGGTCCCCCCGTCCCCCCGCTTCCGCCGCCTATGGGTAAAAACCCCGAGTGTATTATAAAGGGAAACTCTTTGAACTCTTCGTTATACAATCATCCAAAAGGAATTGAGTGTTTTGCACGCTTTTTGTTTTGCGTTCACACAAGTCATGTATAAGTAATAGAAATTAGAGATCTGTTAGAACATGGCAAAGGGTATAACTCTTAAAGAAGGATTGGCCAAATCACCAATAAGTTGGTGAATATTATGTATCTTCGGCCAAACCGAAAATTGTCAAAATCAACTACATTCATTGGTTATCTACCAGACTTTTAATTGATTTTTACAAATATTTCTGCTCAGACACCAGGCGCGGATCCAGAGTTGCAGTTTTAAGGGGTGTTAATTTTTGGCGCGATGTAGCTGTTGTCTTCAATCAGTGCGTTATAAATGTGATTTTATTATCATAGTTTTGAAAACGATGATAAATGGCTTGATTTGGTGCTTCCTATGTAACAAATTCCGTAGTCTCTTTCGCCTTCCTTTTCTTCTCCTCCCTTTATTAAAGGACAAGTCCACCCCAACAAAAAGTTGATTTAAATAAAAAGAGAAGAATCCAACAAGCATAACGCTGAAAATTTCATCAAAATACGATGTAAAATAAGAAAGTTATGACATTTTGAAGTTTCGCTTAATTTTACAAAACAGTGATATGCACATCCTGATCGGTATGCAAATTAGGAAACTGATGACGTCATCCACTCACTAGTTCTTTTGTATTTTATTATATGAAATATGAAATATTCTAATTTTCTCCTTGTTGTCAAGTGAAACAGCGATTAATTCCTCCCTGAACATGTGAAGTTAGCATTGTTTAATACTACATGGATCAGTCAAGTTGGTCCTTATTGTCAAATCTGTAAAAATTAAAATATTGTATAATTCAAGCAATAGAAAAAAAAAGAAATAGTGAGTGATGGACATCATCAACTGACTCATTTGCATGTCACTGAGTTGTGCATATCACAGTTTTGCGAAACTTTAAAATGCCATAACTTTCTTATTTTACATCCGATTTTGATGAAATTTTCAGCGTTATGCTTGTTTGATTTTTCTCTAAATATTCAAATTAACATTTTTCTGGGGTGGACTTGACCTTTAAGGAAACACAATAGATAATTAATAAATATAAATATATTTCAATTGCATAAAATGTTTTTTTTTTTTTTGGGGGGGGGGGGGTACGTGGGCAAATGAATTAAGTAATTTAATTCTCTCCTTTTCCTTTTCCCCAGGCGTAATATTCCCTTTCTTTCATTCCTTGATTTCATTTTTTCTTGCTTTAGGGTACATATGCAATCTGCAGGCGCGGATCCAGGATTTGTAGGGGGAAGCAATTTCGAAGTCACGAGTGCAGATTTTTGGTGGCGTCTATATAGGGCTGCCTATAGTACAACGCGTGAAGAATACCCATAATGATGTGCAGCTGATCTAGCTTTTACTAAGACCGGGGAGGGGGTGCGGCTGGAAAAAAAAACAATCTTTTCCAATTATTTCCTGTGTTTGGCAAATCGAAAAGTTTTTTTTAATGGGAAGGGATATTCCTAAGGACGGAAGTCAGAGTACATCGTAAGTTTTTTTTTTTTGCTTTTTTTAAAGCAAGATACAGTATCCCAAAATGCTAAATTGAACGGAGAACAACGGAATATTCTTAAAGCACTGTTTGTCATCAATCAATTTTTCCATATACTGACCTGAAAAAGAAGCATTTAAAACGCATTTTGTTAAAAGAAAAGACATATCTTTTGATGCGAGCTGAATTTTTTTAATTTTTAATATTCCAACATAAAATATGAAAATTCTAAGCACTTTTTGTAACCATGAACATGATGCATAGTTTCTAACTAAACAACTGATGTGAGCAGAAAGTACGAGCAGAAATTCTTTGAAATCCCAAACTGAGAACTGGGCATTCTCACCCCGTATTTGTTTGTTAACAGGAAGGTATCTAAATAAACAATTAATGCGAGCGCGGAGCGCGAGCTGAAACTTTTTGATATTCCAAGAAAGTGAAAACTGAAATTTCTAAGCACTTTCTGTAACCATGAACATAATGGTTTCTAAAACAATTGATGCGAGCGCAAAGCGCGAGCTGAAATTTTTTGATATTCAGACCAGAAAAAAAGGGACATTTTGAGGACTGATTTTTAGGAATTCATGAAGAGCAGACACATCTCACCAATCTGCTAATGCAAACCTAAGCAGGACTAAAAAAGGTTTTATATTCAGACCTTAAAGGGGGCAATCACTTTAAGCAGTCATGAAAAAGAAGCATATGTCACTACATCAAGTAATAAAAGCTCGAAGTGCGAGGAAATATGTTTGGTGTATATTTACTTGAAATCGGGGTGTTTTAGTACCATTTAATCCCCTTGAACATGAATATTTATCTCATTAAACAGACAATGCGAGCACCAGGAGTGACGAACACATAGGCCCTAAGCAAATTATGTTTCATAAAGTAATGAAAAAATATCCTATATAATATGATATAATATGATATAACATAATATACTATCAAATAACATAATATAATATTACATAATATATTTTTTTCTTCATGCCCCACTACGTTTCTCTTTCTTTCTCTCTCTTTGTTCTCCTTTCCCCCGTTTTTCTTTTCTTGAAATTCTACGGGGTGCGCCCGCATCTTCAGCCCCCGCCCCCCCCCCCCCCCCGCAGACCCGCACCTGGACACACATCCATTTACCAACATATTTATTGATTAGCGTTATTTACCAATTCCTTTTAAGATGTTTGAAATACAATAAGCTATTCGATTCTTACCCCAGGAACAAATATATTTTTGACATCCGCCATGATGTCGTTCCACGGTTGGGGTTTCTCGGGGGCTTCTTGGGGCAACCTTTCGAGAAGAAATCCCGGCTTTACATCGGGAACCGGTGCATGCTGCTCCAAATTGCTCCAGAGTTGCTCGACAAACTCCAACATGTCTTTTCCATACTCGCCAAGTTTGTTAGGGCTTCCCATCTTTCAAATATTGAGTGATGTCTCTGATTGTCTCAGTCTTGAATACCTTTTTCACCTATAGGCACTGGTTTAAGAGAGATGCAGTCAGTCAAAGTGTTTGCGAAATCACATGCATGGAACGCGCCGGCGATGATTTTCGAGCCAATGGAAAGCGAATGACTCCTATGAAATGTTTAAGTGGATCATAAGGTGTCCTGATGCTCTGAAAGGTTGATGTATGGTCTGCCCGCATAATAAATCAATTACAAAACTTTTGAAACCTCACTCTATCGATCGAGCGACTAGTTTATCGGTGATCTAAAATTAAGAAAGTAATGTCATCATCACAGTCTGACACATAGGGGCGGAGTTTGGGACCGTCGCCAGCAGAAAACGAAAGCTTGCTTGTGTAAAGTCGTCATTTAGGGTTACATGCCCTGCTTCATTCACTCGTCAATGTCACATGCATGATCGAAAGACTGCAATGCAAACAAAATTCTAATAAATATCAAGTTATGCAATAGAAATTTAGGCCTATACTGTCAATTAGAAAAAACAAATTCTTAATTGAATCAAATTGAAACAGAATGCCTAAAGTGGTCAAATCTGAATTATGTAATTATAAACTCTTAAAAGAGGTAGGCTTATACCTCGGGCTTACCTGCAGGGACACATTATGTTATTACAGCTGATGATTAAGGAACACGAATATTCATGACTTTATCCAGAAACCGCAAAAGTCTGTATTAATCGTATTCTATCTTTAAAACGACTGAAACTAGAGTGAATACAAGAGTAACAGTTTATTTCAATCTTATTTAAAAAATGAGTTTACAGATGAGTCGGATCGTAAAAAATAAACATTTGAGTTTCTAATTTCAATGCCTAAATACGATAATGAATAAAATTATAAATTCAATTTTAAGGTACTAGACTTTATTTTGAAAACTAAAACCATAAAAAGGGATACGTCATACTATTCACGGAGTATAGATTAAAAGATAATTCTAATAAAAACATGTCACTTACACCATGCATGAACACAGTGAACGACATGCAGGTAGGCTATATTTGTGAATAGCATTAAAAGAAATACCACTTAATTCCGAACCTAAAATACCAATAGAAAAACTCACCATTTTAATTGGATGTTTTACCAGATCAAACTACACATTCAATATGCTCATCACTCATGTGCAAACTGTAAGAGCTACTTCTTTCAGACTGTTATCTCTTCCCTCTCGTCACGCTCTTTGCCAAACTTGGACTCTGTTTCTTTTCTTTTATCGGAAAAAAATGAGAACGTGGACTCTGGAAAAGAATGGATGTAATCTTTCTTTGATTGTAAATGGAAACATATATTGTTCTTAAATTGAAAAGTAGTTTGGTCCGATCCAGAACAGACAATGCACTTGATCAATGACATCCACTAGATATAAGCAGGGACGTGAAAGGGAGATGGTATAAGCTTGTAATTAAGGGCGTTCCCGGATCTATGTCTTAGGAGATCCGGTGACGGCAGGGCCGTAGCTAGAGGGGGGGGGGGGGGGGGGTATGGGGGGGGGTGTGACACCCCCCCAACATTCATGGCAGTCGGCAAAATCATGTACCAGTTGGCAAAATTGAGGATAGGGGAGAAAAAGAAAGAGGGAAAGAAAGGAAGAGAAAAAAAGAAAGGAGAGAGGGGGAGAGAGAGAAAGAAAGAAAGAAAGAAAGAAAGAAAGGAAGAAAGAAAGAAAGAAAGGAAGAAAGAAAGAAAAAAAGGAAAGAAAAAAAATAGAGGTATCAACTTCGAAGAAGGTTACGACTTATGGAGTAAAGACAACCAGTTGGCAAATCCAAGTCCATGTAGCCAGGCTTAGAGCCCTACTAGCATGACTAGTCAGCATAATAAAAGGACAAAACAGATGGAGCTATAATAACGCACGAAGTAAGCCCCCGGTCCTCCCCCAATATAAACAAGCTTGTGAGTTTGCAAATTATACCACAATTATTGACGATTTAACAAATTAGTTTTGTAAAATTAGAAGCAAGACAAAGTGATGTACAAGTACTGCCCCGTTTCAGAACTGAAAAGAACATGCAGAACACAAGACTTAAAAAACTAGTGACTCTGCAGTTGGCAAATTCATGAAGACAAGTGTACAACTTGTAGACTTGTCTACAAGTTTGCAGTTGGCAAAAAAACACAAGTTATTATTGTTTTATGTTATTATGTAGTGATATATGCTTTTTTTCATGACTATATACTTAAAGTGATTGCCCCCTTTTAAGGCCTTAATATATGAAACATTTCCAGTCTGTGTTTACGTTTGCACTGGTGTGGACCGATATAGGTACCGGGCTGGTGTTAAATCAACACCGGCGTTTTTTTTTGCAGTGCATGAATTCCCGCTAGACAGTCCTTAAAAATGTCCCTTTTCTGATCTAATTATAACAAATTTTCAGCTCGCGTTTCGCGCTCGCATCACTTGATTAGTGAAATAGTAAATTCCTACAAACAAGCCATATAATGCCCCTCTTCAGGTCTGAATTTCAAAAATTGTCAGCTTGCGCTTCTCGCCCGCAATATTTCATTATTAAAATACGTATCATGTTCATGATTACAATGACCACAAAAGGTGCTTCATGTGCTTAGGTGTAATTATAACAAAATCAGCAAGCGCTTGGCGCTTGCATTAGATGACTATGATGAGATACGTACGCACTTCATGAATTCCAAAAGATAGTCCTTAAAATGTCCCTTTTTAGGGTCAAGGTATACAAAAAAATTCCGCTCGCGCTTCGCGCTCGCATTGTTTGTTTTGTGAGACAGGTACATATCATGATTAAAAACTTTGCTTATAATGTCCCTTTTTAGGACTGAATATCAAACATTTTCAGCTCGCGCTTCGCGCTCGCATTATTTGATCACTAAGATACATATCCGTTTAATTGCACAGCCCTTAAAATGTCTCTGTTAGGTCAGTATACCTGGCAATTGAGCGCGCTTCGCGCGCCCACTTAATGACACAACATTTTTGCTGGTCCCCCAAATGCCGCGACACACGGTACGCCACTGTTAGCAGTAGCACTCTTAAAATTTTAGTTGAGACATCTTGCACAGAAGGTCAATTAAAAATTAACAAATCTTTGATTTTTATATTATTAATGCATAGGGTATATCATTATACTGCAAGTTAGCAACTACGGCACACTAGCCTTTCTATTTTGCTCCAAAATGTTTATTTTTACAGTGCAAATATCTTTGTATATCTTTGTATAATTTACCTTAAAGAATTCACCAAATGCCACTAATTTAATTCTAAAAATGTGATTATTGTAGGGGGGCACATCCCCCATCAGACTCCCCCTGTGCTCACGTTGGTGCTGTCACGCCAAATTTAGTTGGCAAATTTAGCTGGTACACCCCCCCCCCAACAAAATGCTTCTGGCTACGGCCCTGGGTGACGGGACTAGTTCCACGTAACCAATTAATTACGCACTCCATTATGTTTTACCAAACTATTTTGTTGAAAAGGGAAAATGTATGCCTGCTTGAATGTATGGATAAAATGTATCGCAGAATACTTTGTAAGGACATTTTATCCAGTCTTGTTCGAATTTTATCGATGAAACATGCTTTGCCCGACAAAAATGAGTACTATTTTTGACCAGTTAGCCCCATTGTATATTTTTACTCTACCTTTTTGAGAATGCGATATTGACTACTTCGTTCTATTTTTTTTTAGATAGATTTTATTATCCATCAAATGATTACAAATAATAATGATAATGATATCATATGACTCATCTGGTTAAAAGGTTAATTCTTTTGACCTTTTCCCCTAATTTTATAGCGTTTGACATTACAATTTTTTAGTTTGTTCATATTTTTGGCATTGTTTGTCAAGGCATTCCTAGGTGTCAACGAATATGACTTTACAAACGCAAGACATACGCATACAAAGCTTATTTTTATATTATGATCACGAATTTTATGCCAATGTGTTGCAGAAGGTGAGCAAATCACGAACGGTACTGGATAAAAATATTTAATATGCACAATGATGCATTGGTTGAATATACAATTAAACAATTGCCGTATACCAACAATGATGACGTAAACCAAATATCTAACAGTGCAGGCCTTTTTTAAAGAAAGGAACTTAAAATACAAATGCTTTTCAATCATGCGAATAGGCCAATTCCTTTCAATCTCCTAATTAAAAAAATCTATCGTTTTTATTTCTTCATTAAACAAGCGATTGTCGTCATTTAACTTCAATTTTTAAATTGTTAATCATGTTTTTTTATTTATCACGGTTGGCTGTAGTTGTTAAATCCTCATGATTATAATTGAGTCTCATGGTCTCGAATCTTGCAGCAGTTGTTTGTGATGCATAACATTTTAATATCTTTCTGCCATAAAGTTCAGCAATAATGGAAGATCATTAAGGACCCTCCGCGATCCCTCGTAAAAATGTCTGAGTTGGCGCGTTTTTCATTCAATTGTCAAGACATATGCTTCTTAACTTAATGTGTATATTACAAAAATATCTCAGGAAGATAAGGATCAGTTTGCCGATTATTATTTTCTGAGTCTGATTACATCGAAGTTAGTTAATCAGAGTTAGGTCCACTGGCGGATCCAGGGGGGGGGGGGCACATCCGGCCGTGCCTCCCCCTTCTGAGAGGCATAATCAAAATTTGTAATGTAAATCTGCCGTTCTAACACAAGTGTGCTCCCACTTTTGAAGGCGAGGACCTCTTTTTTTGTGGGGTGGGGGGGGGGGGGGCTTGTCAAATTTTCATAGAATGTGCCCCCCCTTTTTGAAAACCCTGGGTCCACCCCCGGCTCAGGGCGGTGTAGTCTTGGTCATGGGTGGCAAACGGGGGTGGGGGACGAGTGCCCCGTCTTCGAATTTCAAATGTTGTATAGCAGCCAATGGGAGAATGTAATGGCGTATAGATGGAGGGGCGGGGACTACAGCCCCCCCCCCCCCCCAAAAAAAAAAAAAAAAAAAAAAAAAAAATCAAAAAAAAAAAAAAATCAAGACAAAGGAAAAAAAAGGAGAAAGGGAAAGAAAAGAAAAGAGAAAGGGGTGAAATATGATATCATTTTTAAATATCATGTCAGAATCTATCACAAATTGGATTTTTGTAATAAGATAAGTCGAATTTTTTGCTCGCTCACTTCGCTCGCCATATCTGGCCTCCCTCAAAATTTTTGGCTCATTACTTACGCCACCGGGAGAATGGGAGTGAGAAAGGGAGAGGGTTAATTGTCCCCTCGGACAAATTCATGAAATCACCTTGAATGGTTTTGATAGATCAAGTACAGGCTTTTCTATTTGTCCTCCACCCCCCCCCCCCAAAAAAAAAAAAGGATTTTTTTCCTATTATTCGGTTCCTGCTGTGCGCTATGATGTCGAGAGAGAAGACAAAATATAAGTTTGAACATAGATTTATATATATCATTATTGAACATTGTCCGATCTGATTCATCCACTTCCATCACATTAAATTTGTCTCATCTATATCATTTTATTTTCAATTTTTCAAAAGTCTTCGAAGACTAAAATTCTTCCCCTTATGACTTGGATTGGAATCACACCTAAGACGAAAGTATATTAAAAAAAACAACGTATAAGCCTAAATCGTCTATACGGAACCTGCAGAAAAATAAGCAGGTTACCTCCTGATTTTCTAGTACCAAATTATATTCCTTCATCAATGAACCCTTTTGGATATTTCTATAGATTTATATATGTTTTTTTTTAATCGAGAATAGTAAAATGTGTTTGGTCATTCGAGAATCCGTTTTGTATATCAGCCTTTCGCTCACAGAGATACGATCTCCATCTTTCGCTGAGGAGTTGCTCCCTCTCTCGGCACGTTTACACGTAACCCAGGCAACTTCAATTACCGTGCACGTTGTGTTTGTTATGGTGGAATTTCATGCATATAAACGTCGGCTGTTTCTTATAAACATTTAATTTTCTCATCAGTTGTAATTCAGAATCAAGAAGAAAATGGCAGTTAGCTTGGAAGAATATTTCAGGACGACTTTTGAGGATAAACTCCTCGTGTAAGTAGTCTCATAAGTCATAACTAACAAGTTAGTTTGCTGCTCACGGAGTCGGAGAGAGTCCGGCCCAATTTCAAGGGAGTCCACCCGGGGTGTTTGCCGAGGGGATGGCGGTGGGGCTCCCTTGAACTACCGGTCTCCCTCGCGCTCGCGCTGTGTGTTATGACGTGGACGTGGTTCGTATTACCGAATCCTTTTAAGCAACAGTTAGGGCCTAGATTAACATTTTTTAACGTTAGATTTGAATGCAATGGATCTAATGTAATGCCTGGTAACATACGTTAGATCTACCAAGATCTAATCATAATCAGCCACCGATTACACTTTACAGTATTACACTCTTAAACCCGTCTTAAACTCTTCATGTGGTTCTGTCACAATATAATCACATTTAATTACTAAATTGGTATTATCATGATTGTGGGTAAAGTTGGCAAAAAAAAAATCACTGACACTGATCAGATGTTTTTACCAATTTTGTTAATTCGAGAAAATGAAAACTATGTACCATATTTGAATAAAATTGAAAAATCAAACAAGCGTATTATAAACTATTAGTATTAAACAAAACATTGAAAATTTCATCAAAATAGGATATTTAAATAAGAAAGTTATGACATTTTAAAGTTTCGCAAAAAAGTTTATGCACATACATTACTGGTATTTTTTTTTTAGTTCAGTTAAGTTGTTCCTCATGGTCAAATTTTGTATAATTCAAACAATAAAAACAACAAAATAAATAGTGAATGGACATCATCGACTCATAACTGTTGTGAAAAATAAGTGAAACTTTAAAATGGCATAAGTTTCTTATTTTACATCCGATTTTGATGAAATTTTCAGTGTTGTGCTTGTTTGATTTTACTCTTTTTATTCATATCACCTTTATGTTGGTGTGGAATTGACCTTTTAAGAGAACCACTACACTGTCTGTGGCGCTTATGATAATTATTGCTTTCACTTGGTGTATTGTGACTGAAGAATATTTTTTCTTATCTTATGACAGGAAGATGCCAGAGAGGGAGGATGACCATCTTACTCCCGCTACCAGGCTTCTTGAAAAGAGGAGAGAAATGTCTGAAGTGGAACAAGCACTGGCAGCGCAGAAAGAGGTAATGTCACTTATTCTTTTTCCCAATTGTTCAACTTTTAAAACATTTCCAACACATTTTTCCTAATACTCTTAGCATTGTAACTAATAAACTCTAAAGGTCATGTAAACTGTCTGTCTACATGTAAGTCTTTGGTAAAAATTCAATTTTGTGAATTATATTCAAATCCACTTTAACAGGCTAAATGTAAAAATGTTTTTAACATTTCAATGTTACAAAAGTTTAATGACAGATATATCCTGTGACATCAGTTGTTTCTTTGTAAGAAAAAAATTGAATGTGGAAATTGAACGTATTTGGCACCCTCTTTTGGTAATGTTATAATTTTCAGGCCCTTTTAATATATATATTGTCTCTGTATATGATTTATAAGATTGTTTCTTAAAGATTTTATTCCATCCCTTGCCTCCAAAGTAGTTTTATACCCCCCCAAAAAAAGAATTAAAAATATTTGCAGGGGACTTGCCTTTTTGATTAAGACACTTTGATCGCAAAATTTAGATGAATTTTGTTCTTATTTCTCACAATATGTAAATTATGATATTGTTTCATTCCATTTGGCGATGAATTCAAACTTAGATAAAGCAATTATCTTTAGATTAACCATAATTGAAAATTTAACGACCACCATATTCCTGGAACAGTACTATGGGCAGTAGTTGTTTTGTTGTGTTTATCATACAAATGATAATTTAGTGATTGTTAAATTTCAATAACTTTTCAAAATGCTTGAAGAGTTATTCTAGGAACAATTTCATTAACATTTCTTTTCAATCAAAATTCATACAATTTTTGTTGCAAAGTAGGAACTGGCATGCCATAGTCCTAGTTTACCAGAAAATTTAAGTGAGTATGATGACAGTATGGCATAAAAAGCATAATTGAGATGTATATTTTCTAATATCAATGTTTTGCCTTTTGATTGAATACTGCAGGAGTTTCAAATGAAAATGGAGAGTCTACAACAGAGAAGGGAAGAGCTTGAAAGAAAGGAATATCAACTAAAAGAATCACTCCTCAAATTTGATAAATTCTTAAAGGTAAGGTTCATTAGTGAAAGAAGAAAGTGTGTACTAATGAGTCATAAAATGGTATTTTAGCGGTTGGTTTTGCTTAATTGAAAACCCTTCTATCTAGTATGATGCTTCTCAGATATCTTACAGAAAATAACTAGAAAGGTTTGTTGTCCGGAAAAAAAAAATTGTCATGCATAATACATTTGACAGTGAAGGTAAAGAGAATGATTACTAGTAATACAGTGCTAATGTAATTAGTGAAAGCATTTGTGGTCTATTGGTTCTGACTCTCACTTTTCAGTCAGAGGGTCAGGGGTTTAAATCCCAGCCATGACATTCATTTGCTACAGCAATGGATTTATCCATAATGTGCTGCACTCAACCCAAGTGAAGTGAATGGGGACTTGGCAGGATTCATTCCTTGAAATGCTTGGATGATGTAAAAAGCTGTGGGGCTAAAGCCGGGGTAATGATACTCTAGTCCTTTGTAAGTGCGTAGGAATGATATACACAAAATGTGTGTTGTTATTACTAATAAATTGTTGTAAAACCCAATATCTAGAATTTTTTCTAATTGGAACGACATTTTCTTCTTAGGAAACATTAGGAAACATTATTAACAACTGCAATGGTGTGACAACATGAACAATAGGAATAGCTTGTATGGGAAAAAGTAGTTTGTCTCAGTTATGTTACAAAGCCACTTTGACTAAGATTTTTTTTAATTATTTATAATACTTGCAGGAAAATGATTCTAAACGGGGGAGAGCAGTAAAGAAGGCACACGATGAAAGAGACTTAAAGAGGACTAAAGACAAAGAAATAGGAAGGTAAGTTGGCTTTCTTATCATTTTTGTCAAGGGCAGAAAAACAATTTCATTGCTGCCCTTAACACACTTTGAAAGGAATAGCAATGTTCTGCAAATGATTATTATGTTTTTTTGTGATGACACATCTGCAATATTTCTCCTGCAACGTAATTGTCCCTTACTTAATATTTTGGAAGACATAGGGTTGGGACTGTGATAAGGTTTTTGTTCATGAAAATATGAGAATTAGGTTTGAGGCCACAGTTCAATTTCAGCTTTCAATTCTCCATTGCAGTGATATTTGCTGGTACAAATGTGATTGAATCATTCTTTTATGAATTTTCTCTCCTATCTTCTCCCCTTCCCAAATCAGGCTATCATTCTTTAATATTGCTATTTTGCCAGACTCTTACATTGCATCTAAATATAAATTTACAGTATTCTAGATCATGTTTGTTCTTGGTTTTTTTTTCAGCATGTACACTGTTTATTTTTTACAAGCAGCAATAAATTGAAGCTTTGGTAAAGTGTCCATGATTTTAATAGTACCCAAGTATCATCTAAAATTCCAATCTTACAGTTTAAGTCTAGCAACTGTCAATTTTTTTTCATCTGTCAATTCTTTGTGAGAATTTGAATTGCAAATTCTGGGATATCTACCTTTCAAAACCAAGGAAAGTTGTCAGATCTTACAAAATGTCCATGGACAATATTGATGAAGTTTGTGAGTTGTCATTGTTGATTTTATTTCTTTTATTTTTGCAGATTGATGGATGAAAAGGGAGATCTCCAGGGTCAGAAAGACAAACTCCTGCAGCGTCTCAATAAACATAAACTCTTCCATCGATTCCTGGAAAAAACGCTGGAATCAGCTGAGGAATTTCATGAAATCCGAGAAGTCATAGCCAGACATGAGACTTTAGTTGCAACACACAGAGTAAGACATAGTAGTTTTCTCTTTGTTCCTTTTCTTAGTATTGTATTATTATTTTGTAAGCTCATGTGATGATAAATGTACATAGTTATCAAACAAATAACACTTACTCATCAGAAATTTTTAAATTCTCTACAATAATGCAGCATGATTGCCCTGGTTCTAGCTAATGACATTTAGGCGGTCTGTGTTCGTGCTTCATCCTCATGTACTATAATTGGTAGAGTGCAGCACAAAATGGACTCATTTCTTGCACTTTTGCGATTGGAAATTAAATTGAATTTAGAGAGTTGTTTTTTTACTTTTTTTACTTTAAAATGCAGGATGTAATTTTGTCCAGAATCCCAATAATCAAAATCACTGATTAATCTGCTTTTTCAATCATTTTGTCATTTTTTAAAGTCAGACAGGTATGTAAAATTGCTATAAGCTAATTGGTCAGTTTTACGTCAAGATATTGTATAATTTTGTGATAAAGGTACCGCCATACCATTAAAAGTTTTCCCAGCGGATATGGCTTTTGTTTCGGGTCACCTAGATGTGGTCATCTTGCTGGTTCTGTCGCTAATGACTTCCATGTCATAAAAAAGGTTGTGATATTGTTTATTGTACACTAGAAACAGATACAGTATACCTCTCATTTCAGCAGAAGCAATTTTTCTACTTTTTTACCATATCCATCAATCCCTTTAACACCAGGCTACCATATTCTAAACCTACAAATGCTCTTTTGTACACCATTCTCTTTTGCAGGATCTTGTGGAGAAAGCAAACCGCACTCAGGATGCAGTGGAGAAAGAGAAGGCGAGACTGGGAAAGTTCACAGAGGAAAAAAACAATGAAATTCTACATTACAACAATCAGCTAGCAACATTACAGACTCAATTAGATACGGCTCAAAGTGAAGCAGTCAAATGGTAAAGAATCTTCGTATCTGTTAACTCTTTGCCCGCTATGTTCGACTAAAGTAACATACAGCGGGCTGCCAACTTCGACTCGAGTCACATTTCATTCACAAGTATTGTACTTACATGTACACACATACACAATAGTGTTGTGTGTATCGCATTGTTCTGTGTGCACACAAAGCTTTTCTTAAAGGTCAAGTCCACCCCAGAAAAATGTTGATTTGAATAAATAGAGAAAAATCAAACTAGCATATCACTGAAAATTTCATCAAAATCGGATGTAGAATAAGAAAGTTATGACATTTTAAAGTTTCGCTTATTTTACACAAAACAGTGATATGCACAACTCAGTGACATGCAAATGAGACAGTCGATGATGTCCCTCACTCACTATTTCTTTTGTTTTTAATTGTTTGAATAATACAATATTTTATTTTTTACAGATTTGACAATAAGGACCAACTTGACTGAACCATATAGTCATAAACAATGCTAATTCCACATGTTCAGGGAGGAATTAATCGTTGTTTCATTTGACAATGAGGAGAAAATGATAATATTTCATATTTCATATAATAAAATACAAAAGAAATAGTGAGTGGATGACGTCATCAGTCTCCTCATTTGCATACCGATCAGGATGTGCATATGACTGTTTTGTGAAAATAAGCAAAACTTTAAAATGTCATAACTTTCTTATATTACATCCGATTTTGATGAAATTTTCAGTGTTATGTTTGTTGGATTTTTCTCTTTTTATTCAAACAAACTTTTTTTTGGGGTGGACTTGTCCTTTAACAATTAACCTATCAAATTTTATGAGTTGAATTAGTATAAGATTGCACCCTAAAATTAATGTGGCACAGGAGAGATGAGGTATGTGGCGTGCAAAGAGTTAACTATCACTAGGTAGTCTGTCATAGACGGATCACCTGTAGTTCTCATGAGAAAGTTCCTTTATTCATTTTCATTTTTTTATTCCTTTTTGTCTATGGATATCCCCAAACCAGCCTTGTCAGTTGCTCCTCTAATTCAATGTCTGTTATTTAGTATGCCATTGTAAGGTCATCAGATCATTGTGATATCATACAACACCAAATTGTAGAATCACAACATTTTTCATACCATCGTGACAAATGATTAAAAAATTATAAAATATATTCATATAATAAAACTACAGGTCAAGGATCATTTTAGGTCATGACATAAAGGGTCATGATGTGCACGTACATGTGCACCATTTCAAAACGCTTCAAATAAGACCAAACAAGTGTATGCATTGTGTTATTCTAAGCATTTCAAAAGTTGGTGTGTAACTTTGTTATGCAATGTAAACATCACTGTTTTGGGGGTCACAAGGTAAAAGATCAAATGCCTACATATACTCTAAACAACTTGTCCTCGCAATAAAAAAAAAAATTGAGGTTTCAATTTCAAACTTAGTGATACTGATATGACTTGATTCTAGAGTACAATGTGAAAGGTGACAAAGTCTTTATTTGAAAATTTTAGAAGGTGTATAAGTTATGTATTCTTGGTCTGACAATGGTTAATGCATACATTTTTTTACTGTGTGCAGTCACAAATTCATTTAGATTTTATTAATGTTTTGTATTTTTTCGTATACTTCAACAAAATCAAAGCAACATCCGGGCCCCGTCTTACAAAGAGTTACGATTGATCCAATCAATCGTATTTCCATGGAAATCCATGTGATCAGTGTCATAATTTTTTCTACAGGAAATTTGCAAATTGTCCTTTGTAAACAGGAGAACATACCAAATTGTCAAGAAATCAATGAATTTATGAATATACATCATATCTATAATTTTTTTGAACGAACATGCATTTTTTGTGTTGACTTAGCTGGCTTTCCATAGTTGTGTTTGATCTGATCAATCACGACTCTTTGTAAGATGGACCCCCCATTTTACGATTTTAGAACCTTATGTAATCCAAGGTATATGCTTTATTTGCCTTCACAGGGAATCGGTCTGGACCCACATTAAAAACACAGCTGCCAAGAAAACGCTGCTTCTAGGGAGAATAAAAATGTAAGTAGAAAGGTTTTAATCTGTTTCTGAGATTAATCGCCAATTCTCTTCAAGTATAGTATCACAGTGTATTTGGATTTCCCCCATAAACCCCTTTCATAACTCGATGTAATCAATATGTGACATAGTAAAGCTTATGTCTTTGTCTAATATCCATGGACAGATGATAAAGATGCAGTTTGGAATATAAAGGTTTCTGGGAGTTATTATCAATACCTAGGACAGCAAACAACTATTTTTAGGTCAGTCTTTTGGCATGCTGTAGTTTAACAGTGCAGTCGGAGGTGAAAAAGAAGTTCGTCCTTTACTATCGCATAGGGAAAGAAACAAAGAGAACAGTTTTAGGCCTTCATGAGGTAGATAGAAAGTTTCAGAATCTGTTTTACTAATTATTGTCCTTCTTTCTTTTTTTCAGGGCAACCCACAATTTATTCCAGCTCGTCAGCAGACATGCTAAGACAGCATCACTGGGAACAGAAAACACATTAGAGCAGCTAACAAAGGTATTTACTACATCATGTTTGATTCAATTATGGTTGAATAACAATTTGCCTTAATAGGATTGTTGTCTTACCTGCATTTATGTCAAGTTTTTGAAATGCCATTAAAAGTTCAAGAGTATACAAACCTCTTTCTTGACCATTTGATACGAGTTTCAGGCCACATGATGAAGGTCAAATGTCATTTAGGGTCAGTGAACTTAGAATTTTGTTATTCTGTGAATGGTGTTTTTTTTTTTGAATAATTATTCATCGTCATTGATTTACGAGTCAGCACTGTTGCTATTGAATTGAACTCTTTAAAAACGAATATCACAACTTTGAAATTCTAAGGACCTGTTGCATGAAAGCAACATAGACATTGGGGGGGGGGGTTATCATGTGTCAATGACCATTTGGATTGAATCTCATTTCACATTATCAATGTTCGTGTTCATAATTGTCAAGATAATTCTGGAAGTATATGCCCCTTTTCAATGAAAGTGAATGGTTATGAATGAGTAGAAAATATTGTAGATTAACATCATTTCCGGTCACAAGTTAAGTTCACACGTCATTTTGGGATTAATAAAATGGTATCCACATTACCAAAGATAATGATTTTTGAATTTTCAGGATACTGTAGTTATGAAATAATAAGTCCTGACTCTGTTGAACTTGAATATGATTAATAATGGTATAAAGTATCAGCAGTTACACAAGTATAGTTTCAGGTCATTTCATATAAAGGTACTTCAATAGAAATTGAGCTTGCAAACCAATCTCCAATATGTTGATATCGCGATAGACAAGACCAATCTGGGCACCATTTTGTAAATGACTTAAAATGATGGTAACTGATGGCAATTGTTTTAATATCTCTTGTGGAACAGGACTCTGATATTGTATTGTATAAGGGATCATTTTAAACATTTTTTTTTGGTTGCCTTTATATGAATAGATCCAGACATTTATCATGGACCTAACTCAGATCACGACAGAGATCAAGAGAGCAGAAGTCGCCGCTACGTCAGGAGCAGTATCCTCAAACCCATAAATTAAAACAATTCATTTTTATTTCTGTACATATGTATAAAGTCTGTTATAGATGTTGATTTAATGTATAAAGCTGTACAGTGTATAATATAGCATTAAGTACATGTATTTCAATATTTTATATCTATTTATATGATTATTATGATTTAGAGTTTACTTTTTTCACTTAGATGGGAGTCTCAGGATTAGTTGTGTATTTTTTAAGGTCATATAAGATTGCTTACAATTATTATTATTATTATTTCAATTACAAGTTTGAAACACTACCCTTTATCCTTCCCCATCTTCTTTAAGAGATATTATCTTCAGCTGTCCTGAAGAGTGGATTATAATTTGCTATAAATCCTAAATTGTAAAAAAGTGGGAACCGGCAAGGGCACTTAACATAGTGACTGTTTGTCATTGAACTGGCTTGATGAGAAACATTCATGTCTCCATGAAACCTGAAACAATTTTGCTTTCAAAGAAGGTTTTATCTTCCCCTTTGTTTTATCAGGACATCTGATCAATTTTAGAAAAAAAAATATGGTTACAAAATTCATTATATGCTATTGTATGCTATGTCCATCATGAGTATTTAATTTTTCTTTTCACTGCCCCCCAACCATTAAGATATGGTTCAGTTGTTGTTGTTTTTTTTCAGCGACAACGATGAGCTAGGCTATATTAGTATGTTTATGCAAAACCCTTTCTTGCCATTTTGTTTCTTCAACATTTCAGAACCATATGGTTCAAATTTTGATTGATTGAATGCACTTAGATTCACTTAGATTCTACAGTATGTATGATGCTTCAATTAAATGTAGAATACCACTGAAAGTATACAGCCATGTTTAGATCACTTCAAGAAAACCCACCTTGATTCAAATATGCCTCTAAATTTTAGTCTTCCCTATTATTCAAAGGTACTTGTTCCTTTGGAGGAGCATTTTCATTTAAATATATTAATGTTCCAAATCATTAAAAAGTAAATTATCATAATCAAGTCAGTGAACGGTACTATATTATTAGATTTGCATCACTGAATTTCCTATGTGATTTGTATTGAAGGACATTTGCCATTTCTGTAAATAACAAGAAGAGTCTTTTTATGTAAAACATGCTTTTATTGATAGTCTAAAATGATGTGATATGACATGGAATTTGCTAATTGCTAGCTTATAATGTAGTAACAATGCTGATATTAATGCTCAGTTCCCTTGTCCAGTAATTTTGAACTCATTTAATGGATTCATTTGAACGCATGAGTAGGATGGTTTTCTTCTCTATTTATTTAAGTATCTTGAGCAAATTCAGAGTTATTAGAATTTATATTCATCATTTTCAGAATCTGTTTTAGTTTAACATTGAACCCTACTGTGTAGATGACATACAAACCGATATATTCTTCCTGAAAGCCCTTTGCCCCACCCTTATCATGTAACTTGTCATCAATTTTACAGGTAAAGTGAAAAGCCAACGTAGATAGGGGCATTAGAATTGCTGATAGAAAGTTATTTTAGAAATGTACTTGGCAATTTTTGTTAAATGAAAACATGTTTCATACACTTTCTGTTTGGTATCAAATACCAGATATCAGTGACAAATTTGCTTTTAACCAATCATATTATTGTACCATTTCCATGTTTTATAGCAGAAGCTTGTCATCCACTCCTGATAGTGAGATTTATCGACCAGAACCTAAGAATTTTAAATCTTAACCTGGTTGGGGATTTTGGTTGGGGATTGGTGGGGATTTTTTACCTGATTGCTAAGAAAGCATGAATGCTTGTAAGCAAGCAACCAGAGGACCGACGGCTTAAGGTCCTCTACGAAGGACCTGGTAATGAGGATTAATGCCTTACCAAAGGGCACTAGCGCACCAAGTGGGAATCGAACCCGGGTCACCGGAATACGAATCCCCCGCTCTACCGACTGAGCTATCGCGCCTCCTTGCAAGTGTCAAATTATTGTCAGACATTGGTATAATATGTAGATGTGTAAAGGATTTTATGCTCTAGGTTATCATGCAATATTCATCACCACCCCTTCAGTCTCTATCTCTGTTTGTCTTGCTCTATCTTTCTTTGTCTATCTGTGTCCTTTTCTGCCTCTGTCTGTCTGTCTGTCTGTATTCTCTCTTGGTCTTTGCCCCTTCCCTCTCCTCTCTTTGTATCTGCCTTTTTGTCTTTTCCTGCATTCCTCTGTATCCTTCCTTTTCTCTGTCTGTCTGTCTCTCTGTATGTCTCTCTCTCTCCCCCTCCCCTCTGTCACTCACGCGGATGTAATGCTAATTAATTTATTACTCCACTGTTACTCTAGTGCATTCTACATCATGCATGTATTTTTATCTGTGTTGCTATTGCAATCCTGATCGTCTCTGTTATTGTTTTTCCTTCACCCTTCTTCATTCTCTCTGCATCATCCTCTATTTCAGCATCACGATGGCTTAACCCTCATTCCACTATCTCAATACTTCTAAAACTGTGGCTTATATTCTTACAGATGTAGCTCTTCTGTTGGAGGGGGGGGGGGGATTTTGGAAGTTTTGCATTCTCGTTTCATAATGGTGATTGTGCGCCTTGGAATATATTATGTTTAGATGGACAGGACTATACAAATGCCTTTTTGAAATTATTGTTTATGTATGAGGTCAAGTTATTATTTGCCAGATCGATTGTGGTACTACATGAATGTTATTTGCATGGTTGCCATTATAATTATGTTTATTACTACTATCTAGATTAAGATGGAAAAAAAATGTGTGATAAAAATGTTAAAGATGGCCAGGGGTGGATAAGAAGTGAAATGGAAAACATTTGCATATCCGTTTGAAAGATAAACAAGATGAAGCCTACCAAATGACAAAGAAATTTGTTTTATGTGTTTATAGATATTCATATTTGAAATTAATTTTTTTTTTTGTAAAATGGAGTGCCATGATATTTTCAGACTAATGGTGACTGGATTAAATGATTATTCTTGAATTGTATGAGCCGTCCACTGTTTACAATCAGAAATGCATCTTACCAATGTTATACCAAAGTGTAGACAAGGAAATAGAAACTATATCCATGTGTAATCAGAAATGTATGTAGCAGTGAAAATGATCATTGATAAAATCTTCAATAAATATCTTTGATACAATTGTCAATTCATGATTTGTAAAGCTGTGTATGTGGTCGTGTTTATGTATTTGAGATTGAAAGAAGATCCCAAATATGGCAGATAATGAATCACTAAGAACTTATATAGACTTTATATAAATTAACCCCTCAAAAAAAGTCTGGAAATCTGAGTTTGGCCATTAATTTCTCCCAACTCCCAATTTACACAGTGCATATATGATATCATTCACAAGATCATTTAATTCTCTTTAAAATGATACCATGCTTGTTTTGATCATGCCATCATGAAAAAAGCAGGATTCAAAAGTGTTGGATGAGGTCTGAATTGGAAAGCTGCAAAACGAGCAGAAATAGTCACGGAGGGTCAATAAAGAACATGATTCTTTTGTCTGTCACGGTGTCAATAGAGATTAAAATCCATTCACATCAAACCCCTGCTTCATCATTTTTGATGTTTTGTTGTGGTTTATGTAGTGGTGGTGCTGTGAGATAACATGGTTTTAGTCGTGGTTTGAAATAACCATGCATGTTTGTTATGTGTTTGCTTGTATACAGAGGTGTTTGATTCCATGTTAATGTATAGGTGCATGAAAACAAAAGAAACCGCTGACAAACTCATTCATCACGTCGGAAAAAAAGAACAGTGACTTTCAATAGCGTGTCATTTTGCAACTTTTGAATTTTGACCTTGCCCCACATTTTAAGGCACTGCACCTTCATGTGAACCATAATCATAACATGTGGGGTGTAATTTTAAAGAAAATTAAATGATCTATTCATCGGTATCAATCAAACATTAAATGAGAATGAAATTTTTAGAACAAGAAAGCTTGTATGAACACACAAAAAATCAAAGAAACAGTTCAACGAAAGTTTGAGAAAAATCAGACAAATAATGAGAAAGTTAGGAGCATTTGAATATTGCGATCATTAATGATATGGAGATCCTCATATTATTAGATAAAGATGTGTGATGTCACTTGTGAACAACTCTCCCCATTACTTTAGTCTATATTTCAGTTAAAGTGCCTCTTTTATCACATCTATCAGTGGATCATGTGTTCTTTCTATAGGAGGGCAAGTAATACAGATATTCAAAGAATACATCATGGATAAAGAGTTTGTAACACCACAAGAAAAAGCAAAAAGAGACATTTTGGGTGCCATTTTATAGTACATCAAAGGGAAAGTTGTTCACATGTGACATCACACATCCTTGTCGCATTGCCAATAGGAGGATCTCCATAGCATTAGTGATTGCAATATTCAAATGCTCATAACTTTCTCATTATTTGTCCGATTTTGTCCAAACTTTCTTTGTTCTTATTCTTTAATTTTTCTGTTTCGACATAAGCCTTCTTCTTCCAAAGGTTTCATTCCCCTTTAATATTAACTAAAACCGAGGAGGGATTATAGATCAAAGTCAGATTTCCAAACTTTTTTTAGGAGTATCATTGCTTATCAATTTAGTTTCAACTAATCAAACATGATAAAAATGGAGCCCCACCCTTGTATATATCAATACGAGCGATCCGCCAGAAAGACATTGCTGATTTGTTGTGGCCACAAAAGGGATCTATCCTCCCCAAGAAGAATGTGTCTCGTTATTAAACTGCATTATAAATATTTCTCAAATTAATAAAGCAATAGGTAGGGGTGAACCCGCTAATATTTCAAAACTTTTCAAAAAGGGAAATGGGCCAAAGTCTGATAAATATTTTGTTTGGTCATATCACGTTCTGTGTTTTTGTCTCGCCTGCATAGCAGAGCGAAACTTTAAGCGACGCTTTTCCGACGGCGACGGCGGCGGCGTCGTCAACATTGAAATCTTAACCAAGGATAAATTTTTGAAGTGTCATAACTGTGCGTTTTGAGATGCATGTGTAAGAGGGGTAGGGAGAGAGAGAGAGAGGGGGGGGGGGGGTATGGGGGTGGAGAGAGGGAGAGATAAAAAAATGTCAAAGAAAGAGAAGTTTAGAAAGAACCTGGTGAGATGAACCTTGAACAAGAATAATGGATAAAATATCACGATTTCCTTTGCTTCATCATGTTCATGATCACCAATTAAGGTGCATAAAGATACATAAGTGAATGTCCGCTGAATAAGATTTCAAATATTTCAACCCTCAACAACATACTTGTTATGCAGTGATTTTGTTCGATATTTATTAATATTCTTTAAAAGAGACGTGATTTCCATGTAGGTCTACAAAATAATGAGGCCGACAAGTTACAAGTATGGATATTCGATTTTTCTATCTCACTCGGACTTGTGACATTTTAGGATGGACACAAAATTTCTTAAAATATCCATGATTACTATACACAAACGTAAAAACATACTATAACATTGGCAATTACTACAGAAAAGGTGATGAGAAATTTAATGCACTAGTATATGCCCACTAATCAGGTGGATGTGTTTGCAAAGTTCACGTGTGGCCTTTTCCTTTAAAGACATCTATTTAAAGTAAGCTTATAGCTTTATATGGCAGCCTCCCGTATTTCCATTATGATTCATTTTGCTTTCTTCATTTCTCTTCATTCTAATTGAAAATATATCACGCAAATATTATCACAGTTATTGTTATGCATTTTTAATGCTAGCTGCTGCCCCTGACAAATTAGGTTATGAAAGTGGTATACTTCTTTTAATCATTGTATCATGACACAATAATGAAATGAAGATGAAAGATGAATTAATGAAAATATCAATTATCCAAATATTTGTTACTCATTCAGTTAACAAGAATGATATGCAAGAGTTTTTTATTTTTGTATTCTGAAGTAGACATTTTAGCGATTAAAATACATTAATTTTTGTTCATAATACGAGCTTAATTACACCATCATTTATTCGTTCAAACCACAGAAAAAAAATGAAATTGGGTGGGTTATCCTTTCAAAATCGACCATCATTTACTTATAAAAAGTAAAGCAATACGGAAAAAGGTTATCTCTCTACAAACATGACAAACGGCATTAGTTTTCATCCGAAAAGTATATATAGGCCTATAATCAGGGTACTCCTTTCAGCTTCTGTTCGTAAGACCCGGCTAAAAGCTTTCTTAAATTGGTAAACAATATGAAATTTTATGATAAAGAATTCTTCCCCTTTCTTTAAGCTTGCAATGATAGTCGGTGGTCTAGGAGGAGCGGCACTGGCTACATATGGCCTATGGTATTTCTAAGTAGTGAAAAGAGGACAATCCTGGTTGTATAATTGTTCAATATTGCAACTCTGTAATAGATAGAGAAAGAATACATAGCCTATAAAATATGGGTTATCTTGTCTCCCTTTCAAACACCCTAGCGCCATCCCTGCCTACAAACGTATTTTAAAATGGTAACCAATTCTAATGCAATCCTCTCTTATGTAATCAGACCATTTTCATTTTTATTTACATGTATATGCATTTCGTACTTCACTTCACCGTGACTGAAAAAACACACACATAGATAAAACTAATGAACACGGGTCTGACTTATGTGTGAAATTAATTGAGAGAATATCAAAATGTAAATATAGTGGAGCCTCAGACGATTCTTACAAAAGAACTAAAAAGCGAACTAGCCGACTTTAAATGAAGAGTTACAATTCAGCCTGATTTAAAAAGCAAGAGAGCGACTTGTCCCAGGTAGAAGTAGATGAAATGTTTAGTCTCGTGCGTCACGTAGCTGCCGAAGTTACGACCCACAATGCAATGCCAGGTTGGATTATACTTCTTGTCGAACTCCTTCTTGATGTAGGCCGCGATGTCCTTCTCGATGTTAAACATTTCCATTGCCTTCCTGGCGCAGTCGATGGCTTCATCTTGCATGTCAGTTGCCATGTCAGCGTTCTTGATCTGAACTTTTCGATCAGTCATGATATTGGTTTAGGGTTATCACTGCTTTATCTTAAAAAGAAAAGAAAGGAAAGGAAGAAAGAAAAGAAAAGAAAGAAATGAACAAAGAAAAAAAAAAGAAATACATAAAGAAAGACAGACAGAAAATTTGGTAGAATAATGCTTCTTGGAAATCTAAAACTTACATTCTAAAATGCATGTGTTTTAAGTTGTACTGTAATTAACTTTAATTTCGCTCTGCTCTGCGAAATATCATAGAGCGTATAACATACGACAGATGTGCATGGGCACCCGGAAAAAAGAGCTCCATATCATACGGCACGGCGAAGAGGGGGAAGATTTATTGACATAATTAAACACCCAAATATCGGTTAGTTACTTTTCATTACTTGTTTGTTGTATTTTTTGTCCATTTTTTTCCGCTCGTTAGTCTGCACTATAAAAGCTAAATTGTCGGTTTATTATTTAACAACATAAAGCCGAGTATGATTCTGACCACATTTTCAAACATAGACCTACAACTTTCTCGTGTGTAGTACATCTATCTTGGATTCGTCTGTGAAATTTAGCAGAATGTTCAGCAAGTTAATTGTTTACTTAACACTTCAGAACTGACAATTCCTAAACTGTTTGATAATGTTTAAGGAGAATCCACCCCAAAGATTTGTTTTACAGGAAAAAAGACAAACAAACAAACAAACAAACAAACAAATAGTAATCTTTAAGAGATGTAAATAGTTGTAATCACAATATAGAGACATCAACCTGCGGCACTGGTGTCATCATGAATAGTGAGGTAAGGGAGAGAGATAGAGATGTATACCTATATGCATGAGTATCAGAAATACTCGTATATTTGCTCCAGTACACAAAATGGCTAAAAAGTATTTATTTACTGCAAAGTTTTACTTCAGTTTATATGTTCTATCTTATGAGGACATAAAAAAGTATGATCTCTGTGCAATATTTTGATTACTGCATGCCCAAGGGGATTTAAGTTCTTATGAGAAAACTACAAATCTATGATAAGTGATAATCTATGATAAAACTTTAGCAAATTAATTACACAGTCTATGCTATGGGGAAGTTGTCCCTACCACATACCGAATTGCATTATTTGAAACTTGCATGGTCAAACAGCCATAACTTTCTTATTGCTTGTCCGATTTCTTTCAAGCTTTTTACCCCTTTTTCTTATTTTTCCTCTCCCACAGAGAAGGGCTTAGTATACGTGTTTACAAAAGAAAGGGAACAATGGAGTAAAGGAGAGAGTAAAAAAAAACCCCTCACCAGTTTAAATAAATGTTCAACAAAATAAAATAATTCGGCCGCCTCTGTAAAAAAAAGTATTTCTAACAGTTTGGTGATGATGTTGACAAGATAAGCAGCATGAAATAAAATATGCGAATAAAAAAATTCCACTGCTTTCTAAAAAACACCCATCAAACTTAATAAAAGTCCTTAAGACCTTGATATTTCTATATGTTTGTTCATGCCTCATTTGTTAAACTTTAAAGAGGTGTGTTACTTTTTTTTCATGATAAAAGTTTTTCCATTCGACCGTTGCATGACGAATATCTATTGGTAGAGCTTAAATAAAGTCGGTGGCTTGTAACCGTAGCTTTTAACAACCAACTTCACCCATTCTGTATAACATATTCTGAGTAGGCACATTCATTTCTATCAAGAGACTTCATTCCATGCAAGGTATATGGCCACTGACGCGTGCATTGGTTTTCACTTTAAATCTTTTCTTTTCGTCTTCTTTCATTTTCTCCTTAATTTTCCGTCTTTTTTCTTGATCGTGGAACTTTTATTTATTTTTCTATCTATCTATCTATCTATCTATTCGTTTATTTATTCTTTTTTATTTAATAATATGTATTTTTTCCTTATGAATAATGATTGTTCATGTCTCCCTCCTCTCTCTCTTTTTATCTTCCTCTCATACACACATCCACGCAATAACGTAATAATGAAATTTTATATTACGAAGGTATATTTGTTTATTTATTGATTTATTTTTTCACCATGCAAAATACCATTGACATAACATTGGTACATTCAAGCATGTTTGTTTATATCTTTATTTTTCCTTCTCTCTTCTTCTCTCAATCTCCTTCTCTCCTCTCTCTCATTGTATTATCTTTTCCTCATGTAACTCTAGAAAGGCCTCTCTAGCTGTTCCACTTTCTGATTTACCGGTATGTTAACCCTCCCCCTCTCTCTCCCTTTCATATTAATGCTCTCCTATATTCTCTCACCTTCATTTTCGTGATCCTGCATATGCAACAAGTCACATTCCATTTAATTGTTATCATCTTGTTTATTTTCAAAATCTTGTAGAAGCAACTGACAGACATTATGATTTCACAATAATTCGTATTACTATACAATCTATTTGTTTGTTTTATATGTTCATCATGGAGAAAAACATTCACATTGACAAGAAAAAGAGTGTAACATTTTCAGATAAGAATACATAGCAGGAACAAAAATGTTTGAGGCGCAGAGACCCTTTAAAAATAATTAATTCGTTGAACAGAAGTAAAACATGTATTGAAATAAAGCATCCATAATTTTGTTTTGAGAACAGACACGAAAACTCTTAAAAATGAAGCTAAGAACTAAGACAAAATTAGTTGTATGCTATACAATAAATAATAAAAATAGTATAATATGTATTAATTTTTTGCAGTTTTGTTGTTGAAAACTTTTACCGCTTAGGTTAACCACAAAACATTCAGGATTTGTGAATTTGGGCTAATAGAATCGAATTAAGTCTTTTTCTAAGTCACCGTTGCATATTACTATTATGGTAATTTCGCCACCCATTTGGAACATTTAAGGGAATCCGAGATTTCGAATAGCAGTTGAGCATGATCCCAATTGTAATTTCCATACGATGGCAAAGTTATGCAACTGGCACCAGAAGTTACTTTCAAACAGAATGAATGATTTTGAATATTTGAGTCTATAATGAGAGTATTGTTCCAACCCTTTTAATGAAATTGTTTCATGAGATTCAACAAGTCAAAAATTAAATATCAACATATGGAGCGCCTATATCAGACTCGCCTGCATTACGAAATTCAATATAGCAGCATTGCTGACTTTGAAAACAACTACAAAATAATTGTTAAAAAACACCATTTATAAAATAATATGGTACTACAATCATTAGGACATTTGACCTTGACCATGTGACCTAAAACTTGTGCAAGATGATCAGTGATACTTGATTACCCCTCTATGTCCTCATTTCAAGAAGTATATCCATAAACTTTCAAAGTTACGATGGTAATTCGACAAATACCCCCAATATGGCCAAAGTTAATTGACCCAAAATGACCTTTGACCTAAAAAATACTTGATTACCCTTTTGTCCAAGTTTCATGAACCAGGTCCATATACTTTCTAAGTTATGATGTCATTTCAAAAACTTAACCTTATAGGTTATCGACGCCGCCGCCGCCGTCGTCGTCGGAAAAGCGGCGCCTATAGTCTCACTCCTGATAATTATGCAGGCGAGATAAAATTCATTCAATATTGATTTGTGACTATAACAGCCATATTACAGATGGTAAGTTCAAGCCTGTTTTCGTGTCAAATATGATAATCCTACTCTACTAAAACTTTATTAGTAAAAAGTAGCACTGTAAGAACTGTGGTGTTAAAACTGACAACAGTTGGTATTAATAGAGGACCACAACCTGATGTGTTAAAATTACCCCCTAGAGATCGAACATAACACCAAAGAGTGTAAATGTAAAAACCAAAGGTGTTGTAATAACACCTATAGATGTTAAACTAACACTGTCAATTTAACACTGGTGTAAAATAACTGGTGTGGTCCTCTATGTACACCGCTTAACACCACAATTTTTGCTGTGAGTCATCTCGGTGAAAAGGGCCGGTTGTAAACCTTGATTCATCAATTAGTGTAGGCGTGGCTAGTGGGACAGTCCAACTTGAGCAAAATGTGACATAAAAAAAAACATGAATTCATAAAACTTGAGCCAAATGTGAGCTTTCTTCTTGTAGATAGTGCCGGCCAAGAGTCAAAATAGGCATCGTTGAAATATTTTTCGTAGAGTTAATGTGTTCGTTGCATCTTTTGAGGGTGTCCGTATAATGTTTCCAGAACCCATACCAATCTTTTTCTCCAGTTATCATGCTCTTTGTTATTTCATCTAGAAAGTGTCGAATAATAATTTCACCCTGATTTAAAGAGCAAAACAGCCATTTGTCCGACGTAAAAATAAATGAAATGCCTGGTCTCGTGTGTGACGTAGCTGCCGAAGTTACGACCCACAATGCAATGCCAGGTTGGGTGATGTTTCCTATCAAATTCCTTCTTGGTGTGCGCGGCGATGTCCTTCTCGAGGTTGAATTTTTCCATTGCCTGGGTGGCGCAGTCGATGGCGTCTTGCTGCATTTCTTCTGACATATCAGCGTTCTTGATCACGGCCTTGCGCTCAGACATGATGACGACTTACAGTGATGATGAGTTGAATTTCTGAAACTGCAAGGGGAGTAAAATACATGGTTAATTTATATATGAATGCATTGAATGAGTCACTATGATAGGAAAATAACTTGGACTCTTAAGAAAGCTACCAACCCTTCCCCCGGCCGAAATGATGACACGATTTTCAAAATTTTTCGTTTAAAATCATGACAAAGTGCCCTCTAATTTCTTATGAAATCATAATGCCTTTATAATACCATTTTATTTTAAGATAATGATCATTGATTTTAAATATATATAATATATCTTAAATTATACCTTACAATTTATATTAACACATTTTAAACGTATTTACCATTCTTTTTTTAAAAATGTTATCATTATAATTTCCAATATAATGAATACGCGTTCAATGAAATCTATGAGAGCACTGATTCCACGGCGAAAGAAATAATCAACCAGATGAAAACTCACCTTTGGAAAATACTGTACCAAGTAATATGAGCGTAATATGCGTCCTTGCAAGTTGTATGTTTTTGTTCGAGAACGAATGTACGTGTCACTATTTTGCAGGCAATCTGTGATTTAAAGTGGCATCGATTTAAACATCCACAAACGCATCTAACACTGCCAAAACTTTGAGCTACTCCAAGATCCTTAAAGAATTGATTTGTTTTCATGCGTCATTGGTTAAAAAGGACGGTATTTTTTTTAAGTAAATCATGTGGTATGAATTTTGGACACCGCCCTCGTATTCATTAGAGTATTTTAACTGGTTGAGCTTAAATCAAATCCGTGGCTTATAACAGTAGCTTTTAATCTCTTCCCATGTTGTCCATGGGTCAGTAAACAACTATCGTACATGGCAATTGAGCGAGAGAAGCCGCCTCTTTTTTCTCCTTATTTCACAAATAGCCCTCGAAAAATCAGCCAAATTATAATAAAAGCTTTCATCCCTTATGTAATGAATGAACACACGGGACGAAGTAAGTAACAAGCATACAAACAAACAAAATACTTCTTTCAACCTAACCATTCACTTTAGCAAAGATCCAAGAAAATATTTGTTGATGACGATATTTGGAATACATTATATCCATCGAGCACAATAAATGTCAAAAACCCAGAAAACGAGTTTATCAACTCTTCACAAAGAACTGGGAAAATATTCGTTATGGGCGCTAATGGATTACGAACTATAGGTGGATCAAGGGCCCCGCCCCTGCCAAACGAATAGCTTTATGGAAAACAAGAGAATTAACTGCGTGGCCTCTACCCATGATGGTCTCTATTTATTTTCTTTTTTTTAAATAATTTTTCAACTTTGTCAGATTTGGGGGAAAGAAAATTTATACACAACACCTCTACTGTCGATCTTTTCGTGCATTTTTTTTGTCCGCATTTTTGTCCCAACTCATAAATATGAACACATAAAGGACTCGTACACAGTGGCGTACCTAGGATTTTCCACAGGGGGGGCAAAACCGTCCACCAAAAAATTTGACAAGCAAAAAAAAAAAAAAAAAAAAAAAAAAAAAAAAGGTCTTCGATCACAAATAAAGGATTTCGTACCAGAAAAAAATTGACAAGCAAAAAAAAAAAAAAAGGTCTCCGATAAAGTATTTCGTACCAGAAAAAAATTGACAAGCAAAAAAAAAAAAAAAAAAAAAAAAAAAAAAAAAAAAAAAGGTCTTCAAGCTCGTCAGGGGGGCATTAAAGGTCTTAAAGCTCGTCAGGGGGGGGCAAAAAAGGTTTCTCAAGCCCGTCAGGGGGGGCAAAGATACCCCCCCTGCCCCCCCCCGTAGGTACGCTAGTGCTCGTACATTTTGACAGGTAATCTTGCGGTAGAAACCCCCAAAAGTAAAAAAAAAAAAAAAAGGACAGAAAGCAGGGAAAGAAAGGGTAAATATTGTGTAAAGAGTGAAACCTATATGTTAGAAATTGAGATTTAAAAAAAAAAGAGATTATTACTGTAGTGATCCCCTCATTTCGTATTTACTCGTGACCTTCCTCTATTATGGCTAGTGACACTCTCCGTTGAATAACAGCGACCCTTATGACTAGCAGGTAATCCCGATTGGGGAGGGGAGGGGGGCTCGAAGCATGAACCCGAGGGAGGGAAGCGAACGTGGCCATTTTTCCTTGATCATTTTCGTTTATTTGTATTTTTCCTTTCTTTCTTTCTTTCTTTTTTCCTTTCGTTCATTCATTTATTTATATATATATATATATATTTTTTTTTTTTTAGGGGGGGGGTTAAATTCATCAACATGAAATTTTCGTTTTGTATTTATTCAGTATGCTTATAGTTTCCTTTGAGTGGGTATATTATTTCCCTCAATTATATTACTTATCCTTCGACCACATTCTTCTCTCTCCCTTCCGTCCACATGCTCTCTATCCATTCTCTCTCTCTTCATCGCTCAATATACATTTTTGTTCCAGTTTCTTCAGTGGAGAATGCTTAAAGGGATGGTCCAGGCTGGAGATATAAGATTTATATCTCAATAAATAGAGTACAATCCACAAAGCAAAATGATGAAAATTTGATCAAAATCGGATAACAAATACAGAAGTTATTGAATTTTTAAGATTTACAGTATAAGCCTGTTCACGGTTGTAAACTGCGCACGAGCAGAAAAAGGTCATTGGAGACAACCATGAAGGTGGCTTTCAAATTCACTGACATAGGCATTTGTGATTTGATGATTATACATGTATTCCTTTCAAAATATTTATCACATCCAAGCTGAAGAATAATAAATAGAGCCTTCATAATCACTGGTATTTGACAGTAGCCTAAACAAAAGTCAAATGTGCCAGAGGCAGACAATAAAACAGATTTCCAAACTTTATCCCTGATGTACTATTCTAGCTATTCTAGCCACCTGGTCTATACAATGCATTTTGTTCCTAGAATTTGAATACTCTACCGGTAAAGCTTACGCAACATCTACATTTGAAAATTATAGTGCTTATCCTTATGAAAAATCACAAAGGTCATTTGAGAAAAGTTTATCATGAGCTAACCGTGAACTGGCTTATTCCGGTGAAACAGTTCTAGGCATGTCTAGGTGGGCTGATGATGACATATCCCCACTTGTTCTTTTGTATTTTATTATATGAAGTTAGGTTTATTAAAAAAATTTCTACCAAGAACTAAAACAATAGGATCGACAACTGATTAAGTGCATTAGTTAGTTGTTGCCGCATTTCATTTCATCATAATGGAGACACATCATTTACACAGGTATGAAAAAAATGAAACAATTATTTCATGTAATAATATAAGAAAAAGGAAAGGGGGATATGACATCATCAGCCTACCTAATGAATATTCATGACGATGTGCATATAACTATTTCACAAAATATTGATAAATTTTAAAATTCAATAACTTTATTTCTTATCCGATTTGATGAAATTTTCACCATTTTGCTCTTTGAATTTTACTTTATTTTTAGATTTAAATATTTTCAGCCCGGACCATCCCTTTAAGAAATAATTTCAGTGATTTATTCACTCGCTCTCTCTCTGTTTAATATATTTTCATCCTCACTATCAACCAAAGTGTACAGTAGGATTAGCCCCCTGTTTGTCTCTATCTGTCTCCCTTCTGTCTTTCTCTCTCCCTCTCTCTCTCTTGCTCTCCTCCTCTCTCTCAATCCATAACCGTGAACATCAATAGACCCGTCTACCAACATACTAAATTTTTTATTTATTATTTATTACTTTTCATGCGAAGATAGTACTTGACAATGCGAACGCTTATGCGAAAGCTTGCCAGAAAAAGCATTGCAATGGCCACGATGGCTGATGCTGAAAGAGAATGATTTGCTAGCGACTGCAAAAATTACATGATAAAAAGTTCCAGGGATGAATTTTAAATATATAACCAATCAAATTGATGTTTTGTTGCACAAAACAGAAGATCAATTAAAAAATATATATTATTTCCATTCTGATTGCAAGAATTACGATTGATTACGCAAGCTCCAATCGAATTTCGTTTAACGATAATTCCCCTAGGCACCCCAATCCACCAGGAGATAGCAAAACAATCAACCAATCATTTTTGATAAAGCATAATAAAAATATAACCAACTTTCGAGTTTTTTTAATCGATTGTACAGAATATGCAAATAGATTTGCATAGATATATTTATTGAAGTATTTATTCAATCGTAAAATGCACTGGCGGATCCAGGAGGGGGGGGGCACAGCCGGCCCGTGCCCCCCCCTTTGAGAGGCACAATTAAAATTTGTAATGTAAAAGTGTGCCCCCCTGAAGACCTTTTTTTTTCTTGTCAAAAATGTTCGTGGACGAAATGTCATTATTTTAGGTTAGGTTGAAAACCATTAAAAAAATTTTTTTTTTGCCTGTCAAAAATTTTTCCTCGGGGAAAATGTGCCCCCCTTTTTTTTATCCACAGAAATTCGGCTTTATTTTTAATGTAAACAGGTAAAAGAACGTCTGAAGATGTCTCAAACATCTGATATTATACAAACATGAAATATTATAAACGATGTATATAGTCTATTTAGTTTCTGGTCTGTTTTTTTTTTCAATATCATCTCTTTTCCTTTCGGAAATCATTTGCAGATGACTTGTCGATGCTTCGTCTCATTTTGATATTGTCCCAACTGTCGTCACCCAGTTGCCATGACCGTCGTCATCGCCATGATCAGCGTTGCCATCGTCGCATTCAACGTTGCAGTCATGGATGAAAGTACCAATGTGGATCAAGGTGATGGCTTTTCCTTAGAAAAGTACCCGAACAACATCGGGTCTGGGGCTTCTTCAGAGGCCAGGGAGATTTCGTCTCGTTGTCCAAAAATGAAGTTTCAAGGATTCATGGCTGATATTTGCTCGGCTGATGAATTTAATCATTGATAATGTACTGAAGGTGCATGTTAGTTTATTAACGTGTGGTTAAATTAGAGAAGCAGTTCTAATACCACATTCCAAAGTCTATCCAGACTTGAAAAGTAAGATGGCGATTTGACCCAGATAAAAGTAGATGAAATGCTTTGTTTCGTGCGTCACATAGCTGCCGAAGTTGCGACCCACTATGCAATGCCAAGTAGGGTTGAACTTCTTGTCGAATTCCTTCTTGACGTGGGCTGCGATGTCCTTCTCGATGTTGAATTTTTCCATTGCCTGGGAGGCGCAGTCGATGGCGTCTTGCTGCATATCTTCTGACATATCAGCGTTCTTGATCACGGCCTTGCGTTCAGTCATGGTTGTAGATTTCCTTCTGTAAATAAAAAAAAGAGCTAATGAATTTTGATTACAATAATTTTATTGGACCCTATTACAAATGAGCACGAACGGGGATTTTAATCTAATTAGGCCTACCATGATTACGTCGACCGACAATCCGTTTTTATCTAAAGTTGAAAAAAGTTGTCAACATTAAAGCTTGTCCTATACTAGGATTGTCTGTCATAGCAACGACTGTATATGTTTCTAAAGTTCCGCGCATCTAAACAACGGAAGCAGTACGAAAACAGGGACTCTTGACCATAATCATTTGAACTCCTTTTTTTTTATATTCAAAGGAGTGCATTATTGGATACATTTGGGAATAAACGAGCAATGAACACAAATGCATACAACAGATTTAAGCTCGACAAGGACCCAGTGCTTATTTTTACTCATGAAGTCATAAGTCGAAATCAATATCACACATTTGAAAAAAAGTACTGCAGAATATTATGATGCATTAAAAAAAAATCCAAAATATAAATGACATTTCAACCTTAAAAACATGAAGTATGTCGAGAATATTGGACTGTTTGAACAAGAACGCATATTCCATCGAAAGTCAAAATTAGCAATGTGTATGCTCATAATATCCGACCAGATGCAACGAAAAGTAACCATCATTACAAAAATTATTTCCTAGTATCTGGCCAGCAAATATGTGGTTAGATACAGGGGCGGATCCAGGAATTTCCAAAAAGGGGGGGGGGGGGCAAATTTTTCGGAGGAAATTTTTGACAAGCCCCCCCCCAAAAAAAGGTTTTCAACCACAAATAAAGGATATTTCGTACCCGAAGAAATTTGACAAGCAACAAAAAAAGTCTTCAATTTCGAAAGAGGGGGGGGGGGGGGGGAAACCTCGGTTTAAATGGCATTTTTACATTAAAAATTTAAATCTTGCTTCTTAAAGGGGGGGGGCAGCATGTGCCCCCCTGGATCTGCGCCTGGTTAGATAGGAATCTTTTGTCTACAATCTGCAAGAAAAAGCCAATGAAACGCATGCCCGACATAATATCCTGCGGCATCAAACGCGGCTAAAATGAATGAGACGACACTCCTTCGTTTTTTTTACCTCATTGGCCATGTCACTGCCGCAACAGGGAAATCTCCCTGTAACTCTTGTGAAGCTCGCTAACAAGATCACAAATGAAAAAAATTTAACAATTCTGTATCTGCATCCTAAAACTATCAATAATTTCCCATATCATTTTTGATACTGAGAGAAAATCGAACATGTTTTAATTTTCACCTTAAAAAGAACGTTTGATTAGGCCTACCTTACCTTCAATCAGAAAGATGACGATCGAGCCAGAATGTCGAAATAAACAGGTATCCACCGGATCCACCGGATCGGCGCGAATTAAGTGAAGCAAATTAAATGGCAAAGTAAAGATGCTTTATTTTCATCTAAATTATATTGGTCCGCATTCCACAGGTTTTTTTTCACAATCATTGAAACTCGGCCTCCATTGACCATTCCGATGAAGCTTTCCTATTGGTCAAAGTGATGAATATATCCGTAGCTTCTAACAAGATGATATGCTGAACTGCTGAGGTGGTTTTTAAGAAATGTTCATTATTAGCACGCCTCCGCTTATGCTATACAAAATGGACCATGCGTGCGAGACGCGTTCGTAGCTTATAACGGTAGCTTATAACAAGATAGGTCCGTTACATAACACCTTCGTATTGATGACAAACTGCGGCTGCGGTAAATGCCATTACAATACTTAGTTTGCATATCGGGTGGGGGTACAGTTAAAGTTGGCGCGATTTCGAGGTCCCCCAACAATTTTCAAAATGCTAATTCAGAAAAATAAAAGGAAATAGATAGATGAATAAAATGAATATTATAGATAGATAAATAAATTGCTAGATACATGTAGATAGACGAATAAAATGAATGAATAAATGAATGGATAATTGGATGTATAAATGAATGGATGAATGAATGAGTTACCTAATCAATTAATGATGAATATTTGAATAAATTGATACATCACTGGAATTTATCATAATTTATCAATTTGTTAAATGAATAAACAATTGAATAATAGATTTATGAATTAATGGATAAACTTAATAGAAAAACGGAAATACCTTTGGTGAACTTGACGCTGGATGGGTCGTTTGTCTTAAAATATTATTTTAAAATTCGTTTCTTGTAGTGACACCATGCATATTCGCAACAATGGCAACAATTATTAACCATACAATTCTTTATAAATTGACAAAGAACTTCATACGTATTTATATCTATAAAAACAAAGAACATAGAATTTACAGACCTGACGGCACTTTATAAAGATAGACTGACTAATTAATTCATAACTGCATGGTGCTTCCCTATACTTTCCTTTCACCGACAGAAAAAAAGATGAAATAAAACATTTTAAAAGCAAAATGAAAAACTTAACACTTCCACTTTAGCCCCCTCCACCTCCCCCGGTCGTCTCTCCTCCCTACCAGAGCAACCTCAGTATAGTCGTGACTTACAAAAAAAAAACACCCAAAACAAACGTTATAATCTTCATTCTGCAGTTAACCAATAACACAACAGATCTCTTTCCTCTTTATATTCTTTAACATTTCATATTACGATCTCGTTGGTGAAAGAAAAAGTGAGCAGGAGGGGGGGGGGGGGGTGCTGTAGATTGTCGGTAGGCCTATGCGTCACTGCGCATACCTCAACCATTCTCATTTACACACATGCCAATAACCATTGTCCAGACCAGGCGCCAGTAATAGGGTTTACCAACGAATGGCGTCGTTGAGGTATTTTGTTTAGAAAGAAAGGTAGCCTATTATAATAAGGGGGTACTTGGATTATGTTCGGACGGGTGTGAGGCTCGGGGCTTGAAACCCTCACCCATTTCAAGGGTCATTTGACCGTGAACAGGTACCCATGTCTAAGGATTCTCCTTAAAATACATGCAGACCCATGCCTAAGGATTTTCTTTAAAATATAGACCCATTTTCCAGATTAATTTTGATATTCATGCAACCCAATGTGTATGTAGGGTACTGTATACGGTCGGCCGAGTTTGCCAGATATGCATAGAGTGACGTACCCCGGTGCCCATTGCTATCGTACTAAGATGTGGAAATACGACAGGTATGATCTATATACTATAGTCCCGGGACTAACATAGACATTTCCGGGGCTTGGGGGGGGGGGGGGCTTATCCTGGGGATTCTTATAAGCATTTGTTTTTTTTTTCAGTAACGGACCCATGTCTAAGGATTATTCACTTGAAAATGTGACCAATGGCTAAGGATTTCTTGCAATAGCAAGACCCATGTCTAAGGATTCTCCTTAAAATATAGACCCATTTTCCAGATTAATTTTGATATTCATGTAACCCAATGTGTATGTAGGGTACTACTGTATACGGTCGGCCGTATTTTTTGCAAAAACGACCCACTGTCCAGAGCGGCACATTCTCGTATGCGATATACCCGCGAGTATCAGCATGGCGGACGAACGCCCTTGTGTTTGTAAGTAGTAAAACAATGAAGGGGGGGGGGAAGGGGAGGAATTAAGGGGAAGAAGAAGAAGGTGCATAAAAATAGATCTATAATGTCATTTAACTGAGAGAGAGAGGGGGGGGGGAATCCTTTTTGTCAAGGCCCATTCCTTACCAAATGGACCCGCACGCACACGGCGCAACCTCAGCGGGTATTGATGGACACAAAATTTATCATCCAACGATACTTCGATCAGTAGCTTGTAGCGAAATACACTGAAATTTGCACACAGCGTCGGTGACGTCATCTGGGGTTTTGGCAGACTATTTTCCCCCTCATTTAGATTTTGAAAACCTACATTTCTTACTGAAAATTTTCACAAAATTCACCAAAATTGTGCACGCAACCCTTCAATTTCACGTTAGATAAAGGCAAAAGCACTCCTACGACAAGCTTGATCAGTCGCTTTCAATTTTCTTCGAATTTGTATGCCTCTTGCCCTCCTTGCAACGCAATAAAATAACAGTGGATAAAATGCGATCATGGTGAGCGCAAGTAATTAAATCTATGTTATTTTGGAAGTTAAGAATTGATGCATTTCTTCGAGGGTCCAATCTTGATTACGTCTTTACGTTTACAAGAATCGGGGTTTTAAAAATGTTTTCAAATTTTCCGGATCCTTTTTACTGTAAACAACCCTTTTAACGTGCTTTTATTAAAGGTCAAGTCAACCCCAGAAACATGTTGATTTTAATATATAGAGAAAAATCCAACTAGCAGAACGCTGAAAATTTCATCAAAATCGGATGTAAAATAAGAAAGTTATGACATTTCAAAATTTCGCTTATTTTTCACTAAATAGTGATATGCACAATTCAGTGACATGCAGATGAGAAAGTCGATGATGTCCCTCACTCACTATTTCTTTTGTTTTTTATTGTTTGAATTAAACAATATTTCATTTTTTTTTTTACAGATTTGACAATAAGGACCAACTTGACTGAACCTTATAGTATTCAACATTGCTAGTTCCACATGTTCAGGGAGGAATTAATTGTTGTTACACGTATACCGACCAGCATGTGCATATAACACTGTTTTGTGAACTTTCTTATTTCAAATCCGATTTTGATGAAATTTTTAGTGTTGTATTCAGTAGCGTACCGTGAACCGCAGGAGACAAAGCATTGGGGGGGCAGTGCATTGTCTGTGAACAATGCTTTGCCCCCCAATGCTTTGTCTCCTCCGAGTCACGGTACGCTACTGGTTGTATTTGATGGATTTTTCTCTTTTTATTCAAATCAACTATTTGGTGGGGTGGACTTGTCTTTTAACCATCAATGTCCTCCTTGCCCCCATCTCGCGGACGCAAGCATGATGGTATGCTGCAGCAAATACCATTCTTCATAGTAAACCTTGTTACTGAGAAGTGTAATGACATTTTTGATCAGTTGAGCTGATCAACGAAGACAAATGATGCAAAGATACATCTAAATCTTGGAAACCTTATGTCATTTTACAATTTTGAGTAACTTTATTCGTCAATAAATTAATATGTGCATTCAATTGAAATAAATAACAGACGACGCAGAACGCCTTACAAAGAAACTAATATAGACATTCAAACATTAAACACCATGATTTAAGTAAAGTTGATGGACTGTACAATAAGTGGAGAATTTACATCAAAATAACCATCTCTAAAAAATAAATCCACATTAAATTCTAATAGTTAGTACTGTGAAAATGTAACAACGATTTTATTTTAATAGAATTACACATGACATATAGTAATCGTAAAATTAAAAGCTTATTTCATCCAGAGTATTAATATGATACATACTTTACGAACGAGTGAGTGCATTATGAATATATATAGATCCAGGCCTATATAGCTGATAAAAATGAATATAAGTTAAATCGATTTGCAATCTTGTAAGTACAAATATTGACATTATAGGCCTATGACTTTTCTAATGCAAATGTGTGGCCCGCACCTGCGTGTATAGGCAACATCTTCATTCTAAATGCGTCTTGACGAAAACAAACTAAATAGGATTACATCGATCAGGGTAATGCAAATACATTCAGGTAGGTATAATTATGAAGCCTGTATGATTGCACAATTCAGTTATGACTGATTTCATTTGAAACAGTCTTGGTGACTTGCCTTATTAGTCGATGAAATACAAGCGCGCGCGCGCGCGCGTGTGTGTTCGATCTCACTTAGTTTTCGCTGAGCGAAGGAAAAAAGAATGACGAAAAATGCCCGTCAGAGGTCTTTATCGAAAATTGGCAGATCCGTCTTGAGTTTCAAAGCTGACGAAAAATTGTAATTATGTCGTTTGTCCAGAGTCAAGGACTATATATAAACTGCTGTTTTGATTCACAAATTTTTGACAAAGACTTCTTCGTTGTTAGATTTGTCATGAGGGCATTTGACAATAAATCTATATATGCTCTCGAATCCTCAGTACATCGTTGAGCGTAAACTCCTATAATTATGGTGGAAAACGAACACGGATTTTTTTAGGACACACAGCACAGCGATGACGTCCTCGGTTCAAAGACCCATTGGAAACATCCAAAATTATATATTCTTTCATAATAGGTGTATACATTTAAAGGGGTACTCCATGCTGAGAACAAAATGATTTAAACAGATAAAGAACAATCAAACAAGACACTGAAACTGATTTGATCAAAAATCGGATAAGTAATAACCGTTATGGTAGTTTAAAGATTTGCATTATTTCAGTGAAATAGTTCTATGCATGTCTTCATGAATATTCAATGAGCAAATTGATGATGTCATATCCCCACTTGTTCTTTTGTATTTTATTATATGAAATTATGTTGATTCAAAATTTATCCTCCAATAATTAAAAAAATGGATTGACAACTGACTTTATGAATTAGATAATCATTGCTGCAACCTATTTCATTATAAGGGGGGCATATCATACACATATGTAAGGAAATATGAAATAATTGTGATTTCAAGTATAATAACGTGAGAAAAGGGAAAGTGGGGACATGACTTCATCAGCCCATCTTATGAATATTCATGCCGATGTTCACATAAATGTTTTCACAAAATATTTCTGAACTTTAAAGTTCGACAACTTTGTTATCTGTTATCAGATTTGATGACATTTTCAGCATTTTGCTCATTAAAGTTCACGCTATTTATTTTGATATAATTATTTTCAGCCTGGGGTACCCCTTTAAAGAGTCTCCCATTGACAACTAAAGATGTCCTCGGTTGTAGAATAATGTCATAAAAATTATCATTTTCGATGATGATGTATGACATTCCTCCATTGCCTATATTCCTCGGTATGTAGTGACATACTTTGATCATAAACACATGATGTGCTCGATATACAAGTGTGTGTGTGTGGGGGGATCTGTGAGGTGTGGGAGGGTGTGTGTGTGTGTAAGGCATGAATGATGAGATTTCTCCCTTTAAAAAAATAAATACTTTGTACTTTTCACAGAGTGACAGCTCATCGTTTTTTTTTTGTTCCGACGAGTGGGAATCTTCAAAGTAACATCGACTTGACCAAATGGCGAGATATTTTATTTTGTTATGTTGACGCAACCTTGTCGTCATGTCGACATGACGAAATAGGGTATCTTGCCAAGTCAAATATGAAAAGCTGTATGTTGACATTGTGATATAAATTATCTCGTCGAGTTGACTTATAAAAAAGTTAAATTTCGTCAAATTGGCGAGATATAAGTCACAAAGACGACATGCATACTTTTATGAGTCAATGTGGCAGATAAGGTAGGCTATTTCGTCATGTCATGATAGCGCTATTTAGTCGACGTGGCAGATAACGTAGGCTATTTCGTCATGTCATAATAATTAACGCTATTTAGTCGACATGGCAGATAACGTGGGCTGTTTTGTCATGCATAATAACGCTATTTAGTCGACATTGCAGGTGAAATATCTATTATAAGTAGAATGAACTTTACAGCTTCTGGATAAGGTGATTGTTCAATAAATACAAAAATGATTTAACAAAATATTCAAATGAATAAATTATTACATAATAATAGGTGAAGGTCAATTTTTTTCAGAAGACTGGTCAGAAAAAAAGAGAATGATTATATCTATCATTTTGACCAAGCAGAGTAGAGATAAAAATATACATTAGATTATGACTTTGATTTTTTTTTCCTGAGATCTATGAAAAATAGGTTACTCTACTGAAGTCGGGGCGTGTCCATTGGTCTTCTGCGCCGGCGACACGCATTTGGTTGACGTAAGCTCATCATTTCCATTAGTCCCCTCAGCCAAGAGTTTCGTAGTGAGTTCTGTAATGACATCCCATGCATGAATCATGTGTCTTGATGCGGTCTCTGATCCACACACCGCCATTCTGAGGATGTAACGACCTTTTAGCACTGAACCGACCATGTGTATCTTGCCGTCTGCATTGATCCGATCCAGTAAGATCTTATTCAAGTTGTCGGAGCCCTGGCGAGGTAAGAATATAAAAATATATTTAATGAAGTAGTAGATCCGTTCCTTGACATTCAAGAGTCAGATTAAAAGCATAAACATATTATTTTTAATATTCCAACATCCGGGTTTGGAATCACATGGAATATGAAAAAAGGGGGGGGGGGGAAACAACCAAAATGATATGATAAAAAATCATATGAGAGTGATATCATTACCAACTCATAATTTAACACAGAGAGAGACACAGAGAAAAGATTCTTAAAAGAAAGCCGGCTAGGGTTCTATGATGATTGTCCCGTATATAGAACCTTCAAATGATCTCTAGAAGTGCTTTAGAAGCCGTCAGGTTCTTGAGCTTCTTGAACACGTACGTAAAGACCTTTTTTGGGAACCCTTTTCTCGAGGGTTTCAAATACGGTTCAAAACTCACACCTCACTCGCACTGTGTTTCTAAGAGTGAATGATTGATGGAAAGAAAGGCATGCCAGGAAAAAAAGACGTTTTAGACCAAGACGGATCCAGAATTTCATTATTAAAAAGGGGAGCTGGTATCCAAATTGGTGAAATTGTTTTGGAACAAAAACGCCATGCTATTGATTTTTAAATCATAATGTCAATCTTATTTTATTATTATTTAATGCACTGGTGGTTTTTCCTCTTTATACGTCAAATTCATTAATTTAAGCAATGTACATTATTTCACTCGCTTAAAGATTTTTCAGAATAAAGCATCGAATCAAAAATTAAGACTCAAACTATATATATATTTTCTTCTTTGCTATATTATGACCATTGTAAGGTTATACACCAAAAAATTTGCGTATTCTTTTTACTGAACCACCGAATTCAAAGATACAGACAAGTGAAAATGTAAATATATTCTGTTACCTCCGGGTGTTACCTAAAAAGAAAAAATATCTTACCTTTAATCTGAAGCAGACGAGACCCAGAACGACCTCCGCAACGATTTCAAATCGGTTGTCACTGACCACGAGCGCTTCGAATTCCTTCGCAAGAGACACGTGCTGGATAAAATTGCAATAGATGAAACAGAGTTGGAAAAATAATAAATACGTATGTGGATACGTTGCAGGGAGGAGGGGGCTGTAAATTTGCATTCATTCTTTCACATCAAGACTTTCTCCGGGAACTTTCTTTCATTTTCTTTTCATTTGTAATCGTTCAGTACCACAATTGTGTATGTGTGTTTTATCATAACTTCCTCAAATCATTTTGATTTCATGGTATTGTAAAGGAAAAATATCATGTTTAACTTGAAATTTATCTATAGATTATAAGTGTGTTGGGTTTTGAAATTATATGTATAGAGATTTCTAGAACATGTAGAATATTCTATTTTGTATTACTATTCCCTTTGTTGATTATAAATTGTCAAAGAAATATGTACAGATTGATTCTAAGTCCGTTCTAAGTCTACTTCTGGAATAGGCAATTTAAAATGTTTGTGTATATTAATTCTGATGCAATTATGTTAATGATCTCATGTTATTAATTATTTTCACATGTTTTATATAATGAGGAATAAATAAAATATGATTTTAAAACAAACAAAAAATAGTCATAAACAATAAACAAATTTATCGAGACGTCTTTATCCAAATAATCATAGGATTAAAAAAAATAATCTTAGGTTTACCTTTCTAATGTAATCTTGAAGTTTTTCTACCCCAAACAGTCTGAAAACAAACCAAAGCTTGAGAGATCTGAACCGGCGACCTAATGGAATCTGCCAATGCTGTTGAAAAAAATGAAGAAAACCTATCAGATGAGACATTGAAAATGTAAAGTTTTAACAGGGTGTTTCTCATTAATATTGTCCGGACAAAATAACTATTTGGTTAATAAACCTCAAACAAGTTGAAGTAGATTTTTTTTCACCACAATGCATTTCCATTAACTTCCCGAAATAAGACGTACCAGTAAAAGTCTAAAATAGCTCCATGGAATTAGAGTAAGGTTAGTCCGACCATGGACCTATTTGCTAGTAGGTCCATGGTCCGACTAAGTGTATGAAGTTATCTTTTTTTTTCAAATTGATCGCGCAACTTCTGGTCGGGTCGACTCCAGGCGGGTAAAATCTTTATATCAATTTCTGCCGTCTTCTCCATATAGGCAACTTCTCTCGCTTTTCAGCTCATTACTAAACAACCATAATTTGGGGGCAAACAGGTACCTAATTTAAAAAGAGGAAGGTATACAATTCGTGTCGTATTTAATTAAAAAAAGTACAATTTTTTTAAATCAAAATTTTATTAAACTTCATTTCCCTGCACATTCATCTCCTGTCCTGTTTTGCGCCCTCAGTTTGAAAGTTTGAATGACACTTAAGTTTCTTTATCATTCAAAATGAAGCGCTTCAGGATAATAGTCAAGAAATCATCCTTTTTTATATAATTTAAATAAATCACAGAAGTTTCAACTTTTTGCGCACTATTTTCCTTGTAATGAAGTTCAATCTTAGAAAATCAATTGAATTAGACCCGATGGGGTATTAGAGATATCTGCATTTGATGAAACGTCCGCCCTTTGAAATTTCAGAGTTTCATTGCTCTGGGCGGGGAGGAATATCTTCCTCCCGGCATATACCCTTCTTCTCCTCTGTTTTGCGAGTTAAAGATATAATTGTTTGTAATCAAATCTTATCTTTCCGAGGAAAGCATTCATTTTAACTTAGAGAACCCTAATCTCGAGACCCTTTTTTTTGGAAAAAACTTTATAAAACGCTTTAGCTTCCGCGCTTCGCGCAGGCTAATTATTATTTTGATTTTCTCCATTTTATCCCTTTTTTGTGCGTTCACAATCACTTTTGAAAACAAGGTTCAAAATCACAATATAGTCAACTGAATTGGAGCTGATATAGGTACTAGAGACAAGAGAGACGGCTCCTTTTCATTTTAATTTATGAAACACTGAAAGCTTCGCGCTTCGCGAGGGGGAAATTCCCCCCCCCCCTCCCTGCACCCACCCCCTAGGGAGCGCGCTTCGCGCGCTCTGTAAGTGTTGGCACGCTTCGCGAGCATTTACCGCCCCCTCCAAAATGAAATCCTCGCTACGCGGTTGTAGTCACCTTTCTGCGATTTTAATTTCATTAGATTTTAGTACGTCATTTTGGGGACTGCATGAAAATGCATTTCGGCGAAAAAATATAATTACTACAAGAGGAAATTTACAAAATAAATAAACACGGCTGAAAATAAAAGAAAGAAAAGTTACATATTTTGATTTTAATGAAATATATATGATTTTGGGGTCACAAAAAGATGATGACGTGGGCATAGGCCGATCCAGGGGGTCGAGGGGCCCGCCCCCCCCCCCCTATTGGCGGAGCAAAAAAAGAAAGAAAGAGGAAAAAAGAAAAAGAAGGGGAAAGAAAGGAGGAAAAAAGAAGAGCAAAATAAGCGAAGGGAGACGAGTGAATAAATTAAGGTCAGGGAAAGACTTGGAAAATGATTTGAAAATATATATTTCATGTTAATTTATCAAAGTTTCGCTCGCGCTTCGCGCTCGCATAGCCTGTTTCGATGAGATACATATCTTGCTAAATAGGCTGATACGAAGCTTAAATGTCAAGTTTTGAAGTCAATATACAAAACATATTTTAGCTCGGACATATCGAGCTTTTTTGTTTGATTTACAAATTGATTTTTTTTTAAGTGCTCTGTAAAATGTCCGTTTTATGGTGTGAATATCATTTGCAGCTTTTTGCGCTGTGCGCTCGCATTATTTGATTTGCCAAGTAGGCCTACATATTGTCTTTGTTTATTCCATAAGATTCTTTATATATTAATTCTATAACAAACTACTTAAAATCCCCCTTTTATGACTGTTTATCAAAAATTTCGTCTCGCGATTTGCGCTCGCCGCATTAATAGTTAAAAATATATCAACTCATAAATCCTATTCATGATTACAAAAAGTGCTTAAAATATCGAGTTTTCAGGCCTCTAATGTCAACAAATTTTTACTCACTCATAAGGCTTATTACATTAAAAAATATGATGATAAAATTTTCATGAATTCCTAATAACTAAATTGTCAATTTTTCAGAAAGGAATATCGACAAGTTTCATATCTCGCTTAGGAAGAGGAATAGGAAAAAAGGTCATCATTTTCATATGACAAAATGTCCTTAGGCCTAGAATGTCCAGGTCCTAGGTCAAACTAATAATAAAAATATCACCTCGCGCTTCGCACTCGCATCATTTATTTAGTGTTATCCACTTACACTTCACCATTTTCCTACACAGTGCTTTAGATAGTGCTTGAATTCACCCTTTTCATACCAGAATATCAAATATTTTCCGCTCGCGCTTCGCGCTCACATTATTAATTTTCATTATAAAAAATGAAATGTATTCAGAATGCCCAGATTCTGTCTAACTCTAAAACCCGCGCACACATGTTTATTGAGATACGCAGCTTGATCTTCATTCAAAAAGTGAGAAAAAAAATTATCCAGTTTGCGCTCGCATTATTAGTGTAGGAACTTCCTTTTTCATGATTTACAAAACATGAATAGAGTGTCCCATTTTTTGGTCTCAAATCTCAATTTTTTTCTGCTCGCGCTTCGCATCAATTGTTTAGTTTTAGACCTATACCGTTTATTTCAAAAAGTGCTCAGAATGTCAATTTTTTTAGGTCGGAACGTCACAAAATTTTCAGCTCGCGCTTTGCGCTCGCATTATCTAAAAGTTGAAATATGTATTTTTCAGGACAAAATACATGAAATTTCAAAGATTTTCAGCTCGCGCTTCGCGCGTCCACTACTCAAATAGGGCTTATGAGATAATTATTGTTTTTTATTTATAAGAATAAAGCTAAGAAATGACTGTTAAGACATCGGCGTTTTGCCCCCCCCCCCCAATTTTTCACGACCAAGAAAATGGGGAGAAAATGAAAGGGATAAGTGTGAATATAGGCCTGTAATTTTTCAAATGTTATGTCAAAATCTATCGCAAACTTTGATTTTTGTAATTAAAATGTCAAAAATTTTGCTCGCTCGCAACTTCTTATAAATTTAACGCGATATGCCGTATCAAGCCCCCTCACAATTTTTGGCTCATTACGCCACTGAGACAACCCCTTCAAAGAAACAAACAAAACTCAACTTTGAGCGGCCGATCGGGGAAAATATGGGTGAAAAAAAATTCGGCCCCCCTATTGGCGGGAGCTGGATCCGCCCCTGGTGCGGTAAAGGGATGATTTTGTAATGCAGCGTTCATGCGTCATCAACTATGGTTTCACATTTGCGGATAAAGAGAACGGTTATGGAACTGATGTTTGTTATAAACACAATCATACATGCGTCATGAAGTATGGTTTCATAATTATTGATAGCAAAAAAGGACAAAAATAGTGATGAGAGATTTTGCGTATTATTTTTTCAAACTTTGAACCAGTGAAGATTTTGTTTTGTTTAATACTAAAATCAGAACTCTTCATCTCGGTGTCACGATGTGTTTTGGAGAAGGGATTAGGTAGAAAAGAGGAATTAAGTGAGAGTACACGTATGAGAGGGACACGGGCAGCATTACAATGGAATTAGAAAGTGCATGAGTGTGTTCAGGACTTCAGACAAGGATCAACTTTAGTCGAGAAAGAATGACATTAAAAATCAAAATGAAATATAAAGTGACGCGAAATGGAGTTATCATGATCACGTTGGTCATGATGATGACAAAGACGGAAATGAATGATGGTGCTGCTGAAGATAATAAAGATGGTGATGATGACGATGATGACGATGATGACGCTAATAATGACGATGGTGGTGATGATGATGTTGATGATGACGATGTTGATGATGTTGATTATGATGTTGATGATGACGATGTTGATTATGATGTTGATGATGACGATGATGATAGTGGTGGTGGTAATGATGATGATGGTGATGATGTTGATGATTAAATGATGACGATGTTGATGATTTTGATTATGATGTTGATTATGACGATGTTGATGATGGTGATGCTGATGTTGATGATGACGATGTTGATGATGATGTTGATGATGATGATAAGGGGGATACAACGAATGAAAAAAAATAACATGAAATAATGTGACAGCATTAATTGATGGGGTAGGATACTAAGGTAAATAACGAGACAATTAAATATATGATCAAAATGATACTATACCCTGTAATCTATGACAGTGTCTTGGTGATGGTGTTTGAGGTAGGCTGGGTTAACATGGAAGGCGCCCTCTAACGCGGCCCTATCTTTTACCCATAGTGCCGAGCAGTCGAAGGTTACACGAAGAAACTTGTGAGGGTTGAAGTTGAAAGAATCGGCGAGCTAAAATTGAAAATAAGATATACCATGTAAACCATCAAGCTAAAAAAGACTATTAAGCTAAAATTGTATCCAAGGGGAAACAAAATATTCAAAATGATGATAGAGGCTTTCCATATTGTGCTTCTACCAATAGCCATGAGGATGTCAGTTATGAATAACTTCATGAATGAAGGAAGGAAGATGGTAAATAGACAAACGAATGCATACATAAAAGGTAGAAAACTGATAATAAACACAATGTCAGCATATGAATATCGCACTTCAAAATACATCTCATGGCCAAAGGCTACATTCAACAATTTATGGAATATTACTCCATATTGATAATTATGGATAGTTTTAAGTAATAGAAGGAAGACAATGACTTACTTCAACACCGTTTAATAGATGTCTATATTCAGGGCATATAAATGCACTTCCGGCATACGCTGCATCAATATGGAACCACAGACCTTCTTCTTTACCTATAAAATGAGGGGAATAAAAGAATTATAATTAGCCTAATTTACATTTTGTATAATTGAAAATATTGGCTTTGGTTTTTTTAACGGCAAAGTTGATAAATATTGTCTGAATATTTGTTTGACAAGCCATGAAACCCCCCCCCCCCAAAAAAAAAAAAACAATCAGAATGCAGGAGACAGATATACCGCACACAAACAAACACACAAGAAGAAGATCGAAAATGTGAAATATGATATAATTCTATGAATGCTATTTCAAAATCCATAATGAAATTAGATAGAATATCATTTCAAAAAGGTAAAAAATAATTGATCGATCGCGACTTCTTTGATATTTTGCTCCATTCGCTACGTTGTACCTCTCAAAATTTTTGGTCTCATTAAGCCATACTATATAGCTGGCGAGATGATGCGAATGAAACAGATGAATGAGTGGAATGTAAAACACACACACACACACATTATTTTTTAATGGAACATGTATGAAATATTAACGATAAATTACATAGTTTAAGATTTGCCTCCAGCATTAATACTTACATATTGGTCCCAGCTCCTTCAGATTATCGAAAGCACATGATGTGGTTGTTCCAAGTGTGGCACAGAGCTGAAAAGTGTTATTGATACAATATTCAATGTCAATGATCATTCATAAAAATAGACAAGAAAAAAATCTTTTCAAAATGAATGTTAAGCTGCAATCGAAGTAAAGAAAATAAGCAAAACTAAAAAAAAAGAACGGCAGAAGTTAAAAGATACCTTACAAAAATTACACGATAAAATTATTGAACGTTTCGACATTTCTTAATGAAAACCTTCCATGAATTGCCAGCAGGAAATCATTGCACTTTCATAAAAAAAAAATATGACCATACATGTATCATAACGCATAATGGAATAGAAAATCGAATTTGTAATCCAAACATCTGAGAATCTACCTAAATCCTCATCTGCTCCGCTAGAGTTTTTTTTTGGAAGTCCATACATGCAGTTTTCCATTTTGAAGATTTATAACATCATTTTCAAAGTTTTCGGACCCGTTGCGTAATATACGCGTACTGAGAAAGGCTGAATATTAATTATATTTTAGATTATTTCTTTTAATTTCCTTCATATTTTTATTTTAAATTTCCTTTTCAGGTCCTAAGTACTTAAAGCTTATCGTGATTATTAATAAATCACTGAAGGCGTATCTTACATAAACAGGGATTCTTCCTTTGGCCTTGTCTTCCTCTATTGCTTTCTTGAGTACATCTCCTCTCAGGGAATGTTTGTCATCGGTCGCTAGCTGTCTGATACGAAGACTAGCGATCAAAGCTGCTCGTTCTACAGATGAATGGCTCTTTCGAGAGAGAGGGCAAGAGGAAGAAGGGGGGAATGTTGCACCCACAAATGTAATAACGCCCTCAAATGTAATAACGCCCACAAATGTAATAACACTTTACCCACAAATGTAATAATTTCACTCACAAATGTAATAATGCACTTTACCCACAAATGTAATAATTTTTGATCGCCCACAAATGTAATAATGACTTTACCCACAAATGTTATAAATTTGAAGGGAATTTTTGGCGATTTCGTTCTAAACTAGAATCCTATAGTAATGCGTTCATACAGCACAAAATTGCAAAGTCTTTTTTCCAGACCTGGTTAATTAAAAAATTATAATATAAGTCCAAAGTCTTTTTTCCGTACCCGGTTGTTTCAAAAATTATAATATAAGTCCAAAGTCTTCTTTCCAGACCCGGTTGTTTCAAAAATTATAATATAAATCCAAAGTCTCTTTTTCCAGATTCGGTTATTAAAAAAATTATAATATAAGTTCAAACTAAGATACGATAATGATATTCCAGTGGAACAAAATTGAGAACAGAGCTTAGTCTTTTCTCCAGACCCAGTTATTTAAAACTGGTGGAATTAATGTGTTTGTTGTTGTTTTAACTTATGCGCTAAGAGTAAATTGAGAATCGAGCGTAGTCTTTTCTCCAGACCCAGTTACTTAAAACTAAAATCTAAAACCCTATAGTAATACGTTTGTATAGCACAAAAGTGCAAAGTCTTTTTTCCAGACCCGGTTAATTCAAAAATTATACTATAAGTCCAAAATCTTTTTTTCCAGACCCGGCTGTTTCAAAAATTAGTATATAAGTCTAAAGTCTTTTTTCCAGACCCGGTTAGTTCAAAAATTATAATATAAGTCCAAACTACACTGTAAAAAAAACATTGAATCAGTAGTTAACACTTAATGTATTTAAGTAGAATTTACAATTTGTAATTATTTTTCGTTGTTTTTAAGTAGTTTCAACTTGTCTTTTAATTTACTTGATTTACTTGATTTATTTGGGTTCAATATACATTTAAGAAAATTCACGTATTGATAGCTTGCTTTGATTGAGTAAATCTAACTCAATTAGGCAAAGATGATTATTACTTATAAAATCATGTTGAATGTACTTATATTTTCAATTAACGCCATATTTAAATAATGCATGAATATTCATTAGAGCAAGTAAATGTGTTTTTTTTTTAATAACTGTCATTTCTATTTGTGTTTGAAATTGTTTTGGATAAGGGTGTGCTAACTATTGTATTCTTTTGTTGAATCAAAGAAAAGGCAACATTTAATAGTCATTTAGCAGAAAATTATTCTCACTGTTTTATTTGTAAGAATGAAACGATCGCGTATAAATATCAATGTCAGTACCTATACATGTACAGGTAAGTGACAATTCACAAAGTCTAATATTTGGATAAAACATGTATAAAATGAAAATGATGCCACCAAAAGTGGGACGATGGGGGAGCGGACTTTCGAATCACGAAAGTCCATCCACTCCCCCATTTGATATTTTCAAATATTTTAGTGATTGTTTTACTTAATTGAATTAAGTTATTGTAACTAAATCTTTTGAGTAAAATGGAAGCAAAGAAAATAAGTAAATTTTACTTAAAACTGCCAAAGTCATAAATACTTGAAAAAATTAAGGCTTTTTTTTGCCACAATTTTATTAAGTAATTTCTACTAATTTTTTTTACAGTGTAAGATACCATAATGATATTCCAGTGGAATAAACATGAAAATCGAACTTAGTCTTTTCTCCAAACCCTGTTATTCCAAACTTATAAATAACAATACAACAACAACAAAAACAGTATAAGACCCCATAATCTTATTAATACTGGATAACATGGACATATAGCATAGTCTTTCAGCCAGACCCAGTTATTTTTTTCAAAAAATAACTCCAAATCTAAGACCAAACAATCCTTCAACATAAGAACCTGTTTTAAAAAGAGGTTTAGAGCGTTGTCCTTATCCCAGACCTAATCATAAAAAAAAAAATACGAAACAAAAAATCTTCTAAGGTAAGACCCTATCATATTGTTATTCTTGTGGAATAACACGAGTTTGAAAACGTACTCTTTCCTCCAGACCCGGTTATTTAAAAAATGAATTAAAAAAACTTCAAATCTAAGACCAATCTTCAAAAGTTACACCCAGTAAAAAAATATGTCTTTACCCCACACCCAGTTTTTTTAAATAATACTAAGACCCCCACAATACAGTATAATAATGCATGGGTAAAGCAAAAATCCTTTCTCCAGACTTGGTTATTATTTGAAAAAAATGAAATAGTTTTTACAAATATTTTAAAACGAATACCCAATAATCTAATTACTGTGGAATAACATGAAGATCGATTGTAGACTTTCCTTTAGACACAGTTATTTCAAGAATAAAAAAGCAATAAATCCCAACCCCCAACAACGAATCTAAGAACCAACAATCCTCCAAATTGAGACCATGTAGAAAAGCACATGTTTAGAGCGTTGTCTTTATTCCAGACCCAGTCATTTAAAAAATAATCTAAACAATCTTAAAAACATAAGACTTTGTCATATTCTTATTCCTGTGGAATAACACGAGTATTATGCTTAGTCTTTCGTCTAGACCCGGTATTTAAAAGATAAACAAATATTGAAGAAAAAAAATCAAAGCTAAGACCAATCTTCAAAATTAAACCCAGTTAAAATGCTTGGGTTTTGAGTTCTCTTAAAAATACAAATAAAGCGTATATTAATCTTAAAACTTGGACCCCAGCATCTTCCAAACTATAAAAACCCTGTGAAAGGCGTAAATATGAATGATACACGCCTTAAAACTCAAGATAACAACAACGCTATTCTTTGTTAATATCGTTTGTTTTTATTGTTTCTTATAATTTCCTATTTTGAAATAACTGGGTCTGGAGCAAAGACTACACAATATTGCCATGCTATTCAATGTTGATAAGATTGCAGGGTCTTTGTTTTGTTGTTGTTGTTGTGCTTTTAATGATTTTTATAACTGGGTCTGGAGGAAAGACTGCGCAATATTTCCATGTTATTCAACTTAAAGAGGATCGTGGGTCTTTGTTTTTTATTATTATTATTAATTTATTATTATTATTATTCATTTGTTATTTGAAAGATCTGGGTCTGGATGAAAGACTACGCTATATTTCCATGGTATTTAACAATAATAAGATAGTGGGGGTCTTTGTTACTTGTTGACTCTTTAAAAAATATTTGTAATTTTGAAATAAGTGGGTCTGGAGGGAAGACTACGCTATATTTCCATGTTATTGGCGCAAATATTCACTACTGAATGATACGCGCCGTATAAGCTAAAATAACAACAGTTATTCAACATCAATAAGATTGTTGGGCCTTTGTTTTATTATTATTATATATCTTTTTTATGATTTGTTATCCTAAAACAATTGGGTCTTGAAGAAAGACTACGCTATATTTTCTGGGCGTTGTGGCGTGCGCCTGTAATCCAAGCTGTGGGGAAGTTACAAATTGATGCAGAGGTTCGAGGTTCGAGCCCTGGTCACGTCTTTCGGACGGTGACGTTAAAGGTCGGTCCCAGACGTAAATAATCATATCTGATTGATACACGTCTGACAAAACTCAAATACACACACACACACACACACGTTATTCAACATCAATGATATTGTGGGGTCTTTGTTAATATTGTTCTTCATGATTTGCTATTTTGAAATAACCGGGGCTGGAACAAAGACTACACCATATTTCGATGCTTAAAAGGAATGGAAAAGGAAAAAAAATGATAATAAGCTATTGAAAATGAACAAAAGCTGTGGCAAAAATAGTCAATCCTGACTGGTTGCCAACCAAGGAAAGGAAGAAAGGAAGAAGAAGAAGAAGCTATGTAATTCAATTCATATATCAATTCAATTTCAATTCAATTCTGGTTGTATTGTGAAAATGGTACACAGTAGACCGGCCAAACGTCAAAAAGGCCTCTTGGTAAGGATTCGACGGCAAAATTTGTTAATGCTTGGCATCCCAGCTAAAAGTCTTGCTAAAATACCAAGGAATAGCGTACGGCCGGATGCCAAGCGCACTTTTGCGTGAAAGTGTCATTTTAGCGTGAGATCTGAAAGAATGTCGAAAATCACGCATTTTTATATTTTACGGAATAGGTTAAAATTTCTAATTACCCCTTGATATGCGATCCTTTTTATTTGAATTTTCAAATTATAAGTCTGATAAATATACATTTCAAATTTGAATATTACACACACGTATATGGCGCAGTGAAACATAAAACCGCGATTTCCTCAAAATAAAAGTTTGTGAAAACTATCAATAGTTTGACGTTTTTTACACAACTTAAATTCTTCGATTTAAATGCGTTTAACCATTGAATGTATAGTAAATGTCCTAATGTTACAAATATTACAAGAATTTTCAATTAAGATGGAATATATCTCATTTTATTTTATCCGAAAAGGGTTAATGTATATTTTACCAGGTGCGCATTTTGAATTAAAAATTAAACATACCGTACATTATGTACATAATTACATGTATAAAGTACATACTAAGAGTTTTTATACTTTGGAAGTTTGGATAGCAAAATTTGTCATTTCTTGGCATCCCAGCTTAAAGTCTTGCGGAAATACTGAGGAATAACGTACGGGCGGATGCTAAGTGCACTTTTGTGTGAAAGTATCATTTTCGCGTAAAATCTGAAAGAATGTCGAAAATCACGTATTTTGATATTTGACGAAATATGTTAACATTTTTTATTACATTTTTTTTAATTTTGATATGCGATCCTTTTTATTTGAATTTTCAAATTAAAAGTCTAATAAATATACATTTCAAATTGGAATATTACACACACATATATATATGGAACACAAAATCGTGATTTACTCAAAATATAAATTTGTGAAAACTATCAATAGTACAGAATGTTTGTGTTCCGCATCTCAAATTCGTCCATTTTAACGCGTTCATCGAATAAACACATAATAATTGTTGTCGTGTCACATATAGCGAAAAAAATTGAAATAAGATGTAAGATATATCATTTTATGTGATCCGAAAGAAAACAATGTACATTTACCGGAAGCGCATGTTTTATAAAAACAAACGGCGCATAATACATCTATATTGCACATGATTATATACTATTTATACATACAGTATATAGATCAGTGCGATACCCGTCATGATTTGAGGGTTATGTTTACGTTTGTAGAGTTATGCTGCTATGTTTATTGAAGAAATCATATCTTTTGTGAAAATATGAATAAGTATTATCATAAATGTTTCTTGGTCTCTTTCATTGCAAGTTAAGATTTTTACTCGGTTCATTTTACATGTTTTACTTGATTATAACAAATCTATGTTTAACTTCAATTTTCGCATTTGCTGTTATCATAGGTCCATGCTCATATATCGTAGTCTGAGACAGATAATACTGTACGTGCACAGGTAAAATTATACATTCAATCTATATTACAATATCTGCGCTGGACTCTAGTTATCAGCCTTTAGATTTGTTTGTCATGATGTTCAAATGACTGCATTTCGCAACATGACAATGCATGTGATGAAATGAGTTTTGAAAAAAAAGGAGAATTAAAATGTGAACTCTAAGAGCCTACTCTTTGGGTATTTCAAACATCTTTTTCCACATTATGAAAACTTTTAGCTCATTCAAATGGTTATAGACCGATCTATTTATTATTTCTGGTCTAATGAACTCACTCTAAAAAATATCGGGTAAAAGTTCCCCATGAGGGTAATTATGTGTCCAACCAACATTGGGCATTTCTTTGGGGCATTTTTATTTATCCAGTGTGATGAAAATTTTGCCCATTCTAAAGTAATTGCAATATTTCCGTATTGGGTAAAATACTGCCCCAAATTGGTTGGACACATAATTATCCTCGTGGTTAAAATTTTACCCAATATTTTTTACAGTGCTGATCAATTAAAAGAGACCGTAGTTGCATGAAACAATGCCTTCTATTCTAAAATCAGAAAATTGGGCTATGGACACTGACGTAGGCCTTTTGATAAAGATGCATGGAAGTGAGGGGGAGGGGGGAAACTTGCCCCAAAAAGTTTCAAGAAAAAGCAAAGAACAACAGAAGGAAAAGAATGGAGAGAGTTGGGGAGGGGGTCAGTGGATTGTCTCGCTTCTCCAGCCCTCTGTTGTTTTTCTCGCTTAATGTCGACGACTCGCTTATTTTCTAAAATTTTCTATTAGCCCTTTCCTTGATTGCTTCTTATATCTGAACTCCAATATATGAGGGTCTTGCTCATATAACTTTACAAACTAGATAGAAATGTGTATTTTTTTTTGCAAATTTATTTATTTATTCATTTATTTAAAATGACCTCAATTGAGCGTAATATTGTATTTAAAACATTGATTTCTTATTGAACATAAATTCTGCCTTAAATTAAGGCTTTTGTTTAAAAGACTCGGTCACTCAGTACGCTCACCAGCAGTGCAGCTAGGATTTTGTCAGCAGAGGAGCACGGGAGGGGGGTTGATATTTTGCAGGGGGTACCAAAATAGATTTATTCATCAAGTATTTATTATCAAGTACATATTAGCTTTATTCTCACAAACATGATTAGGTATCTGACAAGGCCTAATTAAATAATGAGAGCGCAAAGCGCAAGCAGATTTTTGTTGTATATGCCATGAAATTTAGAGCTGAAAATTAAACAATACGTAGGTGTAATTATGAACATGCTTCGTATCTAATTATCATATTGAAAACATTCAGAAATTTGTAATATTCTGACATGAAAACGGGGCATTTAATACATATTTTTTCAATAAGCACAATCTGTTTTTTTTTCTTATATTCCAATCTGTAAACTGGACAATTTAATGACGTTTTGAAATAAAGAACACTATGTATCTATTAAAAAAAAACAGTACAAGCGCGAGCTGCTTTTTTTTTTTTTAAATTAGAAAGGAAACATTCTAAGGCGCGATAGCTCAATCGGTAGAGAGGGGATTCCGGTGACCTGGCTTCGATTCCCACTTGGTGCGCTTGTGCCCTTTGGTAAGGCATTTAAATCCACATTAAAGAACACTCGGAGAGGACCTTAAGCCGTCGGTCCTCTGGTTGCTTGCTTACAAGCATTCATGCTTGAATGAGGTAAAACAAATCACCACCAAATCATGAACATTATCAGTATCTAATTAAACGATGCGAGCCCGAACCGTGAGTTGAAAATTTCGAATTAAAAACGGAGCATTTTAAACATGTCTTTCATGGCAGAAAAGGATATATATCTCACTAAACAAAAATGTCAGCGTGAAGCGCGAGCTTAAATTGGAAGAGAGACTGAGAGCTAATAATTGGATATGCTATCACATTTGTTTAATAATAAAATTGATGCGTATTTACCTAAACAATGCGAGCGCGAGGGGCAAGCAAAAAACTTTGCATTTTCTAACCTGACAATAGCATGTTTTTTAACAGATAGCAAGCTGTTTATCTCATTTGTAAAAGAAAAAATGCCAGAGTGAAGCTCAGGTTGAAAATTTATTCGGCATCTTTTGTAATCTTGAGTAGGGTGCCTATCTCGCTAAACTAGAATAGAAAAAACTCCGGTATAGTACAGATTATCTTTGGAACAGATTATTTTGAAAACGGGATATTTTCAGCCCCATGTAATCCTTTCGGACACTACACATGACCTTAGTCAGCGAAGGGGGGGGGGGGGGGCATGGTCCTGGGAAGCGGGGGTGCTGAAGCACCCCCAATATTTTACTGGGGGTGCTGCGTGTATTATTCTTCATTTGCAGCACCCCCTGGGATTCTAATATAAATTAATAAATGTTAAACAAAAGTGCCCCCCTTTCTCGGGACCAAAGTGACCTTCATTTTTTTAGTGAATTTTTTTTTGCTTGTCAAATTTACATCAGCACCCCCAGTTAAAATATCGTTCACATGGCCCTGCCCAACTCCCGTGTATTTTTGTTTCTGTTGTTCTCTAATCCTATATTTTGGGACTCTGAGGGCACAATCAGCTAAATGAAAGATTCTGAGCTCAATAACCAGTGACTTAATAGATATTTCTTTATTCGGATCGAATTTTTTAACAGAATGTTCTCGATTGCATAATGCTAGTCCAGGGGCCTGTTGCAGAAAGTGTTGCCTTTAAAAGCAACTAAAAATCAACCGCAAGTTACTAATCGTGCATCCCATTGGTTTAAAGTCAATTTCATGTTTGATTAATCACGTTTGATTAAAGATGTCATGCCAATCTTTTTAAACCTTCATTTTCCTTTTAAATTTAAGTATCGGCCCGCAAGTTGTGGGCCGAAAAAGGGAAATAGATAAATAGTGAATGAAGACGTGTGCGTACTTTATTCAACGCAATAACGAAACTTGGACTGAGAGGTTTTCTCATCAAATCTGAAAGAAGGCCCATCTCTCTTTGTTTAATGAATAATATCGCATGAAATTCAAGCCAGTTGTATGAAAAAATGCTAATTCATGATTACATAAATTATATACAATAGGATTTAGTCATTTCACATTATACTCAGTTAAAGTGCCATTAGGGCTAACAAATTGTCAATTAATGTACAAAAAACGAAATGCATGCTTTTTAGCAATTCTTTAGAACAATTGCCATTTAATATCAAATTGGACAATAAAGACATTGAAGTTGTTACTACAACAAAATTTTTAGGTCTCATAATAGATAACAAATTATCTTGGAAAACACACATTGACTTTATATGTCGTATAATTTTACGCAATATTGGTGTTATCAACAAAGTTAAGTTTTTTCTTCCAACTTCCTCCCTAAAAATGCTTTATTCAACATTAATTTTGCCATATCTAAATTATGGAGCAATTGTTTGGGGAAATACACACTCAACCTACCTTGATAGAATATTACTTTTACAATAGAAGGCATTGCGTGTTATTTTCAACTTGTCCTGGAGATATCACACAGATGAGTTGTTTTTAACAATAACATTCTAAAAATAAAAACATTGTACCAATATAACTTAGGTCAATTCATGTATCAGTTAAACAATAATATGTTACCATTCATATTTAATTCTTCACTTAACAAAAACAAAACTCTTCACAAATATCCCACACGTCAATCAGATGAATTCCATTTACCACTACCCTGGACAATCCTTGCAAAATCAATTTTTACTTTTGAAGGCCCTAGACTCTGGGGAACTATTAATAAAAACATCAAAGAATCACCAAGCCTTAATTCTTTCAAATATAAGTTCAATAAATTTCTCCAAGATAACCATTGAATTTAACTCTTCATTACTCAAACTCTTGTATTTTTTTTAAAAATCAAACATGATTATCATGTCACGTACGCTTTTCCATCACTTTCGTTTTCCTGTTGATCAACAAGGTCCGTCTGTGAGTGCTGGGGCTGGATTCTGGAGACCTTTAATCTCTCCTTTTCTTATTTCCTTTTCTATTTTAATTTCCCCTATTTCCTTTTAATTTAACTGGTTCATGCTCAAGTTGTTATTTTGATTTTTATATGCTATGCAACTACAAAAATATTTATTAGGAGGCTGCACTCTACAAGCTCCGCTTTTTAGCAGCCTCCTCCATTTTTTTTAATTTATATGTTAAAATGTACAAAATAAACTGTAATTGTTGAAAATGGAAATAAACGAAATGAAATGAAATGAAAAAAAACATGTTTGTGGGACACGCTGTAGTGTACAATGCTTGGTATGATCATGAAGCTACTCCATGTTATGATCATCCTCTTTAAAACCGGCGGTGTAGTTTTAACATTATTGTTTTTGAAAAAAGCACACAAACAAATAATTCTTGTTGTGGCCGTATGCTCATGACTGACAACACTCAAAATCTGAAGAACAGAAAGTGGTTGTAAACAAAGTCCTAGATCATTGTGAAAACCAATTCAATTAAATCCACGTTTTATAAATATTAACAGTACAATGCACCCAAAATTCAAAAGTTCATAGCGAAACATTATATCGTCACTATTTTCATTTATCTTCTGTACATCTGTTATTTTAATCTGCTTTTATTGTATCTAACTTATATGTTAATGTTAAATGTTTTGGACCCCACAGAAGACCAGCGTGACTGTGCCAGTCACGCTGAATGTGGGCTATCCACCGTATTTTATTGTATATAATTGTGCTTTTAATACGGAAATAAATACTACTACTACTGCATATCATCATTGGTGTCTGAGCTTACAGTCAGAGCAAAGAGTCCTGCAATTGTTCAGTTTTCCCTAGATTGAGAATTGCAATTAAGTAATTTCAGTATACACGGTAGAGCAAGGCGTTGATATTCCAACAAGTAAAGTCCAAGAAGCAATTCGGTAGTGTGTCTGTGACAAGAGAAATTTCTTGTCACATGCACACTGGTATCATTTTAGAGCAATATCGAGTAATGTATATTGACAATATACATGGTATTTTGTTAAAAAGTTATTTTTCCATAAAAATTCAAAGATGGCCGTCATAATAGCAAATTCTTAATGGTCATCTGCAATGAAAACGTATAAATTAATTCGCTAGATACTTTAGGTTATATATTTTTAATTGGTTAAAATGTAATGATACATCGGAAACCGCCTATTTCTGACTCAACTATTTTGGTAACGTCTGTAAAAAAATGTGAAGGTGATTATAATCCACTTTGTCCGTTCATACTTATATGAACTTCTCTCTTGCAGTGAGTTGAAAATTTTCAACTTACACGACTAGGCCAATTTATTTGGTGTAGCAGCTAAGTTCTGTCAAATATTGGAACAATTCCTTTTCAGGTCTAATTGTCAAAACTCATAGCTCTGCGTGCTTGCATTTTATGTATACTTTTATATTCATTCTAAAAACTACTTAAAATCTCCTTTTCATATCAAATCATAACAAATTTCGACTCGCGTTTCGCGCGCGCATTAATAGTTAAAAATATTCATTAACACGCGCACCCTGTTCAGGATTACAAAAGGTGCTTAAACATGTAAAATGTCCCATTTTCACGCCTGAACATATATTTAAAGATCGCACTCTCATTAGGCCAATTAATTGATGAGATATATATCTTTTTCATGAATTCCTACGAATAGTCCTAAGTCGGAATATCAAATAGTTTCAGATAGCATGCACTTCGAGCTCGCATCATTAACCCCCTTTTCAGATCGGAATATCAAAATTTCTCAGCTCGCGCTCACATAATTTATCCTTTATCATGATTAAGGAGGGAAATGTAGAGAAAGCTATTTTTCCGCTCCTCCCTATTGGCTGTTGTATGAAAACTTCAAATAAATGAAATTTCATGTAACAGAAAAAGAAGGTAGGAACATGACATCATGAGCCCACCTTTATATTATGACGGCGTACGTATAACTGTTTTCACAATGCTAAATTACAAAAAAATCAATAACTTTGTTATTATCAGATTATGCCATATTTTTGCGCAGTGAAATTTCATTTTTTACTTTTTTATTTACATAGAGTTAACTATTTTCAGCCCGGCGTATGACCAGCGTCAAGTGTTTACAGCATTGGTAATAGTTAAACAGCGTTTTAAAAGATATATACTGTAACCTCTGCTTGTCATATTTACATCAGCACCCCCAGTCAAAATATCGATCCCAGGGCCCGGGGGCGGGGGGCAGGGGCAGTTGCGGCCAGAAATTTTGTAACTCGTTTTAAGTATGTACTTATACATGTGTTTATAATCTACGGTATATTCAATTTTACCTTCAAAATGCCCACCCGATAAATTATGCATGTCCCCTTTCGGATAACATACCATGATATATCGTCCATCTTACTTGAAAATTCTTTAATATTTGTGACATTAGGACGATTGATATACATGTATATTCAATAGATAAATGCATTTAAATCGAAGAATTTAAGTTGTAAAATAAATTCGAATTATTGATAGTTTTCACAAACTTTTAATTTGAGTATTAAAATGACGATTTTATGTTTCATAGTGCCATTATGTATGTGTAATATTCCAATTGGAAATGCATATTTAGTAGACTTATAATTTGATACTCCAAATAAGAATGATCGCATATCAAAGGTAGTCAAACTTTAACATATTCCGTCAAAATATCAAAATGCATGATTTTCGACATTCTTTCAGATTTTACGCTAAAATGATATTTTCACGCAAAAGTGCACTAAGCATCCGCCCGGACATTATTCCTCAGTAACTGTGTGTGGTCTCTCATTGACTGTGTGTTATAGATGTCTTTAAATATACGTTTTCAGATATCTACTAATACTACAGATAATAAATTGAACTCATTGTATTTGTATAGAGAAACTAAAATGTTTTGAGAGGAAGGGTAATTGTTCTACTATAACTACTGCGGTATAAATGTATTGAGTAGTTAATTAGCATGTTATCATTCAAGTGGGTCTATATTACTAGACTACACTAGCTTTATGGGTCAGGAAACTGGCCAGGTATGAATAGTTGAGGACTCGAGATGGCGCTATTGGTTCGTATCTGCTTTAAGCTGGAATGCCAAGAAATGGCAAATTTTGCTATCCAAAGCATAAAAACTATTAGTAATGTACGGTATGTTCAAGTTTTCATTCAAAATGCGCACATTGTAAAATACACATTGTCTCCTTTCGGATAACATGAAATGAGATATCTTCAATCTTATTTGAAAATTCTTTTAATATTTGCGGCATAGGACATTTACTATACATTCGATGGATAAAGGAATTTAAATCGAAGAATTAAAGTTGTGTAAAAAACTTCAAACTATTGATAGTTTTCAAAAACTTTTATTTTGAGGAAATCGCGGTTTTATGTTTCATTGTGCCATATATGTGTGTGTAATATTCAAATTTGAAATGTTTATTTATGAGACTTATATTTTGAAAAAAACAAATAAAAAGAATCGCATATCAAAGATAACAAAAATTTTTAACATATTCCGTCAAAATATCAAAACGCGTGATTTTCGACATTCTTTCAGATTTTACGCTAAAAATGACACTTTCACGCAAAAGTGCGCTTGGCATCCGGCCGTACGCTATATCTGGGTATTTTTGCAAGACTTTTAGCTGGGATGCCAAGCATTAGCAAGCATTAACAAATTTAGCCGTCCAAAGTATAAAAAATCGTTTTGGCCGGTCTATACTAACATGACAAAAGTCCGAAGACTCATATTATCATATTTACAAAGTAAAAATGTACATGTATATTATTAAAAGATTACAATATATCACAACTCTAATGCTAGACAAATAATCAACAAATAAAGCCAGAAAAAAATCATTTTGGACAATCTTAAAATAAAATTGATTGAAATTATAACATTGTAAAACTATCATTGTCAAAATTAAATCAGCAAAGTTGCGAGTATTAAAAACATATAATGGCGTCTGAAAATCTACCATGAAACGCACACTTCGAAATCAAAAGATACTCTATTGCAATTTCACTGAAATAACTAAATATTGTCTAGCATTGTCCTGAGATGAGTTATGGTATACTGCTAACAAAATGAAGAAAATTATTCAAAGGTGGATGGCAAGAATCTTGGTTGCAATGTAGAGCTCAAATTGGTGCAACATTGGCGCGACCTTGACACTCTGACTGATCAAGCTATTCAATGTTGAAAATATTGCAGGGTCTGTTTTTGGTTGTTGCTGTTGTTGTTGTTTTGTTTTTTAATGATTTTTGTATAACTGGGTCTGGAGGAAAGACTATGCTATCTTTACATTTCGTTCAACATTAATAAGATTGTGGGGTCTTTGTTCTTTTTAATTGTTATTTATTATTTTTTATTTGCTATTTGAAATATTTGGGTCTGAAGGAAACACTACGCTAAACTTCTTTGTTAGGATTCAACTGGGCGTTGTGGCGTGCGCCTGTAATCCAAGCTGTGGGGAAGTTACAAATTGATGCAGAGGTTCGAGCCCTGGTCACGTCTTTCGGATGGTGACGTTAAAGGTCGGTCCCAGACGTAAATAATCATATCTGATTGATACACGTCTGACAAAACTCAAATACACACACACACACACATGTCATTCAGCATTAAGAAGAATTAATTTTGAGATCTTTATTTGGAAGATTGTTCAAATGTTTTATATAACCGGGTCTGGAGAAAAGTGACTGTGACTTTGCGCTATATGAACGCATTACTATAGGGTTTTAGTTTAGAACAGACTCGCCAAAAATCCCTTCAAATTTATAACATTTGTGGGTGAAGTCATTATTATTTATTTATTTATTCATTTTATTTATTATTTATTTATTCATGTTTTATTTATAACAAATAATAAAATAAGGTAGAGGGTAGTTCGGTTCAGTTATAAAACTGCTTTACAACGAAGCCCTCCTCCTTTACAAACATAAAATAGAACATAAACATGATTATATATACATAAATACAAGTGAAAATTAACGTAAAAAGTTATAATCTATAAAATAAACATAAAAAAGAAAACAAATAAACAAAAAGGAAAGAATACTAGAAGATACTTTGTAATAATAAATGTTTGGCCAATTGGTAACCTCGTTTAAAAGAATTTATAGAATTGGTGGATTGAACTGAAAATGGGAGTTTATTAAATAGGGAGCTTGCTTTATAAGAAAATTACTTTTTTTTAATTACATTTGTGGGCGATCAAAAATTATTACATTTGTGGGTAAAGTTATTACATTCGTGGGTAAAGGGTTTTAGTTTTTAGTTTTAAGTAACCGGGTCTGGAGAAAAGACTACGCTTGATTCTCAATCTACTTTTAGCGCACATATTCACAATACACGCCGTATAAGTTAAAACAACAATAAACACATTAATTCCACAAGTTTTAAATAACTGGATCTGGAGAAAAGACTAAGCTCGATTCTCATTTTTATTTCACTGGAATTTCATTATCGTATCTTAGTTTGGACTTATATTATGATTTTTGAAATAACCGGGTCTGGAAAAAAGACTTTGGACTTATATTCTAATATTTGAAACAACCGGGTCTGGAAAAAAGACTTTGGACTTATATTATAATTTTTGAAACAACCGGGTACGGAAAAAAGACTTTGGACTTATATTATAATTTTTTAATTAACCGGGTCTGGAAAAAAGATTTTGCACTTTTGTTTTGTGCTATATGAACGTATTACTATAGGATTTTAGTTAAAACGGATTCGCTAAAAATCCCTTCAAATCTATTACATTTGTGGGTATAGTCATTATTACATTTGTGGGTGAAATTATTACATTTGTGGGTAAAGTGTTATTACATTTGTGGGTAAAGTGTTATTACATTTGTGGGCGTTATTACATTTGTGGGCGATTATTACATTTGTGTGTGTAACAGGGGGGGAGTAAATGTCAAACGATTGAAAGTGAACTTATTTTAAAAAAATTTCGTTCATTTCTTATATTTCATTCACTTTGATCTCCTTCCACATAGGATCCTGTGCATGACACAATGACCGGGTGATGGCCCTCTTATTACTATTAGTCACATGAATCTGATCTATCGAATTGGGTCAATAGGACCGTTTCATGGTAGTTGTCAGCACTGACAAGTTGTGATTTTCTCACATGCACCATAGTAATTGTCGAACATTTGTGCTTCTCATCCAATCAAAAGCCAAAAGAGCTGGCGTACATCTTGTGAGATGCCAATGATGACAAATATAATGAAACGACCCACCCCAGATGCATGGCATGATCACCGTCGCTATACACATTGAAAAATAAAGATTGAAATGATTCCTTCTTTGCTCCTTTTCAATTATACAGATATACATCGAATAATGAACATGATATGCAAGGCGAGAATTTGTATAGCATTTTAGGGCTCGTGTGTCATAAAATGTTAAAACAATCAATTTGTTTGCAAGAGTTGGCAAAAAAAAATCGTGGGGTATAGGAAATGCCACCACACTGTTGGGATAAAAAGATATAATCTATATACATTATTAATGATATTTCCATGAGGGATATTAAATCCGTTCAACTGCACTAAAAAGAAGCACAAAAATACAGTCTTATATTGAGTGAGATATATAGGCCTACCTGATCTGAAGTGTATACGACAAGTTTTGACATGACGTCATACTGATCAAGACTGGGATCTTCGTCTATCTTCTGTCGAATTGTTTTCATCTTGGCTGCCAGCAAAGCTACAAGAGTCGCCTCGCTCGCTGTGCCCTTTAGAGAGAGAGAGAGTGGGAGAGGGGGGGGGGGGGGGGGCGGGAGGGGGGGGGGGGGAGAGACGGTAAATAATCACAATTCTGAGTGTCATTCTAGGAAATCCTGTGTATTTAGTTTTATCATAATCAATCTACTTTTTAATCACGATCATCTACCTATGATACCATTATCATATTTGTTATTTTAATGATTTGATTTATACCAAGTATATGAAGTTTCAGGGTTTTTGAACACTTGCGTGCATAAGAGGGCAGGACGGGCAGAGTGCCTCCCCGGTAGAATTTTGATGACCCCCCTCAGTTTTAGTAATCAGAGGACCTTTTCATGAAAGTTGTCATTATCAGATAGTTACCGTAGTATAGTAATGAGAGGCCAGTGCTTTCCAGCCATTCAAAACCAAGGATTTCACTGAAATTATCAGCACTGACAATTTAGTCAATGCTGAAACAGCCCCAGGATTTTTTTTCCCCCTGCGATCCTGACGTGCATAAATATCTCATATACGCCAGAGAATCTAAATGCATATGTTCTCTTGTTTTTTTTCCCTACATCCATCTTCCTGTTTACCTGTATAACGCCCCCTCCTTGGCTCTCTTCATTGAATAAGAACGATGCAGGAAGCTTCAGCATCCTCCCTAACCAATTCATCATCATCATCTCAAGTTCTGTGCACGCTGGACTGGCAATCTATCAAGAAGAAGAAGAAAAAAAAAAGAAGAAGAAGAAGAAGAAAAAGAAATAATAATATAATTATCGTTTGTTTTCATATCTATGGACTTTTTTCTATGGACTTTTTTGGTCGCAAAATTCTGAAAAAAGCTTTTATTTGTTTGCCATCGATTTCATCAGTTAGCAGGAAATCAGTCACAATTGCGATCAAATTGATTGGAACAAGATCATTACATCGGTGATTCTGCTCGTGCAGAATGACGCCAATCATGATTCGTGCACTCCAATCATAGCTGAAAACTTGGTCATAACATGCTAGGACGTGAGACCATGCGATTGGGCGCTTTTTGGATGATAGTGGTAGTACTAAAATATACACGATCTTGTCTTACGAGTGTCATGGATTATAACTACCCCATCAATAATTGAGAGATAATCTTTTTTTGGGACAGAGTTTATATGCCAAAGTGTGCCAGAGTGTGATGGTCTGGTGGTTACGACTCCCGTCTTTCAATCAGATGGACGTGGATTCGAATCCCAGCCAAGGCTTGTTTTCCTTCAACAAGAAATTCACCCACCTCGTGCTGCACTCAACCCAGGTGAGGTGAATGTGTACACGCATTCCTTGAATGCGCGGAGCGCCTTTAGCAGCTTGAGCTAAAGCAGAGGTAATAGAGCGCCATTGAATATAGGCAACTATGGATCATCAGCGGCTCATAAATGTTATTATGTATTTTATAGATATCATGCGCTAAAGAAATATGTAAATAAAAATATATATTACTTAATTATTAATGAATGCAGCTACTAAGTAACCATTTGCACTATACACGCTATACCCAAATATAGTGTATACCGCACAATGGTCGTACACGTTCTTATCGTCACAAGATTAGTCTCTACAGATCGCAACATTAAATTAATGGCCATTTTGTTACATCTGGACCCCATTGCATAAAAGTTACTATCATGGCATTTTGCTATCCAATGGTATCTTTGAAGGAATCCTTGATTTTGATTGGCTGATGAGCACTGTTACCATGCATGGTAGATACCATTGGATGGCAAAGTTACCATAATAGTAATTGTTTTTGCAACAGGGTCCAGGATTATTTTGAACAAGTATTAATTTCCAATGTGACTAGTTACGATCGTCGATCTCAAGTTCGTGCGACCGCCTGCAACAACTGCGAGCGCTCGTAAGGCATATAAGCGGTCGGTCGTAAGCTTTTTTTTTCGATTAAAAAAATATGGAGACGGTCGCACGACCAATAAAGCTTTCTGGCAGTCGTACGGAAATCGTGACAATGGCTTAATATTGAAATCGAGATTATTGATTGAATAATACATCACTCTGTTAGCAATAATAAAGTATTTTTACTAATTTCCCATCACTAAAACAATCACATTTTGTTGGGTAAACAATTTTGCTTCACGTTTTGAAAGAAAATCAAGCGGATCTATAGCGGATTACAACGGATCATCACGATGGTTTTATACATTCTTGAATTAGTTGCTGATGTATTCGTTAAGTCGTATCTGCTGAGAATTATTATGTGCGACTGTGTAAATTATCATGATCGTAATTATAATTATAATACTCACCCACGAAAATCCAACACATGCTATTGCATCTGAAACCATGTCCCCTAATATCGCGGCAAATGAGTTTGCGGTCGGGAAGTAGGCGTGGAAATTTGGATGATTCCAGTGCGTTACCTGGCAACAAGAAAGGTGACGATGACAGTTATAAAGAAATATCATCAGTGCTTAAATCAACTGTTCTTGTCACTTTTTTCTTTTGTTTTTCAAATAATTGTCTGTTTATATGTAAATTTTGTGATTTGATTTGAAACAATGAAACATATAATAAACAGCATCATTTATAATTCAAGCGTTCTACGATGCATTCTAAAATTGAAGATACATGTATATAAAAAGATAACAATAAGTCAAAGTCATGACCCTTATTTCATAGGTCAGCGGATATTCCTTTATGCAGGTCGTACGTGGAACAAGGAATGACAAATTGAACTTCAAATTTGTGGTGTATTATTCTCCCTACACATGACTCAGCTGGGACTGGAACCCCAAACTTGCAATCTTCAGTCATAATGGCGGACACTCTGTAATTCAGATGCTCCGTAAGATCCTATGTAATTTAGGACCACTAGCGTACCTACGGGGGGGCACTCTGCCCCCCCTGACGAGCCACAACCCATACAAAAGACATATACCTGCCCCCCCTGACGAGCTTAAAAGACCTTTTTTGCCCCCCCCCCCCTGACGAGCTTGAAGACCTTTATTGCCCCCCTGACGAGCTTGAAGACCTTTTTTTTTTTTTTTTTTTTTTTTTTGCTTGTCAAATTTTTTCTGGTACGAAAACCTTTATTTTTTTATTGACGACCTTTTTTTTTTTTTTTTTTTTGCTTGTCAAATATTTTTTTGCGGCCGATTTTGCCCCCCCCCCTGTGGAAAGTCCTAGGTACGCCACTGTTTAGGACTGTCTTCGATATATCTCGGGGCACTACATGTTTGTCATGATATCACATTGTAGAGCTAAATATCGATTATGCTCATAGATGTACACGCGTGGCGCCTGCGTCAAATTATTATGATACCGAGTCGGGGTTGTAATCTCTTATCCGTGGTACATGTTCAGAGCCCCAGCTCTGAGAGTTACGTAATATTTACATGCCAGGTATACACAGGGGGTATTAAACCAGCTGCAATAAAGTTTCAATTATATACCCCTTTATACGATTTAATTAATTACGCCAACAGCTGAGTCCATATTAAGACCAATAGAATCAACAGTGTGGCATAATAATCATGCAACGGTATGGTACCCGATTATATAAACTACAATAATTTCATGATATAGGCTGACAAAATTGATGAAATCAAAGACAAAAGAACTGAGAATTTACAGCAATTACAGGCCGACCATGCATTTTCTTATATCGTTTCATATATGACGCCCCGCCCCCCCCCAAAAAAAAATGAATATTATCATTAACTATAACATCAATTACATGTCTCCTACAACGTCTACACTCATAAAAAGGATTGGTCAGATAACCAAACTGATGGCAAAAATGATGGTATCCAATCCGGCTAAAAAAACATGAACCAAATCCAGTGCTTATCTACCAAAATTTGTGTTGATTTCGGCTATCATTATTTTTTTAGTCGGACATTCGTGTTCACAAACGGACTGGTTATTATAGACGGTTTCGGATTTGTTTTATCTTTTTAAATATGCATTTAATTTTGGTTTCTAATCTTTATTTGCCTTACTAACCTAAATAGTGCACTCTAAGTGGTTATTTCGTCATTTAAATTGTATACCATGATAGTCAGGGGCCTTAGGCCCATAATTTGAAGTTTTGGGGACAGAGTTTAAAAAAACACCAAACTTTCCCTATGTCACTATTAGGTCAATAGCTTCATTTTTTCCCACAGAACATGGTGTTGAAAATTGCATCTTCATGCAAAAATATGCTAATTTATGTAAATTAGCAGTAATTTATGCATGAAGTCATATGCCTTTAGGAATCAATTAATAAAAGTTAATAAAAAAGATACCAAACTTTAGGAAAGTCTCTATCAGGTCAATAGCTTTAATTTTTCCCACAGAACATAGTGTTGAAAATTGCATCTTCATGCAAAAATATGCTAATTTATGTAAATTAGCAGTATGCATGAAGCCATATGCCAATAGGAATTAATTAATAAAAGTAAATAAAGAGATTCCAAACTTTAGGAAAGTCTCTTTCAGGTCAATAGCTTTAAACTTCCTTATCAAACATGATATTGAAAATTGTGTCTTCATGCAAAAATATGTTAATTTATTAAATTGCAAAAAGAAGCTGCTGAAAACTGCTTATCTAATAAAAGAGAGCCAATGGAGTAAATTAGAAAGTCAAAAAGGGGCCTAAGCTTTCGATCCTAGCAGAATCTTCGTCGGAGGCAAAATGACCTTTTTGTCATTTTGCCTCCGACGAAGATTCTGCTAGGATCGAAAGCTTAGGCCCCTTTTTTACTTTCTAATTTATTAAATTAGCAGTTAATTTATGCATGAATAGTAAACATAAGTAAAAAGGAATAAAAAGAAACCAAACTTAAAGAAAATCTCTATCAGATCGATATCTTTAATTTTCCCTATCAAACGTGCTATTGAAATCCCGTCTTCATGCAAAATGTGCTAATTTATGTAAATTAGCAATTATTTTATACATGAATGTATAAATTAGTCCCATTCCAATGGGTATTAACAGTGGAAAAGGGGCCAAACATTTGAAGTACCTCTATCAGCTCAAAAGCTTCAATTTTACCAGCAAAACATGCTATTGAAAATCCTGTTTCCATGCAAAAGTGTCTTATATTATGTAAATTAACAATAATGTATGTATGAAGCTGTATTCCAAAGACTAAGCAAATATTACAGTGAAAAGTATGAGGCGCCGAATGTACCATTATTATATAGAACAATTATTTGTTATATAATCATTATTTATTAAATAATAACTATTATTTATATATAATTTACATTTTATTTGTGAATAACTACTATTATATAAAATATCATTTCTAATTATTTATATATAATTCCAAGTAATACTTCATTATTTGTAAATAATAATAGTTCGACATTCCATTATTTATAAATAATGATTATTTGTTTTTCATTATTTATAAATAATGATTATTTGTTTTTCATTATTTATAAATAATGATTATTTGTTTTTCATTATTTATAAATAATGATTATTTGTTTTTCATTATTTATAAATAATGATTATTTGTTTTTCATTATTTATAAATAATGATTATTTGTTTTTCATTATTTACAAATAATGATTGTTTGTTTTTCATTATTTATAAATAATGATTATTTGTTTTTCATTATTTATAAATAATTTGTTGAGTTTTCCATTATTTATAAATAATGATTATTTGTTAAATAATGAAAACGTCTACTTCATTATTTATAAATAATTTTTTCGAGTGCACCATTATTCTCATTATTTATAAATAATCATTATTTAATGTTCGAGTTTTCCATTATTTATAAATAAAGATTATTTGTTAAATAATGAAATATCTACTTCATTATTTATAAATAATAATTTTGTTTCAATATCCCATTATTTATAAATAATCATTATTTATAAACAATTTTTACAGTTTGCCATTATATACAAATAATCATTATTTATATACAAATAACCATTATTTATTAAATAATGCCATTATTTATTAAATAATGCCATTATTTATTAAATAATGGAAAACTCGCTATAACATGCAAATGTGGGACCGCCCATGATATGAATATTCATGATGCGATTTCCTTTTTCGTGATTTTTCTTCACAAATTTTTGTCCATTTCCTCTTCATAATGACATTTCTTGAAGCAATTTTCAAGGGATATGGTCTGATTGTAATATTCGGAGTACCTTTAGAATCCAATGTCATGAATCGATTACAAAAGAGCAATTACCTACTAATTGCTGCTGCCGGTGTGGTGCGATATCAGTTTTGTCGCCCTCTACGTTCGTGAGTGAATTAAGAGTCCCCGGCGACAAGCAGGAATCGGATCGGGAGATGGATAAAGGATGGGGGGAGGGGGGGAGATGGGGGAGGGGGGATGGCCCCGTAGAGGGAGTACACGACTTGTCCAATGTGGTGGATGTAGTAGGAGAGAGTGAAGTAATGGCAGGTGATATAATAATCAGAGGACTTAAAAAGGGATGATATATATGAAGGGATCAAAGAGGGGGCGCGTGATCGAGGACACGTGCAATGGTATATAATTATGTTGATGATGTTGTTTAAGGAATGATATACGTTGATATCTATATATGGATACAGAATACTTGGATACTATTATATTAAAACATGTATGGATATGAATACATGGATACGTGGATACTTGGATACTATTGGATACTTGGATACTTGGATACGTGGATACGCGGATACGTGGATACTTGGATACTATTGGATACTTGGATACTTGGATACGTGGATACGTGGATACTTGGATACTGTTGGATACTTGGATACTTGGATACGTGGATACGTGGATACGCGGATACGTGGATACGTGGATACGCGGATACTATTGGAGACTTGGATACTTGGATACGTGGATACGTGGATACGCGGATACGTGGATACGTGGATACTTGGATACTGTTGGATACGCGGATACTTGGATACGTGGATACGCGGATACGTGGATACGTGGATACTTGGATACTATTGGATACTTGGATACTTGGATACGTGGATACGTGGATACGCGGATACGTGGATACGTGGATACTTTGATACTATTGGATACTTGGATACTTGGATACGTGGATACGTGGATACGCGGATACGTGGATACGTGGATACTTGGATACTATTGGAGACTTGGATACTTGGATACGTGGATACGCGGATACGCGGATACGTGGATACGGGGATCTTAGATACCTTTGGTTACATGGATACTTGGATACGCGGCTACGGGCACATGCCTACATGAAAACTTAGATACATAGATACTTGGATAAGAACATCAAGGAGTTTTTGATACTCTGGAACATGGAAAACACATGAAGAAGTGCATGATACTAAGTGTACTTTTAGAACGAAGCATCACAGACCCTAATTACCTTATTTTCAGATAATTGACATCGTCACTTTTAATCTGTATTTTTCTTGAGAGAAAAGATAGAAAAGGCTACTTTCATCAGTGAATCGTTAAAAATTGGCTGCTCTCTTTATAATTATAACGAGACATATATCAATTCCCTAAGCCCATATGATTACAATTTGACCAATTAATCTTAATCCTTTTTAGGATTGATTTTATTTAATTAAGTTGATTTCAGTAAACAAAATATAAATAAACTATTTGGATTATTATAGATTTTTCAGTCAACATAAAAGAAGGCTAATATAATAACATGTACGAATATGCAGCTTAAAGGTCAAGTCTACCCAAAAAGTTATTGATTTAAATCATCAGAGAAATAAGAAACAAGCCAATTTCATCAAAAAACGTATGTAAAATAAGAAAGTTATGACATTTGGAAGTTTTTCGCTTATATTTCGCAAAACAATTACAATCATGTACATCTCAGTGATAAGTAATACACGAGCAACAGAGAACAACAAAATAGTTAAGTAAGGGGATAATAAGAACGATATACGTTTTGGTTATATTAAAATGACCAATCAATTTCAAAACATTGGTTACAATTCGACAATTAATTTCACTCACTCCTGTTGGTAATTGCAACGAGACACATCATAGGGCCAATATCACAATCCTTTTTTAAACAAATTAATTTCATTCCTATGTCTTGTTATGTGAATGTCTCGTTCTGATTATAAATTATCTCATATATGACTCGTTCTATTTATAATTATTGGCATATAATTTACTTCTTTTCAAAAATTATAGAAAGAGTGAACTTGATGAAGAGAAATAGAAGAGGAATTACAGAAGGGGGAAAATAGGATAAAAGGAGAAGACGGAGGAGGAGAATGAAGAAAAATAGGAATATGAAGTAAGGGAGTGCAATACAAAGTTTTGTGAATGATATATTGCATTATTGGCATATAATTTACTTCTTTAAAAAAATTATCTTCCTACTTATACATCCAGAAGACTATCAAGAGAGCATGGAGAACTGCAATTGTAACAGAACATCGGCATGCAATGACGCCTATGATATAATATCTCGTTTTAAGCATAAATTGGATTAAACTTTAATTGGTGGGTTGTAATGTGAATGTCTCGTTCTGATTATAAATACGGATAAGTATTAGTCCTATATGATTCGTTCTATATCTTAATTTTTATCAAAAATGATTTTTTTTTTTAAATAAATGTTTTATGAATTTAGACCTAGTTAAAAATTGAATAAGTTGACCGGTTTATGAAAAGACATGACTTTCTTAGCGTTTTTTGAAATGGTGAACAGGAATGTTATGTTTTTTTTATTTTCCCGGTGAAATCCGCCAGGGGGGCAACTTGCCCCCCCCCCCCGCCTGTTACGCCACTGCATTTTTATAGCACCATATATCTGTCAAAGACATTCAAAGGCATATTGGAGGAGCCAGCCAATCTGGGTCGCCTACAAGGGCGCGCACACAGAACTGTGATAAATTGATAACATTCCTACATTAATAATTTGATAATCTGATCTGAAACTGGAACAAGATTCGTATCTAAATAAATATGCGTGCGTGTGTTTAGATTCAAACCTAGAATCTGGACATTCTAATTACATTCTTTATCATAATATCAATAATAAGAGCGCGATCCGCGAGCTAAAGATATTTGATTTTCCGATCCCAAAAAAAAAGTTAATTTAAGCGCAATTACGAATTGGATATGGATCCTGCTTATAATAAATGATGCGAGTCAAAGCGCAAGTTGATATTTTTATCAATACATATATTTCCAGTTGCGACCGGGAAATTTTAAGGACATTTTTGTTTTTGTCGAGAGATGAAACTTGTCGATATTCCGTTCTGAAAAAAAAACCGGACAATGATTATTAGGAAATAATGAAAATATTATTATCTTACTTATTAATCTAATAAGCCCAATGAGGTCGCGAAATTAATATCAAGGTAAAAAACTGGATATTTTGTAATCATGAAAAGGATGCATGGGTTGATATACTTTAAAGAATACTTTAAAAATAATGCGAGCGCAAATTGCAAGCCGAAAATTTTGATAAACTGTCAAGAAAGAGGAATTTAAAATAATTTGTTACAATTGATATAGGTATACATTACTCCCCAATGAAAATGCAAGTGCGCAGCTTTAGCTGATACTATTCAGAATCAGATAAGCCTAAAAAGGGATATTTTTCAAAAAAATATGGAATACACGAAGAGAATAGTTACTTGACGAATTAAATAATGCTAGTGCGCAGCGCGAGCGGAAAATGTCGATAATTAGACCAAAAAATATAGTCATTTTACAGAAAACTATAAAATATATTTGTAAATCAAACAAATTGAAAACTCAGTGTCCGAGAAATATTTCATATATTTACTTCAAAACTTGATATTTTAAGCTCAATATAAGCCTATTGAGCAAGTTATGTATATCATAGATTAGGCAATGTGAGCACAAAGCGAGCGAAAATTTGAAATAGTGACATGAAATCCCCCCCCCCCTCATCTTATTTTATTCACTCGTCTTACTCCTCTTATTTTCCCTCTTCATTTTCTATTCTCTTTTCTCTTCTTTTTCCTCTCTTTCCATTTTTTCTTGTTTGCTCGTTCTAAAAAGTGGGGGGGGGGGGCATTTGATATCAAATTCCAAAAAGTGAGGGGAAGCGTCTCCCTGTCCCCCAGGGATTTCCACCAATGTATGCAATTTGATTTGAAATAAAAGAAAACCCTACATCGTCTTTGTAGTCGATTTTTTTTTTTTTTAATAGCGTACTTTCATGACGAATTACTTCATTCTCGCCTGCTCCTAAATCGGATTTAATAAGAAAATCAATGTTTCTTTAAAAAAAACCGCACCCCAAACCCCAAATAACACCCCTAAATTCATTTAAAAAAAATATATGAACGATAATTTTCTTGGAGTATTCGCAATTTGTCCGAAAATTATTCTTATTGTCCTCGTCCTTAGATCTACCACTCGTGACGTTGTCCTAAATGTCTCCGGTTCTGTCCTAATACGATCTGCATGCTGTCCGCGCCGAACGCCGACAAATTGATTTAGATAATCTTGTCCCAGGACAGTTCCAGGAATGTCCTACGACAATACGCAGACAGTCCTGGTCGTGTCCTAGGACAAGATCATTTGCATAATCTTTTACGGAATTTGGTTGCGGACAGCATGCCGAAATGACAAAAGTAGCTTCCGCAACCCTTCCTGGTCTTGTCCGCGCCCTAGTGGAAAACCGCCTTAAAAAAACAAGCTGTGTGTCTCGAACAATTAAATGTGAGCGCGAAGCACGAGCTTAATTTTTTGTATATTGACATGATAAAGGAGCATTTTGACAAATTTTGGAAAGAATTTCCAAAGAGGATAGGTATCTCACAAATCAAACAATGCGAGTGCGCAGCGCGAGCTGGAAACTTTTATATAACAATTTGTGTAAATCAAACAAAATAATGAAAGCTTGAGGTGCGAGCTAAAACATTGTGTGCAAATTGATTTCAGAACTGGATATATGAAATGTCATTTAACAAGAATTGGTAACAAAACGATACTCTTGGCAAATGTTCCCTGAAATGAACCCCTAAACAAGTACAGGAATGTTTTATTGTTACGGGTCCTTCGGTCGTCGGCTTTACCTTATTTGGTTTAGTACGACCCCACCTTCTACACCTCGCGCAAATCGTGACTCTAAATACGAAGTGTTGGGGCAAAAAGGACATCCTTTATAAAACATTTTGATTTTGTTTTATCATCCCCGCGAATTCGACCCTAAACACGTAATTTTCCTAGCGAAATAGATACCCTTTTTTCATTATTTTTGTGTTTTTGACACCCTTATCACGTTACGTACATAACGTGCCCTATCGTGAAAAAGACATCCTTTTTACGTGTTTTTTTTTTGTCGCGCATGGTATCCACTCGTCAATGTAAGTGCCCCCCCCCCCCCGCGGGGTTCAAACAAGGACAGAAAATGAGCTATGCCTATATTATACGAATCGCTTCATATTTATCCTCCTATAAAAATTCAGAATCCATGTCATATTCATCATAATCTCTAGATTTATAGAGAAAAAACAGCAAAAATATTGCTCTACAATTCTAAAAAGAAGGGTATATACATGTATATATTATTTTAATTATACGAACCAAAAGTCCAGTTTTCTGTCTTATAATTTACTGTGAAAATCACAAGAATTTGATTTGAAAAAAAATAGGTAGGCCTGTACAATTTTTTTTTTAATTAAAAAAGAAACAAAAATAGAATGGACAAGAAAGGAAGAATATAAAAGAGAAAAGAAAAATATATTTAAAAAAAAAAGAAGAAAAGAAAGGAGAAAAACAACGTAAAGGAAAACAAGTACAGGAATGTTTTATTGTATCGGGTCCTTCGGTCGTCGGCTTTACTTTATTTGGTTTAGTACGACCCCACCTTCTACACCTCGCGCAAATCGTGACTCTAAATACGAAGTGTTGGGGCAAAAAGGACATCCTTTATGAAACATTTTAATTTTGTTTTATCATCCCCGCGAATTCGACCCTAAACACGTAATTTTCCTAGCGAAATAGATACCCTTTTTTCATTATTTTTGTGTTTTTGACACCCTTATCACGTTACGTACATAACGTGCCCTATCGTGAAAAAGACATCCTTTTTACGTGTTTTTTTTTGGTCGCGCATGGTATCCACTCGTCAATGTTAGTGCCCCCCCCCCCCCGCGGGGTTCAAACAAGGACAGAAAATGAGCTATGCCTATATTATACGAATCGCTTCATATTTATCCTCCTAAACATTCAGAATCCATGTCATATTCATCATAATCTCTAGATTTATAGAGAAAAAACAGCAAAAATATTGCTCTACAATTCTAAAAAGAAGGGTATATACATGTATATATTATTTTAATTATACGAACCAAAAGTCCAGTTTTCTGTCTTATAATTTACTGTGAAAATCACAAGAATTTGATTTAAAAAAAATAGGTAGGCCTGTACAATTTTATTTTTAATTAAAAAAGAAACAAAAATAGAATGGACAAGAAAGGAAGAATATAAAAGAGAAAAGAAAAATATATTTTAAAAAAAAAGAAGAAAAGAAAGGAGAAAAACAACGTAAAGGAAAACAAGTACAGGAATGTTTTATTGTTACGGGTCCTTCGGTCGTCGGCTTTAACTTATTTGGTTTAGTACGACCCCACCTTCTACACCTCGCGCAAATCGTGACTCTAAATACGAAGTGTTGGGGCAAAAAGGACATCCTTTATAAAACATTTTAATTTTGTTTTATCATCCCCGCGAATTCGACCCTAAACACGTAATTTTCCTAGCGAAATAGATACCCTTTTTTCATTATTTTTGTGTTTTTGACACCCTTATCACGTTACGTACATAACGTGCCCTATCGTGAAAAAGACATCCTTTTTACGTGTTTTTTTTTTTGGTCGCGCATGGTATCCACTCGTCAATGTAAGTGCCCCCCCCCCCCCCCGCGGGGTTCAAACAAGGACAGAAAATGAGCTATGCCTATATTATACGAATCGCTTCATATTTATCCTCCTAAACATTCAGAATCCATGTCATATTCATCATAATCTCTAGATTTATAGAGAAAAAAACAGCAAAAATATTGCTCTACAATTCTAAAAAGAAGGGTATATACATGTATATATTATTTTAATTATACGAACCAAAAGTCCAGTTTTCTGTCTTATAATTTACTGTGAAAATCACAAGAATTTGATTTAAAAAAAATAGGTAGGCCTGTACAATTTTTCTTTTAATTAAAAAAGAAACAAAAATAGAATGGACAAGAAAGGAAGAATATAAAAGAGAAAAGAAAAATATATTATAAAAAAAAGAAGAAAAGAAAGGAGAAAAACAACGTAAAGGAAAAGGAAAAGTGTTTAAACAAGGACAAAAAAATGAGCTATATGCCTGTATTGTCTTGAAAATGAATTTTTTTTAAATAAGATGACTGAGACACGTACTGCACTGGGCCATGTTAAACCAAGAAAAGAATATAAACCAACAAAATTCTACTTTTAGTTAACGACAGATCGACCGACTGAAATGTGGATGAAAATATTTTCTGATTCTCCCTTCTTTTCCCCCTTTTCGCGAAAGGTGCATGGATCCTCCCCTGTATAACATACCCCCACGACTCTCCCTCCTTCCACCCCCCCCCCCCTTTGGCGAAAGCTGGATACTCCCCTGTACCCCCTCCCCCGTATCCACAAACATTATCCCAGCTGCCCGTATCCTCGTATCCACGTATCCGCGTATCTTCGTATCCATGTATCCAGTTATCAGTACGGGAGTAGTATCCACGTATCCGCGTATCCACGTATCCTCGTATCCATGTATCCAGTTATCAGTACGGTAGTAGTATCCACGTATCCGCGTATCCACGTATCTTCGTATCCATGTATCCATTTATCAGGGGCCGATTGCACGAAAGGGTCTTTCCAAGGACCGTCTTTCGTGTCGCCCATCTTTTATGATGCGCTATAAGCGGGGTGTTTCTGAAATTTATGATAAACAAATAAAATTCGTAAGCTTGCTTTTAAATCAAATTTTATACAATTTCATGAGATATCACATCATTTTATAAACAAATATTTTGTTTATTTTAACGGACAAATAAAATATATTTGCAGATAATTTATTTGAAATGCGTTTCACATGGCGTATCATAAAAGATGGGCGACACGAAAGACGGTCCTTGGAAAGACCCTTTCGTGCAATCGGCCCCTGTACGGTAGTAGTATCCACGTATCCCAGTATCCACGTATCCTCGTATCCATGTGTATCCACGTATCTTAGTATCCATGTATCCGCTTTTATCTCAAAAACGTAATTTCTAAAAAAGTTAACAAGTACCGGTACGTCGTATCCGTTGTTTTCTCGTTTTAAAATCTAGAGATTTTTGTAATCGATTCATGACATTGGATTCTAAAGGTAAGCCTAATATTCTTCATTTTCTATATAACTTCGTCTTCGTAGAAATATCAAAAAGTGTAATTTTATACGATTTTTCCTACAGTTCACAATCCCCATAGGCGCGCGTGTACGGTAGGGACAACCGGTGAATCGACGGAGTGCTCTTCATCGAAATACTACGTTGGTTGGTCCCCGGAAGTGGCGGGCGGAATTTAGCCCGAATCCTCGATGGAAGTCGATCAAGTGCATATGAGCTGAGAGAGTGAAATATCAGTGTACTTGTACAGGCCCGTCTACTTTTTATAAATATTTCTTGTTGCTTTTTTTGTTAAGTTAATTTTTCCTGGTGTAGAAATAAGTTTCAGTTCTAATAATGCACTTCAAATACATTTTGGAGTGTCTGTTTGAGGCGTTTGGGGCGATTTCACCCTGGCCCCAAAATGCTCGCAACGACAATACGGGGGCATGATGACCCCTAATTTTTTAAAAACTTATTTTTCTATTGAAAATTATCACAAAATTCACCAAAAGTGTGCACGAAAGCCTTCGTATTTCACTTTTAAAACTCCAAAAAGTGCCCAAATGACAAGCTTGGTCGCTTCGCTGTGTCGCTTTCAACTTGAGAACGTTTACGCGTCTGCTTCCCCCCCCCCCCCCCCCCCTCCTCCGAAAGAAATTCTGTATACGGCCATGCTCTAAAGAGCCTGGCACATTGATTTATGTATACTTCATTTTCATTATTTTTATCTCATTATCATCATGGCCTTACGCATAATTTTTTCCGGGGGGGGGGGGGGGGTGGGGGGAGCAGGACGCGCGTAAACTTTCTCATAAAAATCTTGAGAAAGCGAAGCGACCAAGCTTGTCATTTGAGCTTGGTCGCGTCGCTGTCTCGCTTTCAAGATTTTTTTGAGAAACTTTACGCGCGTCCTAGCTGCCCCCCCCCCCCCCCCCCGGTAAAAATTCTGTGTAAGCTAGGCCATGATGATAATGTGATACCTAATGAAAATGAAAAGTACATATAAATCAATGTGCCATATGCTCTTTTGAGCATGGCTGTTCACAGAATTTCTTTCGGGGGGTGGGGGCAGACGCGTGTAAACGTTCTCAAGTTGAAAGCGAGACAGCGAAGCGACAAAGCTTGTCATTTGGGCTTGGTCCCGTGGCTGTCTCGCTTTCAAGATTTTTTTGAGAAAGTTTACGCGCGTCATGCTCCGGCCCCGGCCCCCCTGGAAAAAATTCTGCGTAAGGCCATGTTGATAATGAGATAAAAATAATGAAAATGAAAGTATACATAAATCAATGTGCCAGGCTCTTTAGAGCATGGCCGTATACAGAATTTCTTTCGGAGGAGGGGGGGGGGGGGAGCAGACGCGTAAACGTTCTCAAGTTGAAAGCGACACAGCGAAGCGACCAAGCTTGTCATTTGGGTACTTTTCGGAGTTTTAAAGTGAAATACGAAGGCTTTCGTGCACACTTTTGGTGAATTTTGTGATAATTTTCAATAGAAAAATAAGTTTTTAAAAATTTAGGGGTCATCATGCCCCCGTATTGTCGTTGCGAGCATTTTGGGGCCAGGGTGAAATCGCCCCAAACGCCTCAAACAGACACTCCAAAATGTATTTGAAGTGCATTATTAGAACTGAAACTTATCTCTACACCAGGAAAAATTAACTTAACAAAAAAAGCAACAAGAAATATTTATAAAAAGTAGAAGGGCCTGTACAAGTACACTGATATTTCACTCTCTCAGCTCATATGCACTTGATCGACTTCCATCGAGGATTCGGGCTAAATTCCGCCCGCCACTTCCGGGGACCAACCAACGTAGTATTTCGATGAAGAGCACTCCGTCGATTCACCGGTTGTCCCTACCGTACACGCGCGCCTATGGGGATTGTGAACTGTAGGAAAAATCGTATAAAATTACACTTTTTGATATTTCTACGAAGACGAAGTTATATAGAAAATGAAGAATATTACAATCAGACCATATCCCTAGAAAATTGCTTCAAGAAATGTCATTATGAAGAGGAAATGGACAAAAATTTGTGAAGAAAAATCACGAAAAAGGAAATCGCATCATGAATATTCATATCATGGGCGGTCCCACATTTGCATGTTATAGCGAGTTTTCCATTATTTAATAAATAATGGCATTATTTAATAAATAATGGCATTATTTAATAAATAATGGTTATTTGTATATAAATAATGATTATTTGTATATAATGGCAAACTGTAAAAATTGTTTATAAATAATGATTATTTATAAATAATGGGATATTGAAACAAAATTATTATTTATAAATAATGAAGTAGATATTTCATTATTTAACAAATAATCTTTATTTATAAATAATGGAAAACTCGAACATTAAATAATGATTATTTATAAATAATGAGAATAATGGTGCACTCGAAAAAATTATTTATAAATAATGAAGTAGACGTTTTCATTATTTAACAAATAATCATTATTTATAAATAATGGAAAACTCAACAAATTATTTATAAATAATGAAAAACAAATAATCATTATTTATAAATAATGAAAAACAAATAATCATTATTTGTAAATAATGAAAAACAAATAATCATTATTTATAAATAATGAAAAACAAATAATCATTATTTATAAATAATGAAAAACAAATAATCATTATTTATAAATAATGAAAAACAAATAATCATTATTTATAAATAATGAAAAACAAATAATCATTATTTATAAATAATGAAAAACAAATAATCATTATTTATAAATAATGGAATGTCGAACTATTATTATTTACAAATAATGAAGTATTACTTGGAATTATATATAAATAATTAGAAATGATATTTTATATAATAGTAGTTATTTACAAATAAAATGTAAATTATATATAAATAATAGTTATTATTTAATAAATAATGATTATATAACAAATAATTGTTCTATATAATATTGGTACATTCGGCGCCTCATAGAAAAGAGGCCGAAATATGGAAGAAAACCTTAATCTTTCCCACAAAATATGTATGCTATTGATAACAAATTCATTTAAAAACATATGCTATTTTGCTAATTATGATATGCTAATCATTTCTGCTAATGGAAATAATTCTGCATAAATAGTAAGTGTTGCTTATTGAAGTAAATTTGATGCAAATTCATCTTACGGGAAACAGAACCCTCTTTGAACGGGTGTCCATTTTAAATCCTGTCCCCATTCTCACTCCCTACACACTGGCATAAATCCTGTCAGATTTTCAAAACTTCAAAACTTTGGAGACACCCCACACCAAAGGCTTTGTATACGGAGGTATATATAGCCATGTACTATCTTTCAGTTAAAGTCTGATTTTCTCAATAGCTATAAACTATATATGGATCACAGTTAAGCAAATTTTCAGTCGTTGGGAAACAAAATGGTGTCCAAAAATCTCTTTCAAGTTGTGTAATAATCACATCATGGGCAATGTATACGTAGGCATATTTTATAAATCTGTACATTATTACTATCTCCTTTCGGTTAGAGACCTGTCCTATATTGTAATTAATTTGTTGGGATGTATAAAGTAACGATTTTCAGTAAATATCCAAATCTGCAGCTTCACCGTGAAGAGGGATTGTCACTGGCGTAAATCCCGGGGGATTGGGGATATACCCCCCCCCCCCACTTTTCGAGGAGGGGGATGGCCTTCACAAACATCCCCCCACTTTTTACGAAAGAAATGAAGAAAAAAAATCACAAGAGATCATTGTTTTATTGGTGAAAATTCTTCCTAAAATACCGCTTAACAAAAAAAAACAATATTATTGAATCATAAAATGCAAAAAAGAGCCTGTTCACCATTTCCAAACGAACATTGAAGAGAAACCCCGTTTCTTCCAATTCAACAATGTTGGGGTCTTTGGGAAGGGATTAAGATGGAATGTCAAAAAAGGAGTTTACGCACGTATTCGCATTCCGATCATGCGTTTTACCGCGCGAGGCTGTTGTAATGAGTTTGATGTAATGCATGTGACCCCTGTTACATCTGAAAGTTTCCTACCCGAGACCCGACCGAGTCCGCTTGCAACCTTGACTGGATTATTGGTGGATTAGCTTCGCGAACGGACCGAGTCCGAAATGTGGTCTGTTTACATCACAGCGTTCATTCCCTCCCCTATCGGTACGGTTTCGAGCGGTATCCGATTGCTGACACCAAAGGACACTCCCGATCTAGGCTCTGAATAATTTGCGCCCTAATTGAAGTTGTTTACATGTGCCGATCATTTCCAGAGAGAGTCGAAACGACTCTTTCCTTTACCTTTAGCCGAGATTCTGGAAGAATGCTGATGATCCCAGCAGTCGTTGAAGATATGATCGACTTAAAAAGCGGGATACGTTTAAAATGCTTCCTTCTTTCCACTCAAAGACTATCAATCACAATACACATGTCGCATGCCGCAAAACATTCGAAGAACGAAGGGGCTGGGGAGGGGATAGCGCTCGCTATGACGTAATTTGACAGCTGGCGAACGGACCGAGATAGGTTCGAAAGCTTGTGTGCGTTTACATCTACGAATCGGTGGACCGGGGCCGGCCCGATACCTACCCGAGACTACCTCTGGATGTGGTCTCGGGTAGGTTCGCTAAAAGGTGGCCCGAGGTAGGTTTGGGATGTTTACATCTGATTTCTTTCCGACCCGAGGTAGGCCCCGGGCCGGCCCGAGGTAGGGAATCTCTCAGATGTAACAGGGGTCTTAAGTTAGTTTGACTTCATTAAACTTGACAACTCGTAATAGGAATATAGTTTTGGCATCATGTCCCAGTCCGGTTCAAAACGACGTAAATTGAGCAAAATAACGTCTTCAGGAGAAGAGATGAAGAGGATCCACAGGAAGATGTGGCAGGAAATGTCTCAAATGAGTCTACAAATGCCAGTAAAGAAGAAGCCTCAACCTCCGAACCTAGCAGCGACCAACGTGACCAGCAAGACCAACAAAGTGTCAACAAACCTGTGATTGTGAATGTCTTGCATCTTATCGTTGTTATTGTTTATAGCATTATTATTACTCTCTATCACTATTATTCCTTTTAACTATCATAATTATTATTTTTGTTATTATTATCATAGGCCCTACTTATTATTATTATTATCATTATTATTATTATCATATTATTATCATTATTATTATTATTATTATTAATGTTATCATCATTATATAATTATTATTATTATTAGTATTATCATTATTATGAATAGGGAAAAGTATTATCTCCTTGTTTTGTTTATTGTCCTTTTGTTCTTTCACTGTTGTTATTTTACTATTATTACTTTATCAATTAGATTATCCAGCAGTATTATCATGGTGATTATCATGACGTGTTTTGATTTTTGCCAAAGAATGTACAGATAGACCTATTATTAAAGCACCGCTGTCTGAAAGTAGGAAGCTATATCTTGTTTTATATTTCGTGTTCATGACTCTCCTTTGATTAATAGTGTAGAATGATGCATCATTTGAATAAACTTAGTGATTTGTAAATGTTGATGACATGTGTATATGTGCGTGAGAGAGAGAGAGAGTGTGTGTGTGTGTGTGTGTGTGTGTGTGTGTGTGTGACAGAGTGTGTGTGAGAGAGAGAGAGAGAAATATGCATGATGGGTGTGTGGATATCCGTTAGCTGTGAATGATTTATTCATGAATTCATTTTAAATGTACCATTAAACCACCATGGGGTAAAAAAGATAATAATATTGGAGCGGTATTTGCCATATGGACATATCAATGACAATTCCCTGCATATCTAAAAACATGATTGCAAAAAAAAATGCCAAAATATATCAATCATCTCCCCCCCCCCCCCCCCATCAACACGGATTTACGCCAGTGGGGATTGTAGACCAAGGTATAATTCAAACAGCAAGCAACGAGTCTAATCGAGACTATGCTTCAATTTCAATTCAATTTCAATTTATTTGCTAATAAAAATCCTTACAAAAACATACATATACAAAGTATCATATCATATTCACACAAAAAAACAACGACAAATAGAAATAAACATTGGATTGAACCAGGGTTACACGAGAACGGAATTCTTCCTCATAAATTTGGACTGATTTTTCCCGAATATGGCCTGATTCGGATGAATTCGATGGATGCGCAACCTATTCGTCTCTGATTTGGGGTGCTGACTGAATAAGAGACGATAAGATCCGGAATACGTGCCGTATCAGAGCAGAATCCCCGAGAATTTACCCGAATCAATATTGACCGTCCCGCATAGAGCCGTATGCCAACCCGAACAGTGGCGACAATCGAGCCAAAGGTGGCCAGAATCGAGCCAAATTTAGCCCGAATCCTCTGATTATCGCCAAATGACGACCTGAATAACGACCCGAATTGGAACGATTAAGTCAAATTCGCCAAGTACGCCACCGAATTTCCCGAAAATACGACAGATTCTTTCGAAATGGGCTATAATAAAATATTGACCAATTCGGCAGCTATTCGGATGCCATGTTTCTATGTTCTGGCCAATTCGTCTCACTCGTCTATATTCTTCTCTGTATTCGAGTAATGATTCGTACGATAGGGGGAGGCAAGAGTCGGACCTTTACTCTACGACTGATACGAATAGCTCTTAATCTTCCCAGAATACCCCCAAATGCCTCCCAAAATCCAACCGAATTCCATCGGAATAAATCCCGAATGTGGCCCGAATGAAATTTGTCGTAGCCACATTCGGTAGTATTTTGGAGGTATTCGGCTGGTTTTGAACATTTTCATAACGAGCCAAATTCCTCCAAGAATGTTCCCTAATCCCTCCTGAATTTTCCTGTATTCGGGGGGGGGGGGGAGAACAGAATGCTCCAGAATCCATCCTTATGTGTATTCAAATGGATTTGCAGCTGATTTGGTTCCGGTGTAACCCATGTTTTAAGTAGGCAATCCGTTTCTAGACGACAAACCAGAATAGGATGCAACTGTGGTAAACTCTCTGCAAAACATTCAGAGGATAACCAAAGTACAGTAGCAAGAATACATCACGTCAGTCCTGGTTTAAGCTAGGTTTACACCAAAACCAAATTCTCCCGAATAAATTCGGACTGATTCTGCCCAATATGGCCTGATTCAGATGGATTAGGGGAGTTCCCCCAAACAGAGAAGAATGGGTCCAGAATATGTCCCGATTCAGCGCAGAATCGCCAAGAATTGGCCAAATCAATTTTGGCCACCCCCCAAAAAGCAGAATGCCAACACGAATAGTGGCAAGAATCAACCCAAGCATGTCCAGAATCCAGCCGACCCGATATCTCTGATTACAGCCGAACGATGGCCTGAATGCCCCTGAATGCGGACCCGAATCAGAACGAATGTGCCGAGCTCGGACGGTTCGGGACAGTTATGCCCAGAATGATACAAATAGGTCCGAATCTGCCCAGAAAACTCCAAATGCCTCCCCTAATCCAACCGAATGTCACCCGAATACATCCCAAATGTGGCCCGAATGAAATCTGTTGTCACATTCGGGAGTATTCTGGAGGGTATTCGGCTGGTTTTGAACATTTCAAAATGAGCTGAATTCCTCAGCGAATGTTCCCAAATTTTCTCGCATTTACAAAGGCAAAACAGAATATTCCTGAAACCACCCGAGTACGTGTATATGAATGGATTCGCAGCTGATTCAGTTCCGTTCTAACCCTATAGTTTTCAGCAAAACCAAATTCTCCCGAACCGATTCGGGGAGCTCCCGGAATCAATTCGGAAGGATCCGGGACTATTCTGTTCTCCTTCCCCCCATACGAGAACCCCGGACGAGAACATTCGGGAACATTCGTGGAGGGATTCTGCTTGTCTTGAAATGTTTAAAACCAGCCGAATATCCTCCAAAATACTCCCGAATGTGGCCACGACAAATTTCATTCGAGCCACATTCGGGATGTATTCGGATGGAATTCGGCTGAATTTGGGGAGGCATGTGGACAATTATTTTGGGAAGTCAATAATGCTCTGATTCGGGGCCTATTCCAGACCGATTTGACTCTGATTTGGTCTGAAATTGATTGGGAGAATTTGGTTTTGGTGTTAACCTAGTTTTAGTGATAGAGATCAATTCATAAGCCAATAAAGAAAAATCTCTGAAATTATTCAGGTCACCGTCAACAAAGGGACGACAGAAAAAGAGGATCAGGTTTCTTTGCTCAAATCTGCTGTGTCCCTGTTCTAAAAAATGTACATAGTTGTCAGAGAGGCAAACATGGACAGCTTTTCTGACATGAGAACCATCCATATACCCTCCTCTTTCTGACAGGGGGGAAACTACTTGGGAAAGAAATCTGACCTCTTGAATTGCTTTGAAAAAAAAGGGATAAAATACAGGTTTATCTTTTCCAAATGATTTGTTTTTTTAATAGTGAAAGGGGTATGCACAAGATTTATAATTTGCATAAATTTGCATTTGAAACATGATACCCTCCTCTGGTCGCATGGAAAGTCACCATAATGAATGAATTGTGTAACAGTGTTTTATATGTATAGTGTTGTGCTCGTCCCTCGGTTTAAAACCTCGAAATATGATAGTTGATGTGTTTTACACATATTTGCAGAAATTTTGCATAAACCTGCATTAAAGACAAGTCCACCCCAACAAAAAGTTGATGTGAATAAAAAGAGAAAAATCCAACAAGCATAACACTGAAGATTTCATCAAAATCGGTTAAAAAATAAAAAAGTTATGACATTTTAAAGTTTTGCTTAATTTCACAAAACAGTTATATGAACATTCTGGCTGGTATGCAAATGAGGAGACTGATGACGTCATCCACTCACTATTGTATGAAATAGGGAATATTCTATTTTTATCCTCATTGTCAAGTGAATCAACGATTAATTCCTCCCTGAACATATGGAATGAGCATTGTTTTATACTATATGATTCAGTCAAGTTGGTCCTTATTGTCAATTCTAAAAAAAAAAAATGAAATATTGTATTATTCAAACAATAAAAAACAAAAAAAATAGTGAGTGAGGGACATCATCGACTTTCACATTTGAGTTTTTCATATCACTGTTTTGTGAAAAATAAGCAAAACTCTAAAGTGTCATAACTTTCTTGTTTTACATCCGATTTTGATGAAATTTTCAGCGTTTTGCTAGTTAGATTTTTCTCTTTTTATTCAAATTAGCATTTTCTGGGGTGGACTTGACCTTTAATTAACATTGAAAATTGGATCTTATTTGGGAACTGTACACAAATCAATCTGGATTTGATGCCCCATCAAAATAAATCCCAAATACCCCCCCCCCCAAAAAAAAAGGCTTCTAGAAAAGTTTAGGTCTGTACTATACATTATACAGTAATTTACGGTGAATAGTGTGATTTTGCATAATTTTGCATAAATTAGCATTATGAAATAGGTTTCCAGTCATTGATATCGAGGCATCCTATCAAAAATTAATGCTTTTGATACCAGTGACACATGTGGAAAAATAATTGTGATTTTGACAACTCTATATGTCGAGATATGATAAAATATGTGTTTTTGCATATAATTTGCATAAAATTTGCATAAATTAACCTTAAGAATGGATTCATACTCACCAATTTTATAAAAATCGATCTGCAGTTGAATATTTAGCAAAAGAAGACCCAAGTACACAAAAATTGGGCATTTGAAAATTATTTTTCGTGAGATATGGTGAATTATGAGGTTTTTGCATAAAATTTGCATAAATTAGTATTTTAAAATAGGGTGCCCTTCACCGATTTCGGGGCACCCTATCTAGAATTAATGCTTTTGATACCAGGGACCCATATGCAAAAAAAGGCGCTTTTGTTAATTCTGTCCCCAAAATTTTGATAAGGCCCCTGACTATGATGATTGACAGCCAATCTGTATCACGCCGGTAGGCCTACTGGCAAAGAATGAGCACGGGAATCACTTATAAAATTCTGTATGAAACGAATACTAAATTTATAAGGCCTCAGCCTATATACCGCCTGCTTCAGAGTTTTTAAACAGAGCGTTGAAAAAGATAAAGTCATTGGTTGTTTTGTTGAAAGAATAACGGATATTATAAGCTATAATGTCATTGTTTTTCTACATTATTCAGTAATTCTGTGTATTAGTGTGAACGTGAGCATGCAGACGAGCCTGATTTCAGCGCGCGCTGAATTAAGAACCGACACCTTTCGACTATTAATAGCCCCCTGGAGGCCAAATTATCGATCAAGACCCCGAATAAGGGCTCGTGTTTCGGTCAAATTATTAGTAATCGTCTTCTTCTCCGAGCGAAGCATGGATTTGACGAGCATGTTGGAACGCTTATCTCCGAACAATTACGTATAATTGAAACTCTTTCTTTCATTTCGCTGTCCCTTGACATGCAGTTAACCCGGCGCTTCAGTATAATGAATGATCGGGTGAATGATTAATCCAAGTTAGGATGAATGTCAGCTTGTTACGCATGAAGTCCCATGTTGATCAGTATTAGCTCATCAGAATTTATTATACAATAATCCAGGCAAATAACTTCTTTGTGATTCCGAAATGTAACAATTTAACGATCCGTTACAGCGATTATATCTATTAACCGATTTTCTTCATTTGTTTGAAATAACAAGTCTGTTGTGTATTCATTATTGTATTTTGAATATAGTTCGATTTCCAGTAAAGATTATAATAGTCTACTGTGTGTGTGTTTTTTTTCTAACACTTTGATCACAATAGGCGTTTTCCGTGAACATCTTCTCTTTTCTTATTTCCATTTTCACAAAACTCTACAAGACTCTAACAAAAATTCAGTGCTAAATCGAAATCAAGGCTGAAAATGATATGATTTACATACATGTTGTAAACTCCCACAGACAAAACACTGACAAATTCATCAGAATCGGACAAGGAACAACAAAGTAATGACATTTTAAAGTTTTGCATTATTTCAATAATACATATTCTATGCATGTACTCATGAATATTCAATGAGCAAGCTGATAATGTCATATAATTAAGATTTTATCCAAGAATGAAAAAAGGGATTTACGACTGATTCAATGTATAGAATCATTGCTACAACTTATTTCATTATAAGGGAGACATGCATGAAAATATGAAATAATCATAATTTAATCAATTAAAAAAATAACAAAACAAAGTGAAAGAGTGGGTATGACATCATCAGCCGACTTATTGCATATTCAGGGTGGCGTGCATGTAACTGTTTTCACGAAATATTGGTAAAAACAAAATGCAGTAACTTTTTTGTATTTGTTATCAAAGACCCACTGTTATTCTAATCAATTTCTTTATCATCTTTATAGGCCTAAAACGAATTGATGCGCGTTAAACGTTGTGCACCTATGAAGGTCAATGTTTTTGTCATCGATATAGAAGTAGTGGGGATAAATATTTTGAAAGTCGAAAGTCTGTCTCAAGGTGATTCACCACACATGATAATTCTTATTACTGGCCAACAAGGGGGTGTGCTTGGGGCACTGGACCTCCCCCCTAAAAAAATTAACGAGCAAGAAAAAAAAAAGGAAAAACGAAAGAAAAGGAAAGAGAAATTACGATCCAATATTCTGAATATTACGTCAAAATCTATCACAAATTAAGATTATCATTTTAAAAAGGTCAAACCTTTTAATAGCTCTCTTTGCTTGCTCCATAGATTTTTTTGGTACCCCTTCAGATATTTTGGATCACCATGCCACTAATTCAAATTATCTTTTGTGAACTTGATGTGACACTTACCATGGATATCGTTCAAATCGTGTGTTTTACCTTTATAACAAGAGCATGATGAGCGTGATAGGATGCAGTATTTTATCGATTTACATAATGATTTTTATTTCCCATGCACTCTTAAAACAAATCAGTCAAATTGACTAGACCAGTATACTCAGCTTGGTGCACATTTCTGACATAATATTCTAGTCAGAAATAACTCTGTTCGAGTAAAATACGACTAGAAAATAGTCAAATATGACTAGAATAACAGTTGCACCCAGCTGACCCTATTAACTAGTCTTATTTTTTAAAACTGTTTTTAGAGTGTAGCATGTCAATATACAAAACTCTTATCCGCACAAATAATCAAAACTCTTATAGACTGATATCGACTTAAAAGTAATGCATATGGATACGTGGATAATTTGTACCCATTACATTTTTGTATAACATTATGAACTAATGTGAAGAACATGGGTAAGCATTATATATCTTGTATAATGAAAATACGTTATCACTTTGTTCTTGATCTTACAAAGGTATAAGAGAGTGCACAAGAAAAAAGGAAACTTGAAATATACAAGAAAAACAAGAAATAAATTAGCTCTGTAAATCAGGAGAGAGGGGCGACGGAAGCATAATAGAAGAAAGTGTTGTTGTGATAAATTATTTAAGAGATAGATTTATCACATCATATTTCGAGGGGGGGGGGCAGAATAAGTTATATTAGTATTTTTCTCCGCCAGTTGTCCCAGGCTCCTAACCAAATATTTGTTAAATCTCTCTTTTCGTGGAGAAGAGCCTTCAAACAAAGTTTATGACAGCGTCCCATCAGCCGACCGGAAATTGGCGCGCGAACGATGTGGACATAAAACATGACGTCATGCGCATCTCCATAGAATGTTTTAGATTTTTTTTAGACGAGACATGCCCCTCTGGTTTTGGCATTACATACAAACTTACAAATCGTATGAGTGAATTGGAAACATCAAATTACTTGGCGCAAGCTATCTTTGGTAGTGACTTTTCCAAAATGTACTCATATTTCAAACGCGCTGTACGATTTTATATTTGCAATGTGTGAATGTGTTTATATTAAAATAAATATGGATTGATTTTAAATAATTATAATTGTAATTCAAATATAAATTAATATCCTTGGAAATCCTCATCCTAAATAAGAGATTATCAATTACATCTTTATCTGATTATTCATAGAAACGTTCAGATGTTTTCATTGGTTCAGGTTTTCATATGACGTCGTGTGGGTTTGTATTAACTTTGTGTCTTTAAAAAAATTGTATTCAAATTCAACATTCAAGAATTCTTAAAATACATGATCACAGCTCGCAAGATCTAAATTGACAAATGCTTTTACATAACATATGAAATTAATAAACAGAATTACAATACGAAAAGGCAAGAAATCAAAACGCACACTTAATTATGATAGAATGGTCTTTGTGTAAATGAGATTTTACAAAGGTTTCATTTCTTTCCGTTCTTTTTTTTTTTTTTTTTTTTTTTTTTTTTTGGGGGGGGGCCGGTTGTTTTATGTGTCGTTGGCAGGGCCCGCGTAACGGTTTTCAAAGTGGGGGGGGGGGGGGGGCTGACCATGCAAACAATAACAATCACATGGTAATTTTTACGTTTTTTGTACCCGGTTTCCGCGGCCCCTGGTTGGTTATGTGATTTTGTTTCGGGGGGGGCGGTACATACTTACCCCTGGCATAATGAGCCTCTCCATGTCAGCTAACACATCTTCCCATTCATCTGGCTTCTTGGGGGCATCAGAAGGTATCTGGTCGAGCAAGTATCCGGGAGCAACCTGGGCAAGGGCAGGCCTCTCCTCGATACCGTCCATGTAACGTGAGATGTAGTCCACCATCTCCTTGCCCCACACACGGAAATCATTGGAAGTTGTCATAGCAAAGGTCGATGGTATGTGGTCTGCTTTCTTAACTGTTTACAGTAAAAAGAAGGTGTTTGAAATTTGTTTTTACATTAAACTGGCAGTCTATTTAAAAAAATCGATGTTTTTATCATTCATGTTTTCTCACGAGTTCCCTCGTTATGATATAGGCATATGTTTTTAAGTTGTTTTTAAAAGACTTTTTACCATTAAAACAGGGGCAAATAAATATATTTACAGTGTAACATTTTCAAAAAAGCACGCAAAAATCATACATGTTTTAGGGTTAGGTTATGCAATCGCATATAGGCCTAATTGATAACAGTTCAGCCCCCCCCCCCCTCGATCACATAATTTGTTTTCTTATCGAAATATACGATAATTATTACGTAATGTCATTTAGAGGACAGCGTGCAAACACGACTTCATAGGTTAAAATTTCATTTGGAGGAATGTACCTAGCGTATTTAGGTCTTGCGTCTTTAGACATGTATATAGGCATAAGCTCCAAATTTGATCATAATAATAAAAATAGAAGATCATTCAAAGACTCGATCATTTTAGTAATAAAATGCATTCACAATCTTATTTTCAAAAGGATATCGGGGTGCTTGGTTTCACCCCTCCCAAGTTTGACATATGTATTTCTGGCTAAATCATTGTAGGCCTATCATTTCGATACCATATTTTTCAAGGAATTTCCTTTAACCTCTGTTCGAATCTAGTGTTTATGATCTATATTCCAAAGGTTAGTACTTCTAAAATTATGTCTTTTTTGTTCATGTTACCCTTTCGCTATATATTCCCCTTCTTAAAAAACGCAAGTTTATCAAAACCCATAATCCTTTCAAATATTTTGCCTCATTGCCCTGATGACGGCAATAAGAGAGAAAGCTTAATCAGGGATTGAAGGAAATTTGTATAGTAATATATATACGAATGCACCTCACCCAGATACCCGTTAGGCATAGTTATAAGGGGTTATATACTGACACAAATTATTTGTTTTAAGTTAAGAGTTAATATTCGATCTTTAACAGGGATGGCCCTATCTTCTTGAATATTAGGAGGACCAGCTACATCCTACATAGATAAATGGAGCAATTAAGTTGGGGTTTGAACACAACAACAAATTAAGAAGGATAAAAATAACACCAAACAATATTAAATTACAAAAAATGAATAAACACGCCAAACACGACATATAATTTACCTTAAGCACTTTGAGTCTGCCGATTCCAACGCCTTCCAAATCTCTCCTTATTTAATCTCTTAGAAAAAATGCAAGAAATTCAAGCCCTTCGCTTACACTACTCTTATAACGTCTCGCATACTATCCTGCGCTTGTTCAGAATAGGCATCCAACCTGTTGCAGAAGAAAGAGAGGAGATGCTGTCTCCTGTCATCAAAGTGTGTGAGCATGGTGTGAGCGCACGCGCGCGTGCTCATCCAGTGGCGACGATGTACTTGTGTCAATAACATGAATAAGGGCCCAATCCTTTCTTGCTTGTCAATCCGTCTTATTAATATCGGCGAACGTGTTCTGACTCTCTCTTTGTCAGCTTCTATATAAATTGGTTCTTGGAAACTGTATTATATAACACCGTTGGAATCCTAGAGATGGAGATCCCCGTGGACATCGGCTTTGGGGAACGATGGAGAACTGATGATTATGGTTTTACAAATTGAGGACTATGGCTTAATTTCGCTCATAATTGATTGATTTGATTGTATGATCATTTAGGTCAGCAAATAACAACAAATTCGAAACCATAGTCCCTATAACATATCCAAACGTGCATAAGGAAAACTCCGATCGAATGTTCACCGGATACTGGTGATTTGCTTTGAAATGAAATCACACAATGCGAGAACTTGGTGGAAAGAGTATAGATATAATCCACTAATCCATAGTATAAGGACTAGAGAAAATACTTGAGGGGAGCTATAGGTGCCTGCTCAAAGCTGCCCCCAATAGAGTTTTCAGAGGAGCGGTATTTTATTAAAACTTGTAGGTCAACTGTATTTTGAACATCGTAATTTTCACAAAAAATGATTAAAGAACCGCGTACGATAGTAAAGTCTCCAAAACGAGGGGAAGGGAAACCATATAAGGCGAATGAAGACAACAAAAGAAGATTGGGAGATGTTCAACAATGATGAATCAAAGAGAAAGGGATGACGAATTACAAACCACAATGATCATGGATGCCGATCGGTATTCATGGTCGGGGTGACTGACACAATATTGATGGTTTCTTTTTCTTTATTGGTCTAATGCCAATTCGTCCAATTATATTTAAATACCTTGTAAATAGTTGTTTTTTTCTCATAGTTATTCCATGTTTGAGTAAAATACCGTATGCAGGGGCCCCTGATTACAAGCTGTGCTTCTTTGGGGGTCCGAAACCTGTCATTTTCAGTTCTTTATTATGTAACCATTTATTTTGTTTTTACTTTGCACTTCTGTCTTTTGGCTGGTTTGAATAAATTTAATTCAATTCAATTAATTCAATTCAATTATCAACTCGTCTATTATCATTTGGTCTACCATCAGTTCTTCCAGTATCCACATGGTATAATTGCCAGTTCGGCTGATAACCAGTTGGTCAAATATCAATTTAATCCATATATACCATTTGGTCTAATTGGACTAAGTGTTAAAGGTCAAGTCCACCCCAGAAATATATTGATTTGAATGAATAGAGGAAAATCAAATTAGCATAATGCTGAAAATTTAATCAAAATCGGATGAGAAATAAGAAAGTTATGACATTGTAAATTTTCACTTATTTGTCACAAAACAGTTATATTCACAACTTTGAATAGTGACTATGCAACTGAGACAGAGTCGATGATGTCCCTCACTCTTTATTTCTTTTGTTTTGAATTGTCTGAATTATACATCATTTTATTTTTACACATTTGACAACAAGGGCCAATTTGACTGGATCATACAGTGTTAAAATAATGCTAATTCCACGTGTTCAGGGAGGAACTTCTTTGTTTCATTTGACAATGAGGAGAAAATTAGAATATTTCATATTTCATATAATAAAATACAAAAGAAATAGTGCATGAGTGGATGTCATCAATCTTCTCGTTTGCATACCGATCAGAATATATTATACCTTATTTTGTGAAATTAAGCGAGACTTTAAACTATCATAACTTTCTTATTTTACATCCAATTTTGATGAAATTTTCAGATTTATGCTCGTTGGACTTTCTCTTTTTATCAAAGCCAACTTTTTGTTGGGGTGGACTTGTCCTTTAATTAAGCGAATGAATTAGAATATGATGCATATTAGACCAACTGGTTATGAGACGGCAATGGTCACATACGAACTTGTTATTAGACGAAGTGATGATTGGACCAATTAATGAAAATTGGACCAACGGTTGTTAGACGAACTGTTGATGGACGGAATGGCATTAGACTAAATGAAGCTAGACCATGTGATGAGTGGACGAGGAGATAATAGATACATTGGCAATTCACCACACTTATTGTTCTCAGTGAAGAAGGTGTTTTTTTTTTTAAGTTTTAGACCGGTATACCATCACCATGGACATCATTATCTTCTACTCATTCATCATAATCGTGATCATTCTTGCCATATCAACATTATGTTTTACCGTAAATTATTAGGTGATGATAATACAGGCCATCCCATACCTAAAATAAGGGGGGGGGGGGAGAAATCCACCCATCCCTTCCCCCCGGGATGACACCCATGACAATGATGATAGTAATGCAAATACGATAGATAATTACGTTTGATATTTTTTGTACCAAATTTTATTTATCTTTATTAGTATTTTAGTTTTAACAGAATTCTACCAGTCGAGATCGAATGAGGGGTTCAGATGTTAAGACACTCCTTTTATTTCATCGGGACCCTTGGGCCATTGAAATCTCCACCCCTAGTTATTATCATTTTTCACCAATAAGACTAGAAAGCTGACCAAAAAAATCTGATCTTTAACGACATAAAATGAAGGTGTTTTCACTTAGACCATATGCGATGGGGGGGGGGGTGGGTCTCAAATGCAGGGCAAATAAGAAGGAACATATCAAATGCTATTTTATCACTTTTGGAGTTCACCAAATGTGAAAAGTCAAGCATAAATCTAGCTTTCAATGAACTTTTTATTGATTACGATAGAAGGGGGCGTTCAAAAACCGTTCAAAATTTAACCGATTCTCTCAAAATAATATCAACTCATTGCCACGGAGAGGTGCTTGATAATTATTATCTCCAGCCAAATTGTTAGACAATACTGAATGTACCTGATACGTTTCCACCCGCTCCTAAACAAATTAAGCCACTATAGGTTACATGATAAACAGACATTGTGCTTGTAATTTTCCGTGAAAATATAGGGGAAATTTGATAAACCATTATGTTCATAAATCTGATTTTGATGAAGTTTTCAGCATTATTATATATCATTTGTTTTGTATTTGTCTTTTTATTATATCGACTTTTTGTTGGTACTTCCCCTTTAATCCCCTGCAATTAAATCGTTAATGACCTTAATAGATAAGGGACATTATTATCCTACCCTGACAGGCACAGATAAATATGGATCACTAGACAGCTTAAATCGCTATTAAAATGACCTAAATAAACAGATCATTGGTCGAAATCGGAATCACGATAGAAAATCGCACTCTGCGTATTAAAGGAAAATGGACATTGATTTAATAACGAGATACCGAAATACACCTTTCTCCTCAAAATAATTATAGGGATATCGGACAAGTAATAAAAATAGATAAATAAAACTGGAAGCCAAAATGAGGTCATAACTCACCCCAATAGGAATCACTTTCCTGAAGAAAAAAAAGTATTTTGACAAAAAAAAATCCTCAAAAGGAAGGCACGTGACCCCCTCCCTCTTCGAATCCGTGCCTGCTCTCATCCTATTCTTATTACGGTATCTGAACATATCTCTGTTCCATCCTTATGCTGATTCCTTTCTGTTCATTTAAATTCAAATTTCAATTTTGAGGGGGTGGGGTGACAATGGCTGGCCCCCAAGGGCCATGGCATCGCGTGTATAAATAACTTCGTGTGTACTTATTTCACTCAATACACGTCATAACCCAGGCACTATAAATATTTCAAAATCAATGATTCTACGTATCAAATGAGATGGGGCGCCTTATCGTGTTGTGCGCCACTCATGAGCGATGCCGGATGTGCTATAGACTTTTAAATAGAACAAATCCATTCTTGGCCATAGTAAAAAACAGTTTAGAATTTGGGTCTACACGTCCCTATAATGTAATATTAAGCTGGCATAGTGACCAACAGAGAGGGGGGGGGGGGGTAATTAAGACAGGGTTTAACTGCAACTAGCGGGGGCTCTTTTTAATCCGACTTCAAGTAAATACCACAAAGCCCTAGATTATCCACCGATTATAACAATTAAGATTGTGTGAGGATGGCGGTCAAAGTGTGATTATTTGATGACTAGTATTCACAACAAGTGGAACGCCTCTGGCAGTCTCGCCTGCATTACGCAATTTAATATAGCAGCAGTGCTAACTTTGAAAACTACTATAAAATAATCATTCACAAAAACATCATTCATATCATGACATAATACCACGTTCATTGACCATAAATGACATTTGAACGGAGACTTAAGACTGTCAACTACACCCATGTCCACATTTTATTCACTCTATCCATAAACTTTCAAAGTTATGATGGCACTTCAACAATTACCCCAACATGGCCTAAGTTTATTGACCTTAACTGACCTTTGACTTGGTTTTGTGACCTGAAACTCACAGGGGATGTTCAGTGATGCTTGATTACTCTTATATCCCAAGTTTTATGAACTAGATCCATAAACTTTTAGAGTTAGGATGGTAATTCAACAAATACCCCCAACACGGCCAAAGTTCATTGACCTTTAATGACCTTTGACCATGGTCATGTGACCTGAAACTCGTACAGGATGTTCAGTGATACTTGATTACTCTTATGTCCAAGTTTTATGAACTAGATCCATAAACATTCAGAGTTAGGATGGTAATTTAACATATACCCCCAACACGGCCAAAGTTCATTGACCTTAAATGACCATTGACCATGGTCATGTGACCTGAAACTCGCACAGGATATTCAGTGGTACTTGATTAACCTAATGTCCAAGTTTCATGAACTAAATCCATAAATGTTCAGTTATGATGGTAATTCAACAAATACCCCCAACTTGGCCAAAGTTCATTGACCCTAAATGACCTTTGACCTTGGTCATGTGACCTGAAACTCAGGCAGGATGTTCACTAATACTTGATTAACCTTATGTCCAAGTTTCATGGACTAGATCCATAAATTTTCAAAGTTATGATAGTAATTCAACAAATACCCCCAACTTGACCAAAGTTCATTGACCCTAAATGACCTTTGACCTTGGTCACGTGACCTGAAACTCGAGCAGGATGTTCACTAATACTTGATTAACCTTATGTCCAAGTTTCATGAACTAGGTCCATATACTTTCTAAGTTATGATGTCATTTCAAAAACTTAACCTTCGTTTAAGATTTTGAAAATAATTTTCCCAACATGGTCCAAGTTCATTGACCCTAAATGACCTTTGACCTTGGTCATGTGACCTGAAACTCAGGCAGGATGTTCAGTAATACTTAATTAACCTTATGTCCAAGTTTCATGAACTAGGTCCATATACTTTCTAAGTTATGATGTGATTTCAAAAACTTAACCTTAGGTTAAGATTTGATGTTGACGCCGCCGCCGCCGCACAGTGGGCCAGGAGAGAGCAAAAGTGCGCCAAAACTGGTTTTTGGTCATGAGACAAATTTAGTTTTTTTCATGTTCTAAGCAAAGATAAGAACCTGTAGAATGCCTCCATACAATATTTCTCCATTAAATTGATTATTAGTTGCACATTTTTATTCAATATTACCGGAAAATGACTCTTTACGGCTACCGCATGTGTACATGACACGTTTTAGATATTTCACTGTTTTAACAAAACGGAATGCTTAAATTATTTCTAATTCACGGTGCTTCTTGATGAATAATTGTTTTAAGTGATCAAAGATTTTCAAGATAAAATGATAATCCCTTCAGAGGCAATTTTGGACGAAACCATTTGACAATGGGGGGTTTTAGCAATTTTTTTTTTCATAAGCATTTCTTTTACAAATTGCTGCCGATTGCTGCGCTGTAAATACCATGACGGTCTTTGTTATAGTTTATGCTTTACATTGATACCAAATTTAGCTGCACATACGTGCATTTTCTGGAGATATGACCAATTTTCCAGCCACATGTTCGCCGTATTTATCACAAAAATCGTTCCAAGTTAGTGTCCCATATGCGCGTGCCGAACGTTGCGGGTGACATTAAACAAACTCCCCGTCGCGTGCTGGGAGAGAGAGAGAGAGGGGGGATGTCTGGCTCAAGTGTCTGGCTCTTGTGACTGGTGTCTGCCTTTAAAATATTTTCGTTAAACATACGTAAAGGCAAGCTTTCATTTCCAATTCCACTAACTTTATAATAATACATGTAACACAACTCATTTTGATGCCAAACTGTTCCATCTCGTGTTCCATATCTGATATGCTGTCATCCTGAGAAGATTAATTCTTAAGGTAAGATTTCCGGGTAAGATTATATATTTGTTTTGTTGTTCATAAACCAAGTAGGGGCTACTGTATATCGCTATACACACATGACTAGGGATGTGATAGGTCTCACGCAGTTTTCTGACAAAATATGAAAATGTGTATAGGACAGAGATGGGATATATGTGGGCTTATTACATGTATAAGTTGCGTTATCATTATTGGTATTTATCCCCCCCCCCCAAAAGGGTTTGTAACTTTACATACACGTATTCGTTTATCTCTTGGCTCATTCTAAATTTGCTATAATTGTTAGTATCGATCAAGAAGGAAGTGTATTATTATCATTTCAAGGATTGTTTGGTTTATGACTCTCATTGACTTTATATGTATTCCACAGACTAATGGTAACAGGTGACATTGTGATTAGTAGTAAGTTTTTAAGAGTACAACAATCACAGCCTAGCTCTTCCCCCTGATGTTCAAAGTATGCTAAAAGATCCTCTCACCAAAGACATAATAGTTGATGAGATAGTAGAGAGAGACTCTGATTCGGAATAACTTTATATACGCCGTTCTTGGTGAAATAGGTAGGCCTTGTAGGACCTTGTACTGATTAACCTGCAGAGGACCCGGCCTCTATTATTTATCACTGGAATCATTATTTTAAAGATTTCACTGTCCACTTCTGGTATCAATCCATTTTAATTCATGTATAGGTGTGGTTAATCATTGTACCCAGGGAATAAAAATACTCCTTTTCATTTTTTTTTTACAATTTCACTTTGAATTTTACAATTCCGGATTCATGGTAGGGCGCCCTCTTTAAGCGATACTCAAGTCACCAATTGAATGACTTGTACCCCGAGCACAGACTTTTTTTGTTTGTTTGTGTGTTTGCCGTTTGCTAATATGCTTAATTATTGCTGAAATTTCTCTAAAGGTAGTTTCTGAAAATTTGAAACTTATTGTAGAATTAGGAACATGTAATTTCTTCTCAAATGTTAACAGCCAATCAGAAAACAGTATTTTGACGACATCATCAATATTTGAAAATACTTTTATTGAATTCTACGGGTAAAATTACCCCTATCTACCAAATTTAATAGTACAAATGTGTGATAAATGGGTTTTGGCGCACTTTGGGTTCATTCTGGCCCACTGTGCGCCGCCGCACAGTGGGCCAGAATGAGTTGAAAGTGCGCCAAAATTATATTCCGTGTTAAATTTTTACTTTAACATGTTGATTAAGGGTAATTTTGGGCGTAGAATCGACTGAACATAATTTAAAGCCGATATGACATCACCTTGATACCAAATTTTGATTGGCTACTAAAAACCTATCTGTGAAAAGACAAATTACGCTAAACAATGTGTAGTATATAAACTTTGTGTTATGTGTTACTTTAAGATTGACCAGAGTGAATGTTGGTTTATGCTTCTCACATGCCTAAAAAGTGTGTATGAGATCCTGAAAATAATTTTATGGCATCAAAATGATCATTAGATTTGCAAAAAATACTTTAAAATTTGAAAAATATTAACCGTGCTTTATAAAACTGTGTAGACTTGGGTAAAACGCAGAGTATTACACCACGAATGTATTACTATGAGGAGGGTTTTTGGCTGAAATTATTATACGAGTAACTTTTATCTGTGGAAGAGGGATGGGTAGCCTTTATATGCGTTATCAACCTTCATTTTGTTTACATTATACCCGGAATTCATGTCATTTTCATGGAATGGAAGGGGAATCGTCCTCGCCGTCCCGGCTCGCCTTGCAAAAATGAACGGCAATGTTCACCCCGTACGGTGCGCTGCGATGACTGCGCGGTATAAAAATGACCGTTTTGGGGGTGATTTGTCAAGTAAAATTGGCTCTAACATAAAAACGGGCAAAAACGGGCAGCTAAATTTGGTATCGACTTAAAGCTTAGACGTCGGGAAAAATGATGCTGATAGAATTTAGACGGAAATCCACGGAAATAAAAACGTTTCTCATGTAAATGCAAAAAACATGGATTATCAGCCTATTTCGAGGAATAATTATCCTATAAACCTCCTGAAAGGTGTCTTTTATCTACTTTGAACCATTTCACACGAAAAAAAGAATATATCAGGATTATGTGGGAGCCATTTCAGATTCCTTTATGAAAAATTACCTGTGAAATGGCCTGTTTTTCAACTAGGTTATCATTTACGCGGCATTTCGCAAAATGTCACATTTACGATTTGAGGTAGGAAATTAACAACCTTTATGCAAATTCCGGAAAGAAATATTTTGCTGAAGTATTCTTCAAAGTGTTGTCTTTCAGCTGAGCATGACAAAAATTAAAAATCTGAAATTGCCCAAAATGACTTTTGGCGCACTTTCGTTTCGCCCCGGCCCACTGTGCGCCGCCGTCGGAAAAGCGGCGCCTATAGTCTCGCTCTGCTATGCAGGCGAGACAAAAATGTATTTGTTCAGCGGCAAGAAAATAGGTATGCAATCTCAATCAATCTATCAATAATAAAAAAAATCGACCGATCGATCAACCGTCCAAACAACCATTCACAAAACTATTCTGGATGGATGGATGAATAAATAAATACATAGATAAATAAATACATAAATGAATAAATTGATCGCTCGATCAATCAACCAACCAGTCACTCAACCGACCATTCAATCAATCAACCATTAGCCAACCAAACAACCAATCACCAGCTAAGCCTTCAACATCTGTTAATCAACCAATCAACTGACCAACCAACCAATTAATATGATTAATCAATCAATAAAACTATCAATCAATCAATTAAAATATCAATCAATCAATCAATCAATAAAATAACAAATCAATCTATCAAAATATCAATCGGCCAACCAAACAATAATTCGATCAATAACAGATTATTCGAATACACTCTGATATAATGAGAAAAATACTCCGCACAAAACGATGTTTATAAATCTTTGTCTTTATTATTACTGAAAATAAAATAAAAATATCTTCATCATGATTCAATACACTTCTGTTCACACAAATGAAATCTTTTAGTTTCATAAAAAATTGCAAATTAATCAAGATATTGCAATTACAGTAGTAATATCTCCAAACAAATAAATTGAATGCAAAATGCAAGATAAGGAACAGTGACACACATGACATGAAACCAATTTCCATAGTAATAAATCTTCAATTCACAAACACAAATATTGTACTGTTAATGATTTAAGCCTAGCAAGTTTATTTTTGCTGGTGGGAATATTTAGAAAAGAAAGAAAAATAAAGTTGTGATGTCAAGAACCGTAATAATGACACTTTTTAATCATTCCTACATCAGTATGAGTAACGTGAAATAGAAACATGATACATTACTCTCTGATTGGAACATACTATTGCATTGTGAGATGGCAAGACAGGGAAAATGTATCTTCGGTACCCGCCAGAACAGATTTTCGATTTTCACATTTATGTTTACCTAAAGAATCCATTTAGAAAATTCAGAGACTTATTTTGTTTTGTCCTGGAAGGTTGTATGTAAGACACATGGGCCCGCATTCTGAACTCGGGTTTAAATTAAACCCTGGTTTAAAGTTGTGGTTTAACTATGGAGAGCCAATTGGGGCACAAATCCCTAACAGTACACATCCAATTTATCAACTCATATGACACCCAAATTGTTCAAAATTATCTAGGAATAAGAACTGCAGTATTTTTTCTTCATTATGAAAGCAAAAAGAAATAAAATAGTGAACATAAGAAATATAAAATATATACAGAATTTTTAACTTTTGGCTTCCTATAATTTTAGCACAGAGTTAGACCATGGTCCAAGTTAAACCTGACTTCAGAATATGGACCATAGCTTTTTTTTAGTTTTCATTGATACTATCAGTACATTATCATTCAATAATGTCATAAGAAAAGCATGGTTTGTCATGTGAGATTATAAAAACTTTGAAATTATGAAAATATATCCCATTCATCATGGGGTTTATAATCTCTTGCTAAATTTACAAGGAATATGAAATATCAAGGTTAAACATTTTATTCTGAGTCAATATATGCAGCAAACTATAAGAACTACCCATTGAACTACATGTAGATATGCAGTGTAAAGTTTTGTGTTCTCAACATAAGAACAGTGTCCCCAAAGTATGTGAACTTGTATAATTATGACTTCAAAGACTGATATTTCTGTATTATGTCCTAAAATAACCCCCCAAAAATAATAATGCAAAAAAAGAGAGATTTAAGTCATCAGAAAGACATTATATTTAACTCTAATTAAATTCTTCACAATTACAAACTTAAATATGATTCAATCAATCCCTGAGTGATAGATATTCCTTTGAACTGATCAACTAAGCCTGGAGAATACACAGACCCCATTGCATGATGAATCTTAACAGTTGATTTTACATTATTATGGTCAGTGGATTCAACAATCAAAATGTGTTGTATGATCACTTTGCTTAGTTTTAAGTTATGGGGACCCTGGTATCAATTCATGAATGTTCTCTGCACTGAGTATAACATCAGCTTTTAAATACATATTTCAGAAAAGGTTCTTTTATTTTTTTAATGCTACTATGGTGAATGTAAGAAAATGACAACCTGTCAGTGTAGACAAACTCTTCAAAACATTGAACTTGAAAAAAAAAAATTATGCATAGAAGAGCCAAAACCTAAAGTAAAAACAAAAAATGGCCTAAATTCAGCTTATTCATTTGATTTTATCAAATGTCAAAGGGCTGAAAGAAACTCAACAAGGTTTTTATATGGCCCCAGGGACCAGCAGGGGAGAAGGGGATGGGGGGTGGTTAAAAGATTTTTCTATACATGTATAAAGTGGAAATGCTTATAAACATCAAGAAATAAACCTTGTCAAGTTCAACATCTGTCAATGATAAACTTCAGAGAAATCTTCAACAAGCTGTAGAAACTAGTGTTGAAAAGCCCCGTGGCATCTTTCTGGGCAAGCATTGCGTGTGACTTGAGTTACCCGACGGTCTCTGCAGATGCTCTACATCTAATATGCTTTTCACATGGCATTTCCTTAACCCCATACTATCCTTAACCCCAGACTATTCTTAACCCCATACTATCTTTTTTTGGTTTCACACTGTCTTTCTTAACCCCATACTATTTGCTTAGCCAGGGTTAACGCCTTAACCCCAGACTATCGCACAGCTTATGAAAATTGATGATTTTACCATACAGAGCGTGATTAACGTGCAATTTTGACTTCTGTTTTTGGCCAATGCTTAGCACCACTTTTCCTTAGCCCAGTTTCATTTCACACTGCATCTCTTAGCACCGCAATATGCCGGCTAATCCTGCTTTTTTGCAGGGCCAGATAGTACTGTACTATTTACCATGCTAGCCCACTTTGCTAAAACCCAGTGTGAAAACGAAGTGGGCTATGTTTAACCCCAGGAAAAGACCCCCCTCAGCCCCACCAATTTTCCGGGGTCAAGGACAAAAAGTGCAGTGTGAAAAGTATATAAGAGTACCTAGCACGTATCTCACCCATGGTTGCTGAGAGGTGAGCGAGCCAGTCTGGCTTACCCGCAGCCAAGACACATCACTTATTGGTATTCCAGGAGTAGATAAACAAGTGTTTTACTGGCAAAGAATGGTATACAACTGACAACAAACACATACATGTAAAAGGTCAATTATGCAGGCATTGAGCAAGCTATGTATGTCAGAGCAATTTGCGAGTAGGTTGAGGGTCAGTTCTCCTGGTCAAGATGATGACATTCGGTGAGAACCTCTGCTATACCCCCCAAGCAGCTCTCACTTAGGTAACACAAAGTCAAGACGGAGGTACCTCGTAACACCTTCAAGGTAAAAAGACAGTAGTTGCAGCAAACAATTATTTCGTGAGAAAGTCTTTAAAATCAAGATTAATTGTCAAAATATCATAACTCGAAATCTGGTACATTAATGTAAACTTATCTTTGTAATATAACTTCTGAAGGTTTCCATGGCGAAGAAGAATAGTGTAGTAGTAGAGATTGGGTGGTCCTTTTCAGGACCAACATATGCCCAAGAAAGATACATGGTGTACCGTGAAACCTACTACACTATTATCTTTGTAAAATCATGAAATCTTGGCTCAAAATCGATAATTCTAATGATCACTAACACAGAAAGGCATATGTGGGACAGTGTATTAATATTGCTTCGAAAAATACCAGACATGTGATGGACTTCCAAGCTGGTTTTGCTCATTTATCAGCAATTACTCATTTTCTTTTGGTTATATGGCATATATTTTTTTATTTATACATACAAACACTTTGGTGGTAATTTTATTGGATTCTGTTCGAACTCATTTTGAGATTGTTACCACAACTGGTATTTATCTTTAAACTAGCAGACCTGAACCTCTCACATGCTACCCATACTTCTGACATGCAGGTCACATGGAATACAATGCAATTAGAATAGAAGTCTAGCAGATAGGACTCATACAAAAATTGCATAGAAATCCTTGTTCACCTGCAGACATTATCCTGTTAAGGTGTGACAGGTGCTCAGAACACCATCGGTCTGCTTTCTTAGGTGAAGCTCCAGGGGGCCTTTTTATAAAGCTGTTTAAGAGTGACTTTAAGAACGACTGGTGATCCTTTCTAGTGGTAAATGATATTCACCATTAAATGTTCACTGGTGATTATTCAGCGCGGAAGGAAGGTTCACAAGTCATTCTTAAAGTCGCTCTTAACTTACGAACAGCTTTATGAAACACCCACCCGGTTTTTAAAAAAACATGGAGTTTGAACATAACACCAAATAGTGTACAAAAAAAAATGTGTATAATAACACAAGTGGGTGTTGAATAAACACCATGAACCCAACACTCGTGTAAACTGCATAATAAGGTCCTCTGTAAACACTGATGTTGCAGTTTCAACACTGTGTTTTGGAAGTGTTTTGTATTATCGTCCTCCATTATGAACAATATGAACAATAAAAAAAGTAATATTATTTAGAGAGTTCTTGACAAAACATGTTTTTTTCTTGAAGAATTATTAAAAGTTCTTGGAGCCCTACAGGGTAATGAGGAAGACTTGTTAGCTCAACCTAGTTAACATCATCCATGATAAAAGAGAAACTAAACTTAATGGAAATATATTGTAATAACCAAAATGTTAGAAATAGATAAGCAGCTCATAAAAGATGAATGAAGAAAAAACAAAATGAAAACTATACAACAACATAATGAGGTCACTATTCTTGACATTGGTTGAGACATGCCCCTGCAATGTGTAAAACCAAGTGCCTCATCAGCCTTCTTTCTCTTAAGTTCTAATAATTCAAATAAAATAAAGATATATATGTATATCTGCTGTAACAAAATTGATTTTGTAGGATTTTACACTTTATTTCCCAAAATCTAGTGAGAAATAACGAAGAAAACCATATGCGTAGATACATGAAGGAAGAAAATGTAGATTCAATGAACAAAGATAATGCTTGTAACAATATACAAAACATACATGTATTATAACTAAGGAATTTATAAGTGCACCGAAAAGGATAGAATAAAAGTATAAAATCTATAATGCAATTATCTGCATATAATAGCTCAACAGTAATATTAGGCACCAATTTACATATAAGTTTGTATATGATTTTCATGTACAAGAATAAGAAATTGCTTTGGTTCATGGTTTCAGTTGAAAAGCATTGGCACCATCACCATCGTCTCAAAATATTCCCATTATCTATAAAAATAGCATAGTAATTGTCAAGATGGGCTCATAAGCTTTATGCTTCAAGTCTCAACAACCAATAAGTATTGAGTGAGTGAGTAAGTAATTGGTAAGTGGGAAAGAAAGAAAAAAAAAAGTAAGTAAGTAAGTAAGTAGGTATTAAAGTAAGTAAGAAGTAGTTCCATGGAAGAGTTTATTGAAGAGGCAATTCTTGCTTAATTATTATAAAACATTGCTTAAGATTTTATGCCTCTTGTGGCGAGGTGGACTTAACATGGGTGGCGTTTCATAAAGTTGTTCCTAAAGTTACGCCTAACTTTATGCCTGACATAGTGCTCAATTAAGTACATACTGTAGGGATGTATTATTTAGTATAGAAAAGGTCACCATCCATGCGTCAAGTCAGGAATCACTCACTTTACAGACATTTGTGAAAGGATCACGTTCCATCAAATATATCACACATGCAACAAACATGTACAAAAACATATTTAAAGATAATGTAAAACACTACTTAGATTTTTGTACAATGTGCATTGTGTGCCATGCATATTACTCTTGCATAATCATTCTGGAATGTAAATGATTTATCAAATATATAAGGGGAATTAAAATTCATACCCTCTTTTTATTTTATATATCATGCTTATTTATAATATCTATCTTCATAGTTGTTACATAATTATGTCACTTCTCGGTGTATTATAAACCCATCTCACGCATCTCTCTCTCCTTCTCCAGCCCTTCCCCCTTTCTCTCTCCCTCTCTTCCTCTCTCTTCTTCATTTTTCACATCTCAAAATGTCTTAAATCCAATTAGCAGAGCCACATGAAATGCAATTTCCACAACAAAGTCTGCAGCTTTGTAGACACTTAGCTCTCAAGAATGAATTCAATCACCTTCAAGAACCCCTACAAGTGGTCTTATCCTGAAGAAGAAACGATAGTCCAGTAGGGACACGCACAATGGTCATCTCAAGATCTGTTATCATGTGCTCGGCCTGAAGAACTTCAAGCTCTCTCCATCATATCAACATGAATATTGCTTTAACTTCTCATCAAAATCTCCTGTGGAAGCATACCTGTATGTATAAATACTGCCCTAGACAGACAAGAAAAGCGGTCTTCAAGAGTAGGTCGTCCTCTTGCACACTGGGAGTTACAATTCAAGGGACACCAACTTGCGGTCTTGTGGTCATTCCCTATATGTGGTCACTAAAAGCAAGTTTGACTGTATCACAATGGGTCACAAAACACTAACCACTGATCACATGGTCACTTGCGGCCATTCACGCGCAAAGGTTTCTCTCCCTTCCAACAACTTTCGTCATTCCCCCGATCCAGATGTGGAATTTTTCCGCTGCACATGGATTGTTCTAGCCGATGATTTCAGGCTGTTGGGTCCTGACTGCTGGCCGGGGTGGCTATTCAAGACCTTACCGTGGTTGTAAATGAAGAAGATCACCGTGGCTATGAGCTGAATTCCGGCAAGCATGAAGAAATAGTAGGCAAGGTCCCCATCGTTGATGTTGCCACGGTCCTCTGGGTTGAACCATCCTATTTTGGGAATAGACAGTAGAGCCACCAGAGCGCTGCCACACAGGGATCCGATACCGTTGGACAGGCAGAACAGACCCATGATAAGACCTTGCATGGATTTAGGTGCATGGGAATAGGCAAATTCCAAACCTACAAGAAAAAAAAAAGAAGTGCAATTGAAAAACAGGATACCGGTAGATATCTAAAGGGGAAGGTCACCATGATGTAAAGTTGGTTTTAATGATAATTATATTATTAAAAAAACAAAACAGAAGAAACATACATGAATAATGAATTGGTTAAAAAAAATCCAAAGAATAAACAGAGAGTTTCTTGAGTTTCAAAGTTTTAGTTTTGTCCTGAGTAGCTCCACAAAATATGATTTCCTCAGAAAATTTGACAAGGGTTTCATGATCATCTCTGCATTATATCTTCAGACACATCTTTTCATACATGCTTCTAGGAGAATATTCTTTTATCACAGTAAACATTAAAAGATGGGGATTTAATCCAACAAATATCCAATTAGTTTCTATGAAAAAAAAGGAAGAAAAAGTCAAACGATTCTGATACAAAATGAGTAAGCAGTTGTTGAATAATCAGCAAATTGAGACAGATCTTAACCAAGCAATAACAAATTACAGGACAAAGTGCTTGATATTTAATTGGTGATCTTCAGAAGTTGTATTTTTTAAAAGAGAGATTTCACCATTTCAAAATTATCATCAACATGACCAGGGGCCCGTTGCATGGTAACTTTGCCATCGAATTGTAACTACCATGGTACAATGCTCAACAGCCAATCAAAATCAAGGATTCCATGCAAGTAACCATTGGATGGTAAAGTTACCATAATGGTAACTTTTATGCAACTCGGCCCAGGTAACGATTAAGGTTGTTGTTAAAGATTTTTATCTCATAATTCTTGCTCACTGCAAGTTTTGCTCTATATTTATTTTCTAGTCACAGTAGCCAGTATTTGACAATCCAACTGAGTAGGAAACAATGAAGACTGGTTAAAGATTGATCCGATGAAATATCCTTTTACTAACATGGCATGTATTTCATCATCATCATGTGAAATTTTGCTGGTGTGAAAAGACTTTATTTCTTTAATTATGGGAAAATCTTTTTTTAGTTTTTTTTAATTTAAATTTCAATTATTAGACAATCTATCTAAATAATGTCCTATTCAGACCCAATCGCTCTATCTAAAATAAATGAGGCCATTTGTGTCAAAGGGAAGAGTATCTCAGTGAATAGTTTTTTTTTTCAAGCTCCTGAACATCTAACTTTTTGAAATTACAATTCCCATGGACGATGAGACTTCCTAGATATTATCTATAATAATAATAATACCAACATGCTTATATAGCGCATATCACTGCGCTTAATTGGATATTATTACCCTGGCTTTAGCCTCGCAGCCTTTTACAGCGCGTTGGCATTTCAAGGAATAAATTCCTGCCAGGTACCCATTTACCTCACCTGGGTCGAGTGCAGCACAATGTGGATAAATTTCTTGCCGAATGAAATTACGCCATGGCTGGGATTCGAACCCACGACCCTCTGTTTCAAAGTCCGAAGACTAATCCAATGGGCCACAACGCTCCATCTATGAGTTGAACTCACCTGCTACACTGGCCAGTACTTCACTAATCCCAATGAGTATATACTGAGGAATCTGGTAGAAGATCCACATGTCTGCTGCATTGTAGCTGTCCTGAGTGTTCGGCATCGTCTCGTTCAAGGTGCAGTTCGGCACGTCGTTCACACAGTGCTTCCGTGCCAGCTCCAACCCTCCGGCAGTCAGCACGGACAGCATGCTGAAGATCATTCCGAAGAGGATGCGATAGAAGAGGGAGATGTTGTATCCCCTCCGGATCAGGCGAGGGTAGATGCATCGATCAAGGATGGGCAGGAGGAGGATCACCACCACAACGTCAAAGAGGCTGAGCCACGCTACAGGAAACTGTTTTACAAAATTGACACGTAGGACAAAAATAAGTACTCCCCAAGTCAAGATAGCTTAACTTACTTATGAAAAGGATTCCAGCAAGACACCTTGGTAGAAGTATTCCCACACCTACGGACTTGCATACATCAGAGATGCCAACCTGATCAAGAAATTTCAGTATTTTAAAGGCTGAAAATCAGTATTTTGGTAAGAAAATCAGCATTTTCACAGAAATACCATTGGACAACACATAAACTGAAACTTTAGAAATCAGTAATTTGCATGAAACCACCAGTAATCTTTCTCATTTTTCAACTTACTGAAAACCAGTACTACTTCGCAGCTCTGATATATGTATGCATGGAAATAAAAGTGATCAGCTATGTCATGCATGAATGACAACATACTTATAAAGGCAACTACTGTCATTTTTCAAAAGTCACAATCTGACTCTTTTTTCAGAATTTATTGACATTAAAAGGAGAGAAAAGTTATAAGAAAGGTGAATACAATTATTGTACCATTTCAAATTACATAAATGTTATGTATCATAAATATTTTATTATAAAGGACTTATCTTCACATTTATGACCTTCCACCTCAAACCCACAAGTTGCCCAAAATACATTGGAGATATTTTCAGTGTAACAAAAAAAAATCCTATGCTGCAAAATTGTATAGAGCTTTGTCAAAAGAAATAACTCACACAAGTACATGAATTATTAAGAAGAATAACAGTAAGAGCTTCAACAAAAAAGGTTTGAAGTTTGGGTTAAAGGAGTACTCCAGTCTGGAAATAATTTGATTTGAACTTGAACACATTAAGAAAAATCAGACAAAACAAAACACTGAAATTTTGATCAAAATCGGATAAGGAATAACAAAGTTATGGCATTTTTAAAATTTGCATTATTTCAGTCAAACAGTTCTCGGGATGTATTCATGAATATTCAATGAGCAAACTGATGATGTCATATCCCCACTTGTTCTTTTGTATTTTATTATATGATATGAGGTTTATTCCTTCAAGAACCAAAAATATTGGAATAGCAACTGATTACGAGCATTAGATATTCATTGCTGCAACTTATTTCATTACAAGGAGACATATCATTCACATGTGTATGAAAAAATTAAAAAAAATATGACTTCATGTACATGTAATAAATGGGAAAGTGGGGATGTGACATCATCAGCCCATCTAATGAAAATTTATGACGTGCATTAACTGTTTTCAAAATATATTGCTAAACTTTGAATTCAATAAATTTGCCATTTGTTATCAGATTTTGATGAAATTTTCAGCATTTTGCTCTATGAATTTTATTCTATTTATTTAGATATTAATATTTTTAGCCTGGAGCATCCCTTTAAAGGGCCTGGCAACTGACAAATCATGGGGAAATTTGCAAAAGGCCAATTGACTTGCATGATATAATCCGTCCGTCATGAGCGCCCGTCGGACTAATGCGATAAAATTCGGACAGCACACGAATTTGACCGATGGTTATTTTACTTTGGGTCGTCGCAGTTCCAGCTTCCAACAATCCCAATTCCTAGACTCATAGTAGGTCTCTTGATTGCTAAAGCAAAATAAATAACCTCTGTGGAGTAACATGTTTCAAAGTAAAAACATGCAGTTTACTTCTGGTTGGTTAGTCTACTAAATATTGCTCTCCTCAGATTAGACCTCCCAGACACGCCGGCGTCTATTACGTAACACCCCAGGCATGCAGCCGAGTGAAAGACTTGAATCCCTTCTCTGTTTTTTTAGATTAGCCTTGATTTCCCCATGATTTGTCAATGTAAAGTCGCTTTAACCCTAAAAGAGCCGGATTATTTGGACCCATCTCACAGAGATCTCGGCCGTCGATCGCCGCGAAGATTTGCACAGTGGTAGTGTGCGATAAAATCTACAAGGCTGTATGATTAATTTTTCTGAAAAAAAAAAAAAATTAATGAATTAATTATGATAATATATGCATGGAATAAAACGATTGCTCTTATTAACTCATTATGGCCCCAAAATTGCTATTTTTTTTTTCAGACTCTTTGTAGGATTCTGATCAAATGTACATAAAAAAAAAAATTGGTATTGCAAATTTTATTGTTTTTTTAATTTCTTATGCATTTCCTTGTTTTTGACTTTTTGTTTTTTATTGTTTTTTGATGGAAATTGTTGCAGACTTAATTCTGCTCATAAACAAGACAAAATTAATTAATTTAATCAGTAAAAGTAGAAATAATGATACATTTATGAATTTTGGCTAAATACATAATTTGCATTGGATTTGTACATGAATTCATGTTTTTGAGCAATTTTGGGTCTGACATGCACTTACATAATGTTGCGTAATTTTGCAACCGCGTACCAGGGCATCGCAAATTTGCGCGAGACTTGAAAGTAAAAAGTCAGCGAGCGGCGCGGTCAAAAATTTTCGCGCGGCGGATTAATCGCAAAAAATGTCGAGGGCCTTTTAGGGTTAACAAACTGTGCAAGCTATGTCCAGAAATCTAGAAAAAAAATGGTATCAAAGAAACTCTTGTACCTACTTTCTGGTTTAACTACAAATTTCATGGAATGGAGAAAAAGATTTTGGAGACCATACATGACTATTTTGGCTAATTAGAGAAAACCTTGCCTGGCGACTTATTGTTGGGGCTTTGAGGTGGAGGGTGACAATAATGAAATGCATACCATTTTTCAGCGCAATCATTCAGTAGGGAGTTTAGATGGGTGTTAAAACCTATCCATAAATGTACGTCTTGAATTGCCATAAAGGCCATTGTTATTAGGGTCAGTAAACTAAAACTTATATGATATAAAATAAGATGGATTGGAGAAAAGGATTTTGGAGACCATTTATGAGAACTAATGTTTACTTCTAGGAGACAGATATTTTATATATCTGTATTTTATATCTGACCACCCAAAGACCAAGGGGTATGTTGACTGCTTTAATTAAAAAATACATGAACATGTATGGAAACATACCTATGACGAGATCTCATTCATCTTCTGATACAGTAAAGTAGTCCCAACTTTTCGCCAATAGTTAATACAAATTTTAAAGAGATATTTCTCCCCCATATAGGCAACAAATAAAGTTCGGTGATTTCCTTTCCTAGGACTGGTAAAAGATGGTGAATCAACACATAAATTTTGTGAATCAGCCACATCAATTTACTATTCTTGGGAATGAGGTAGGTAGAAGGAATACTTTTTTACGCCTGGCTTGTTATAATTAAAGGTGCATGAGACTGGTATTAAAGCCATTGTATAATTATGTACTTACATTGAATGGAGAGGGCTCTGTACTGTTGTGTTTTGGTATCATAAACCTCATATGCAGACCTTGGAGTACAAATGTACTCTGCATCTACAAGATGAAACAAAAAAAAACTAACAAAATCAAACATATTCAGACCCTATTCAGGACAGGGCTATTTCAGATGTACATGTATCGAGGACTGGGGGAGGGAGTGGGGGCACCATGATGGCCCCCTTCAGATCTCAGCCACCATTTGTGCAATCGTGCCACGATTCAGCACACACATTCTTTAAAACATAAACTACAAGCCAGTATAAAAAAGAAATTCATACACAATTTTTTTAATTACCATGACTAAAATATATATGCACAATGTTTTTCGTGAAAATTTTATTTGCATATTTGACACCAAATTTCACTCAAGATTTCCATTTCTTTCCAGATGTCATCTTTGTAATTTTGTACTATAAATGCATGCTGTATTGTGTTTATCAGCAGATACGTGGACATGATCAAATCTTAATTAAAATTAATACCTTGAAAATAAAGTCAAAATCAGTGGTAGAATTTCAATAGTCACATATTTCAGCTTGAGTCTTCCAATGAGGGATCATTATACAAACCTGAAAGTAAACCATCCAGTACGGAACAAGAACAAGGAAGACGCCGATGACTTTCTTGAGACTCTTAACATCCTCTACCATTGAATCATGGAAACTTCCTCCATATCGCTTCTTAGCCATGTCAAGGAAAGTCACCTTGGGACAGGATGACAGCATGTGACTATTAGAGAGAAGAACAGACAAAGAAACAAAACGATGGGGAATTCAAATTGATTATCAACACTAATGACAGTCAATTAAACCACAATAATATACATGTACTAGCCTGAAGTATCCAGTTTTTAGCAATACAGAAAATACAGAAAATAGTCTTTGCTAAAATAATACATGCACACATAACTTATGTGACCATTGACTTTGTGACTACAAAATCTTATCAGATCAAATATGAATACATGAGACAACTCAGCCGAGTTTTGGACAGAATCTGCAAATGATTCTACATGGCATTTTCAAGTACACAAAATAACTTCTGTAATCTTTATCTTTTGACCTCATGACTCCAAAATCTAATCCTTTTAATATTTAACCAAGTTTGAAGTGGACATTAAATGGTTCTTCAGTTAACAGAAGAACAAGATATTTTCAGGGAGGCCAAAATGATGATTTCTGTGACCTTTGACACCATGACCCCAAAATCTAATAATTGTTCGCACTATACAACAAAGCATTATAGACATCATGAAATCAATGTTTGCTATGTACAACAAAACTAATTTACCATTAAAATGAGGTAATAATACTACAGGGAAAACAACAAATAACATACTCAGGAGGAAGTGAAACATAATACTTCTAAACATATCATTGTTCTTTATTTATAAACATAATCAAGTTTTCCTTCTATTGTCAGTCACATGTCAATGAACTCATATCCATCATCATGGTTAATTGTAGATATCATGGTTTCATATTGTTGCTTTCATTCATTGCTGTTTCCTTTGTGATAACAAACCTTTCGAATGCTATACCACAATTATAATAATGAAACTCAGGACTAGGTTGGCCTTTTCAAATATCAGCAAAACTCTAAGACTTGCAATTGACAAATTTTTTGTTGTTGTTGCTAATATTGTATTTTCTGAACCAAACATAATTGAATATGTTTAGGAAAAATGCAATTTATTACAAAATCATATGACCAACCAGTTATAAGGTGTATGGTAGTTCTACACTTGATCAAAAGTCATCTCTTGATGATACAGAATGTGATATTCAACTCTTTCCTCATCATGTACATGTCTCTCCATAATGTCTGTGTCTTTCATAAGGTATAAACTGTCTACAACCACAGGTTAAAGGGGAAGTTCACCCCGAAGAAAACTTTGTTGTAAAAATAGCAGAAAAATAATAACAAATATTGGTGAAGGTTTGAGAAAAATCTGTTAAAGATAAAGAAAGTTATTAGAATTTTAAGTTTTGGATTTGTGAAATTATAAACTAGCAGGTGCCCCATATGTTATGTAATATAAAATGCATGAATTTAATTTTTTTTATGGTTCCTGATGACTTATTTTTGTTTTCTTTCATGATCGGGTATGAAATGATTTTGTTTATTGATATACAAAAGGTAGGTAAATTTTCGGAGAAAATGACATTTCAAATTCATAGATTTTTTACCATTTGCTACGTAGGAATGCTGCTCGCATAATGAAGTCACAAATCAAATAATTAAAATTCTAAATACTTTTTAATTCTTTGATGGATTTATCTCAAACCTTTGGCAATATCTTTTAATATTTTTTTCAACTATTTTTACAATAAAGTTTTTGTCAGGGTGAACTTCCGCTTTAAGACCATGAGGGAGAGTACAAGTGCTAAACTACTGTACATTATATATACGATGCCTGCTTCAACACTGGAGGAAAAACAATTCCCCTAATGATGATCCCAACCCTATTAAACCAAACTGTACTTCTTCACAACCTAACACTAACACCCAAACACCCAAAATACTGAAATGTACCTTGTTCTTGTGATACTCAGTTCTTTCCTCATCTTGCGTCTCCTGAACGCCTGGGTGATGATCTTGAAGGTGTTTGGGAGCACACTGCCGGTAGGTTCTTTGGTCAGGAACATACATCGTCCGCAGGTGAAGACCATCAATGAGAGAACCACGGCCACACACACTATGATGTATCCTGAAGTAAGAAGAAACGGTTGGAATTCATATTTTCTAGAGTTGACAGGCTTGCTACTATTGCCTTTTATTATACTCTTCCAGAGGTACCCGGTAATCTTAACAAGTGGAATGCCTCTGGCCGTCTCACCTGCATCACGCGATTCAATATAGCAGCAGTGCTGATTTTGAAAACTACTATAACTCGCACAAGATGTTCAGTGATACTTGGTTACTCTTATTTCCACGTTTTATGAACTAGACCAATACACTTATAGAGATATGATGGCAATTCAACAAATACCCCCAACGTGGCCAAAGTTCTTTGACCTTACATGACCTTTGACCTTGATCATGTGACCTGAAACTCGCACAGGATGTTCAGTGATACTTGATTACTATTATGTCCAAGTTTTATGAACTAGACCAACACACTTTCAAATTTATGGCTGTAATTCAACAAATACCCCAATTTGGCCAAAGTTCATTGACCCTAAATGACCTTTGACCTTGATCATGTGACCTGAAACTTGCACAGGATGTTCAGTAATACTTGATTACTATTATGTCCAAGTTTCATGAATCAGATCCATAAACTTTCAAAGTTATGATGGTAATTCAACAGATACCCCCAATTCGGCCAAAGTTCATTGACCCTAAATGACCTTTGACCTTGGTCATGTGACGTGAAACTCATGCAGGATGTTCAGTGATACTTGATTAACCTTATGTATAAGTTTCATGAACTAGGTCCATATTTTTCTAAGTTATGATGACATTTCAAAAACTTAACCTTAGGTTAAGATTTTGATGTTGATTCCCCCAACATGGTCTAAGTTCATTGACCCTAAATGACCTTTGACCTTGGTCATGTGACATGAAACTCAGGCAGGATGTTCAGTAATACTTGATTAACCTTATGGCCAAGTTTCATGAACTAGGTCCATATACTTTCTAAGTTATGCTGTCATTTCAAAAACTTAACCTCAGGTTAAGATTTGGTGTTGACGCCGCCGCCGCCGTCGGAAAAGCGGCGCCTATAGTCTCACTCTGCTATGCAGGTGAGACAAAAATCAAGTTCAATGATTACCATACCATGTGAAAGATGAAGGGTTAATTTTCATCCTGACCTGATTCAAAGAATTTATTTTCAAAGCAATGATTTTCTATGCAAAAACAAAAAAGAAATGAACAGTTCTTGTACGGATCCTGGGGAGCTGTGCAGCTCAAAATACTCAGTTATGATGTATATACTAGACTCTTCTGCTACCGGTATCTCAAAATGATCGAATCTCCTTATATCATACCTTAATATCTTAATTTCAATATTTATGTGAAGAAAAGGTAAATCCAGCAACCAATGTAATTGGGGACTTTACACTCAGATTCAAAACATGGATTACAAGTACAGTGTAACTCACCGTAAAAGAAACTTATATTTTGTTGCACAAAGGCCACAGCTCCAAATGCTATGCAAGAACCAATATTGATGGACCAGTAAAACCAGTTAAAGAAGGTCCTGATCATATCTGGGCCCTCATGCTTTACCTGAACAAAAGTTAAATAAAAAATATACAAATCATGAAATTATAACACTTTTCAATCTACAAGTCAAAAATATGGTAGACCTATTAAACATTTGGTCTAAATCAGAGATAAGACTTAGTCCCTAATTTTCAAACTACATGTACCAGGGAGACAACACAGTTCCTCAGACCCCCATTTTAAGGTTAAACTTTGTGAGGCACATCCCCGTCAAAATAAAATTTGCCCCCCCCCCGACTTGTATCCAGAACAATGAATCAATTCATCTTGCATAATTAGTTACAATGAATCATTTGCAAGCCTCCAGTGGTTTGCGCAATGAATGAGTAGTAGGCCTACTAAAGTTGATTATACTAATTGTGGACTTTGATAATTGACTCACTAGCATTACAGATGCCCATATGACAATGATCCAGCAATTTAAAGGGGAATCCAACCCAAATAAAAACTTGCATTTAGAGGAAAATGGAAAATCAGACAAGTTGATAGGTGAAAGTTTGAACAATATCGGACAAACAATAAGAAAGTTATGAATTTTTAAAAGTTGTGAATATTGGTAATCACTACACCTATGGAGATTTCAAATTGGCCGCATATGGGATGTCAAAGTGATGTAAGGCAAGGACTACTCTTCCATATTTAGATTACAGCCCCAGGAGAATGGGTACTTGGGTGAAAACCACAAAACACTGATAATAAAGTACATGGCCTATGGGAAAGTTGTCCTTGCCTCTTGTCATGATATACTTACCCAATTGCCAATTTGAAATCTACATAGTCTTAGAGATCTCAATTCTAAAACAGCCATAACTTTCTTATTGCTTGTCCGATTTCTTTCAAACTTTCACCATTCTGTTTTATTTATTTTTCTCCTTTTAAACACAACATATTATAAACAGGGCTGGATTCCCCTTTAAGGAAATAATGACATAAAGGCAAAATTAAATGTCTTCTATTTTGATAACATCATGGAGAGTCAGTCTGCTGTGCAACATCTAATATGCTTTGGCCCTTTATTATTTTTTTCATGCAGATAAACAGAGTTTTTACATGTATCAGCATACCCAATTGAAAAAGAAAACACACGTAAACACTTGATGAACAGCAGTCTATTTTCAAATTAACTTGGTCTATCATACAGTTGTACCTCTGCCTGTATATAAAACAATGAAAATTGTTTTGAAAGGAAAACAAGTTCCAATGCAATGGAAATTTCAAATCAATTCATTCAAATTGCCAAAAAGTTGATATTCAAGTGCTGCTGTCAGTAGTACATTTTAGTGCCAATCTGTGGAGGAAATGTTGATCAAAGGATGTAAAAAAAAAAAAATTATTTGATTTTCTGGGTCAACATACTGCTACATCATTGTTCCAGAAGATGAACATGTATATCATTATGTACAGTACATTGAAAGTGAATTTTACAGTAAAAAAATCACATGTGATAACAATCATCAAAATCAGAGTAATCTTCCTGGTTGATAGTCACATGTGCTATTCATTTTTTTTTCATTGTTCATTTAATAGTATCATAACAGGCAAAACTGGATTCATCAGGAAGTTGTGGTTCTACTACATGTACCAGTCACAATATTTTCTGTTCATAGATCAGATGAGGAAGGAATCACACAGAGAAACAAACAACATAGTGATTTCCATTGACAAATTTTACACCCCAAGCCAACTGCCAACCTATTGCAGGGTGCGCTACATAAGTTTTTAGAAGCACTTGCCTGGTCGGGTATAGGTGGAATATACTTGCCCAAAAATCTATTTCACTTGCCCGAAAAAATCTTTGAAAGAAAAAGTTTTACCTCTCCAAAAGAAAGTTTTGCGGTTTTATAAACCATTGACCTTTTTCTCTCTTTTGACATGAACTGATCTACATTGTTATTGCATTTCTTTATCCAAAGTGATCTTATCTTGCCAAAATTAGGGTCAATTACCGTCAATATATCATATTGACCCTAATTTTGGTCATTCTACTGTGAGAATTTTGCTTGCCCAATTTGGGCAAATAGTTTTGGTCTTTACTTCATAGTGCTGTTGTCGGGAACAAAAATCCATGTCGACATGTCGCTTAAAAATTAATCCCGACATCGACAATGTCGACATGAAAAAGGGACTGTAATTTAGCCTAGGCTCCCTAACATAAAAAATAAATAATTCGAGCGTGGAACATAACACTCTCAATCAAATGTATTCACCTTGACACGAGTGATAACTGATATCCCCACACTAGATCTAGATCTATATAATACAGGCTCAGTTCGGGAAACATTTTCACTAAGCTATAGTGAATTCACTTCCAAAATCACAGATTAATCCACATTTTTTGTAGTTTTTGTACCACGATCCGGTCTCGAAAGCATAGCGCAATAACACTCGGAGCCAATTTGAGAATCACCAATTACAACAGTGATCATTGCGTATTATACGCTGGTACACATGTGCTGCAAACGCAAGCTCCTCCAATTGACAAAAAAAATAATGAGAATCGACCGATAATTTCAGTATCACTTCCGCGGCGATCCGTGCAACGATTTCCAAACGAAGGAAGGGAAGTTTTCTGTGACTTCGTGATATGAAGTAAGCGCTCAATTGCGGCGGTCACATGTTCGCTGCTACTCACGTTTATGTGAAAAGTAATGCATTGAGGAGCAACGTATTATCAAGCACGGAGAATAGCGATGGGTACATATTTCCGTGGATGGGTATGGTAATGCTACTACGCTACGCTCGCTATAGCGCTAGATATAGATCTAGAGCGATCGTCGGGATCAAGGGTGGCTCGATCGGGCAGGCCGGCCCCGCACTGACGTATTTCTGCTGCCGCGCAGCTCGCAGGTATTCTTTTTTCATTTAATGCGCTGCTAAGCTGAATAAACCTTTTAATCACGCCAATTACTGTGGATAAATGCTTCCAACTTTTCAGCTAAGCTTTACACTCGTGACTTTAGGCTAGACCCCTTTTTATTTTATGTTTACATATCGATGTGGGTGCGTGTGTGTCGACATGTCGGAAACATTGAAAATCCTTTGTATGTCGACATCAATGTCGATATGAGGCCTATCGACAACAGCACTATTACTTCAAAACACTTGCCCGACTCTAACTCTTACTTGCCCCAGGCAATCGGGCAAGTGCTTATGTAGCACCCTGCTATTGATTTCAGTACTTTACAACAGTGGTCAGTGGAAAATCACTGATATGTTAGGGATTCCCTGTTAAAATGGTCTACATGTACAATATAAATGACTGTATGTTTTTTTTTTAATCAACTTTTATATTTGAAGAAAGAGTACGTGGAAGTACAAACAAAATAAGGCCATATTCCTGTTTTAATACCTTTTGAGAAAACGTACATGTCTGATAAAGACAGTTTACAGATCTTGGCAAGTGAACATAAAATTATTATCCACAAAAACAATAATGTACCTACATGTATAGTCTGTTCTAAAGGTACTTCAGATTTACAAACAGTAGACCTATATTTTATGTGTACTTTGTCATCAACCTTTGCACAGGCAGTAATATATTCTGGAATTTATGTTATTCATCCATACATGCTATGACCTACATGTACATGTACATGCAAAATTATTAAAGGGGAATCCAACCTAAATAAAAACTTGTTTTTATAAGGAAAATAAAAACTTGTTTTTATAAGGAAAAGAAAAATCAGACAAGTTGATAGGTGAAAGTTTGAACAATATTGGACAAACAACAAGAAACTTCAAATTGGTCGCATATGGGATGTCATAGTGATGTAAGGCAAGGACTACTCTTCCATGTACTCCAATACATATCATGGCTAAAATTTCATTTTTCCCAAAAGTTCTATTTCAAATTATATTTTTCTTTCATGAGGACATAAAACAATATACTACATGTACCTGGGTTATATTTAGATTACTGCCTCAGGGGAATGGGTACTTAGGAGAAAACCACAAATCCCTGATAATAAAGTACATGGCCCATGGGAAAGTTGTCCTTGCCTCTTGTCATAATTTACTTACCCAGTTGCCAATTTGAAATCTACATAGTATTAGTGATATCAATTTTAAAGCAGCTATAACTTTCTTTAATATTGCTTATCCGATTTCTTTCAAACTTTCACCATTCTGTTTAATTTATTTTTCTCCTTCCCAACACAACATTTTATGGCCAAGGCTGGATTCCCCTTTAAAGGAGAATGAAACCCTTGAAACCAGCTGAATCCATATCAAAGAGAAAAATCAAAGAAACATATTGTTGAAAGTTTGAGGAAGATTGAATGAATAATAAGAAAGTTATGAGCATTCGAATATTGAGATCACTAGTGCCATGTAGATCCTCCCAACGGCAATGCGACCAAGATCTGTGATATCACACACGTACAACTCCCTCATTACTTTAGTACTTAATTATTTCACTTATATTCTCACTTTTATAGAGTCTGTCACAAGGTGAGGTGTTCTCTTTATGAGATGACAAGTACAGAGGTTTCACAACATTATATCATTGATGAATCGTTTGTCATATGATTAGAATATGAGCAAAAAGAGATGTTTTGGGGTATATTTTCAGTGTCCAAATGGGAGAGTTGTACGTGTGTGACATCACAGATCTTGGTCGCATTGCCAATGGGAGGATCTCCATAGCTATAGTGATCTCGACATTCAAATGCTCATAACTTTTTTATTGCTAGTCCTATTTTTCTCAAAGTTTTGTTGATCTTATTCTTTGATTTTTCTGCTTTCACAAAAGCTAACTTGCTCCAAGAGTTTCATTCTCCTTTAAGTACTTTAGCTGTCATTGACCCAATACTACATAGCTACCTGGCTATTGACACACATGTAAAATGTGTAAACACTAATGTTTACATGAACATGGTGTACACTTCACCATGTACTGTACTACAAAAATAACACTGTTTCCTTATTCCCAACTACATGTTTTTAGAAAGCATTTATTTTGGTTAATTTGTACGTTATACCGGATCAACCTCCCCCTTTGCCCCTTGCATTTTTGGATCATTGGGTACACTGTAAATTCTAATAACATACTTTCTCCAGTACATTGAGAATTAATGTGGGTTTGTACTTGCCTGTTCTGCCCCAAACGGTGAGAGGTTCGCTCGAACCGACCCGCCTCCAATCGCCGTCAAGAGAGTGGCTACCAACAACGGTCCAAGACAAGTCACTGGAGATTTGGCAGGTGCAGGTTCAATTTTGTGTCCTGTGGGGTCAGTCCTCGAAGCATTTACTACATCATGTTCATCACAAAAATCACACATAAAATCTTGATCGAGTGTGGCATAGCCCATGAGCACGAAAAATACACCACCGATGACATAGATGACAAGGCTGATAAAAATTGTCTTGAAGCGACCCAGGTAGGTGTCCGCAATCAATCCCCCAATGACTGAAAATATGTACGAAACGGACGTGAAGGCAAAAAAGACGTGCATTGCATTGTAAGACAACCAGTTATAGGGTTCTAGATTGAGGAAGAGGATGAGGTTTGAAGTGATGCCATAGTAGGCAAGTCTCTCGAGCATTTCCGTGAGCAAGATGATGAAACACGCCACCCTTCGCTTTTTACTAGAGATTTCGTAGTAGACAGGAGTCTGAGGGGAGTCAAATACTCCATCTTCCGAGATGGTCCTTATGAGAGGGCGCCTTTCTTCAGGCTCGTATTCCATAGTCACTTTTTAAGTGGATGATGTTTGTTGAAGAAATGACATCCAAAAAGCCAGATGTAATAAGGTTTACCGAGTATAACTTTCTTTCACTGGTCCTTGTCACCTCGACCCAGGCTTTCCTATCTGTCTACCAAGAGTTTGATGGGATTTTCTCAATTACAGTTCATCTGCAGAAATAGAGAATAGCATTTGATGCTAACATTAAAGCAGGCATGAGAAAGATTATCAAGAGGAAATTTCATTGTTTTCCTTCAAAATGTATTTTGATGGCATATCCTAACATGTCAAAACAATCTTAATTTATATTAATTGTGTATTGGTGATGAATTTAGACCTATGCTATACTACAGTACTTACAAAGAAAAATGGGCTTTCCAGTCATTCATGTGATCTGAATTCAACATCCTGCTTGCTTAATATCAGTCAACCCAATTATGCCAATCAAAAGCGTTGCTAGGCCTTTCCAGTAGGAAGGTGTGGAGGCCCTGATTACAGACAAATATCGATAGTGATTACAGACGTCTGGCAACCATGAATCTTGGAAGCGTTCTACATTGACCTGAGGGGGGGGGGGAATATTTTCATTAACATTTTCCAGTCACAGCCGCCAAATCTAATTTTCTTTTTATTTTTTTAAGGGGTCAGTCCTAACTTATTTTTAGTAACTATATTTTCATTTTCATTTTTAGAAGCAACATAAGGTATCGGCGCACATTTTTATCAACCAATTTTTTAAACCTTCATACGCATGAGGCTTAGGAAGGTGTAAAAATAAATAAAATCACCACCATTTACGTGATTTTTATCTGGAAAGATGGATTTCCTACTTCCTAGGGAAATCCATCTTTGTTTTGGACTTTGGTCAGTCTCTTAAAAAGTCTTTGGGAAGAGTGTCAAGACTCCATGAATGATGAAGAAGTATTTTTAAAAACATGCCTGGAGTCCTCAAGACTAATCTCAACTAGACAGGAATAACCTTCCTTTCTGGGGATTTATTCAACAATTTCTGACATTTTACTGGTGAGTGAGCCAACGCAGTTCAGCGGAACAACCAAAAACAGAGACTGATCGAAGCTTTTGAGTTTTGGTCTAAAATTAAATCTCAACCAGAATCCGATCATAGGACACTTAATATGATTACCTCAAGTATCAAAAGTGCTAGCTCATAATCATAATATATGGCTATGCTAAGCTAAGTTAAGCTAAACTAAAAAGCTTATATAGGCAATATATAGCCGGAACAACTCTACTCCAGGCCGCCGGCATGGCCGGGTCAGGCCCGGGCAGCGCAACGTACGAAGCCGGTGCCGCGCCGCTAGCCGAGCAAAATACCGTACGGTAAGACTACGACAAATGTAAAAAGCCTAAAACCATTGTTTTTCAAACCGATTTGTGACTAGGAATGATTTCCATTCTAAAAGTGGTCATTGAGAAGTCCTTATCAACTTACCAAGGCTGTAAGTGTAACCATGTAGACTATGCTCTTTTTCAGCTGTGGTAAACTTTATGAGACTTTTTGACCAGCATCCATGTTCAACAGCAAACCAAAGGCAGCATTCTCATCACATGATCTGCATAGCGCATGCATTGAGTTAAGTTGTTGTTGTTATTTTGAAAAGGCAAACTCGTCTGTCAGTTTTTACTATTGACATATTGTTGCCTTGCTTTGCTTTTTTTAACAAAACATAATATTTTTTTGTTGAAACTGTGAGTTTAAATATCAGTTAGAAAAAGTGAAAGGAAAGAAAAGTTCTCAGGAAATCGTGCAAGACCACCTCTCCTGGCCCTGGGCTGGCCCTGCTGCCCCGTGTCATACCTCCTAACATTACCCCCCCCCCAGTTTTATTTGCCGATTCTCTATCTAATGTACTGTCCTAGGCGGATCCAGGGGGGCCCGAGGGGCCCGCCCCCCCCCCCCTGTTGGCGGAGAAAATAAATAAATAAAAGGAAAGAAGGAAAAAAAGGAGGGAAAAGAGATCGAGGAGAAAAAAAGAAGAGGAGTGAATAAAATAAGATGACTGGAAGACTTGGAATAAAAAAAATGAAAATAATAGGCCTATTTCATGTCACTATATAAAATTTTTGCTCGACCGCGCTTCGCACTCGCATTGCCTGTTACGTGATTTTCATATCTTGTTCAATATGGAGTTTAAATATCAAGTTTGGAAGTCAATATACAAAATATATTCAACCGCGGAATCGAACTTTCATTATTTTGTGTGATTTACAAATTGATTTTTAAAAAGCGCTCTGTAAAAATGTCAGTCTTCTGGCTCTGTCTTGAATATTAAAACTTTCTGCTCGCGCTGCGCGCTCTCAAATTTTGATTTATCAGGTACCTTTTATTTTCGTGTATTCCATAAAGTTGTCAAAATATCAATCAAATATCAACGTCATCAGCTAGCGCTGCACGCTCGCATTGGATCGATTTTGATTAGCGAGTTATGTATGTCTCAATATTGATTATACAACAAACTACTTAAAATCCCCTTTTTTTTTAAATTACAGCTTTAAAAAAAATTTGGATCTCAATTTGCGCTCGCATTAATGGTTAAAAATAAATCAACTGATGCATCCTATTTATAATTACAAAAGTCACTTGAAATGTCCAGTTTTCAGGCCATACTATAAAAAATTATATATCATCAGATTTTGCGCCCTCGATCATAGATATTAATGAATAAGATATTGATTTAATAATTAAAATTTCCCTTTTGTTTAATCTCGCGCTTAGCAAGAGGAATAGGAAGATAGACATCATTTTCATAGACATGTGATAATAATGAAAAATATTAGCTCTTTATTAAGTGCGATCCATATCCACCTCACAATTTTCCTACAAAGTGCTTGAAATATAGCGTTGAAATTGACTCTTTTTTTCAGATCGGAATATCAAATAGTTTAAGCTCGTGCTTCGCAATCGCTTTGATTTTCGTGATAAAATTAAGATGTACTTACAATGCCTCGATTCTAGATCTAAATATGAAACACGCGCGCATGTTTATTAAGATACTCAACGTGTTCTCTATTTATTTATTTATTTATTTATTTTGTTTTATTTATTTTATACTGCAGGGTAGGCCTGTTCAGTTCTTAAAACTGCTTTACAAATTAAGGCGCCCTGCAGTTTAAAATACATGTCAAGATAACCATGAACAACAACAACAACAACAAACAACATCAAAAATACAAAATACAAAATATCTAACATCAGAAACAATTAATATTTAAATCATTACACAGTTTCTGTTCGCGCTTTGTGCTCGCATTATAAATGTATACAGGAAGATCCCCTATTACTCATTCTTTTCATGATTTACAAAACATGAAAAGAGTGTCCCGTCTTTTAGGTCTAAATCTCGATTTTTTCCGCTCGAGCTTCGCGCTAGCTGGCATCAATTGTTTAGTTATAGCTATCCTATTCACGAATACAAAAATTGATTACAATTTTCCGTTCTTTATGTAGAAATGTCAAAAATTTTCAGCTCGCGCTTCGCGCTCGCATTATTTGATTGTTGAAATATGTAACGTCTTCATGGCTAAGTGCAAGCAGTCCTTACAGGCAGAGGCGTCGATCCTGGGGGGCCGGGGGGGGGGGGCAGGGGGCGATCGCCCCACCAATGAAAATATTGGGGGGGGGGGCAAACATATTGTTTTGCCCCCCCCCCAATAATTCCGCATGTGCAAAAAGAAAATAAGATGGTAATGTTACAGAGAAATCAGCAAGCGAGATTGAGCTACACAACTCATTCTTTATTTAAAATCGTGCTCAAATTGTCCGCTTTTCAGATTGGAATATGAAAATTTTCAGCTCGGGCTTCGCGCTCGCATAATTTCTGTAGCAAAACCCCATAATTTCATGATTAAATAGGTGAATAGAATGTCCCGTTTTCAGTTCTAAACCTCAAAAGAACTCCCGCTTCGATTGGCAATAATCTTTTGTTGGATATAATCTTGTTCTTTATTAAAAACGTCCATTAAATTGTCATTTTTTCAGATCGAAATATCAAAATTTTAAGCTCGTGCTTCGCGGTCGCATCTATTGTTTTTTAGATACCCATCTTAATCATTGGTACCAAAAATGCTTAGAATAACAAGCTTTCTGGTCAGAATATAAAGAAATTTCAGCTCACCCTTGGCACTCGCATTATCTGTGTAGTGAGATATGTATCCTCCTCATGAGTTACTACAAACAGTCCTAAACAGGCACCTTTTTTCCTGTTTTCAGGTCAGTATACTAAAAAATTTCAGCTCGCGCTTCGCGCTCGCATTAATTTGTTGGTGAGATATGTGTCTCTATCTCATGAGTCATATAAATAAACATATATATATATATATATATATGCATATGCAGGGGCGGATCCAGATTTCTCCAATAGGGGGGGCCGAAAAATATTTTCATCAACATTTTTCTCGATTGGCCGCTATAATCTGATTTTTTGTTGGCTTTTCAGGGGTAGTCCTAACTAAAGACTGAAGTTTTTAGTATATGTTAGTTTTTATTGTTATAAACAAGTTAAGGTATCTCATGTGGTCTTGATATATAATGCGAGCGCGAAGCGCGAGCGAAAATTCTTTGATATTTTATGTCCTTAGAAGTTAGAACTGAAGATTCTGAGCAGTTTTTATATTCATGAACAACTAAACAATGCGAGCGCGAAGCGCGAGCCGAAATTTTATCATAGTAACGTGAAAAGGGACTCAATTAGTGATTAGTGATTTTTAGTGATTAATGAAGAGGATACAAGTATCACCAATTTAATAATGAGAGTGCGAAGCGCGAGCTCAAAATTTTTGATATTCCGACCTGAAAATTGAACAGTCTAAGCGCGTTTTTATTTAAATAAAGAACAGGCTGTGTGTCTCAAACAATTAAATGCGAGCGCGAAGCACGAGCTTAATTTTTTGATATACTGACATGATAAAGGAGCATTTTGACAAATTTTGGTAAAAATTTTCAAAGAGGATAGGTATCTCACAAATCAAAAAATGCGAGCGCGCAGCGCGAGCTGAAAATTTTGATATGCATTAACAATTTGTGTACATCAAACATAATAATGAAAGCTTGATGTGCGAGCTAGCTAAAATATTGTGTGCAAATTGATTTCAGAACTGGTTATATTAAGTGTCATTTAATCCTCTTGAATGGGATTCATTACACAGGCAATGCGAGCGCGAAACGCGAGCAAAAATTATTATATAAAGTCTATTTTCTAATTCTTCCCCTCACCTATTTCTTGTTTCCTTTCGGGGTCGGGTCGGCCGTTACGAGGCTGTAAATTACACATCATGGGTATAATACCTCTTTCTTACTTTTCTTTCTGTTTTTCGTAGTTTCTATCAAGTTAAAGAGTACACTTTTTTCTGCAGGTTGACAAAAAAATAGGGGGGCCGGGGCCGGCTCGGCCCCCTCCTGGATCCGCGCCTGATATGTGGGTGTTCGTGTTTGTGTGTGTGAGTTTGTTTGTTTTGTGTGATCGAGCGCCTTTGGAAAGTTGATTCATGATTTTGCCCCCCCCCCAATCTTAAAAAAGGATCGACGCCCCTGCTTACAGGTACCTTTTCGATCAGTTAAAAAGGTATATTTTCTGCTTGCGCTTTGCGGTCGCATTATTAATGTAAGGAAGATCCCCATCCCAATTACTCATCCTTTTCATTTACAAAACATGAATAGAGTCTCGTTCAGTAGGTCTAAATCACGAAAATTTCCGCTCGCGCTTCGCGCTCGCATCAGTTAATTGTTTAGTTATTATACCTATTCTGTTCAAGTTACAAAAAGTGCTTAGAATTTCCATTCTTTAGGAAAAAATGTCAAAAAATTTCAGCTCGCGCTTCGCGCTCTCATTATTTGATTTTTAAAATATGTAACGTTTTCATGGCTAATTGCATGCAGTTTTTACAGGTACCTTTTCCATCAGTTCATTTCTGCTCGCGCTTTGCGTTCGTAGTAAATATTTAGTTGCATAAACATCGTTTTCAGGATAACAAACATTGCCCAGAATGTTCAAATTTTAGGAAAAATACATAAGATTTCCAAAAAAAATTAGCTCGCGCTTCGCGCTCGCATTATATAAATAAGGATTATGATATCATAAATTTTTATGTTGATTTATAAGAATAAAGCTAAAAAGTGACTATTGGGACTACCCCTTCAAAGAAACCAAAAATCATTTCCGATCGGCCGATCGGGGAAAATATGGCTGAACAAATTCCGCCCCCCCCCCCTATTGGCGAAGGCTGGATCCGCCCCTGACTGTCATATCGCATTTGCTATTTTTCGTAGGATGGCGCTGGCCGGCTATAAGGATTTCTTTTGGGGGGGGGGGTGAGAAAGGAGCATAATCAATATTTATATTTGCCCTACATGCAGTTAGAAAAAAAATGTCCCTAACTTGAGGCGATGTTTTGAGTTGTTCTTTTCTTCGCCAGGACTCATACTCCAATCATCACAAGAAATCGACACCTATGCATATATGCCCACAACGGACCTGTACGCATTTTACAAACCAAATCAGTAGATTTAAATAATAACACTAAACGAATTTGAATGCAATAACCCATTGATTTTTTTTTCTAACCCAACTAAACGAACAAAATTCATCTTTCCCAATTTAACAATTAAAAGTTAGAATTTGGTTTGGATTCAATGCAATTTTAAAAACAAACACAGATAAATATGTTGTTTGATATTTTATATATACACCCCTGTTTGCATTTTACATGTTAAACAACCATGCTTATTTATTATTTATTTATTTATTTATTTTGTTTTATTTATTTTATACTGCAGGGTAGGCCTGTTCAGTTCTTAAAACTGCTTTACAAAGGCGCCCTGCAGTTTAAAATACATGTCAAGATAACTATGAACAACAACAGCAAACAACATCAAAAATACAAAATACAAAATACAAAATATCTAACATCAGAAACAATTAACACCAAAATATAGAGTGGGAAGTGACAATTTAAACATACATAGCATTGTAAATCAATGGAATATCATTTCGCTCTTTATCAATTCGTATGAAAGGCTTTGCATAATTTTTTAAAAACTAACAAGGAGGTACAAACTTGTAAATTTGAAGGAAGTGCATTAAATAATTTGGGTCCGACATATGCGAAAGATTTTCTTTTATGTTCAATTCTAGCTTTGGGAAGCTGAAGGGGGCATCGTAAAGAATACCGTGTCCTGTATTTCACGGGCCGTTTACATACTAAAGGTTTTAAATAATTTGGAACTAAATCATTCATTATTTTATACAAGAACACAATACTGATATTTTATACGCTGATCTACTGATTGCCACTTCAGTGACTGCAACAAAGAAATTTGTGATGTATTATAATCTTTTTTTCAAAAGCATTCTGGCATATTTATTTTGAAGTTTTTGTATCTTATCTAAATGTATTTTGCACTGCTTCCCCAAGATACAGTAATCAATGTAATCAATGTAATACAGTAATCAATGTAAGGTAAAATCATAGAAAAGTACAGCTTCTTGATTGAATATGTTACAAAAATTTTATTTAAGATTTTAAACACTTCTTTAAACTGTACTAAATATATCAAATAGTGTTGTATCAATTATTACGCAGTGTTAAGTTAATCGAACATCGTTTTTATTGTGTAAATATGCACTCTAAAATACAAATCAGTCAACAAAAAGTTAATAGGGTCAGCTGGGTGCAACTGTTATTCTAGTCATATTTGACTATTATAGTCGTATTTTACTAGAACAGAGTTATTTCTGACTAGAATATGTGTCAGAAATATTGACTATCAGTGATTGCCACAACAGTGCACCCAGCTGACTACTGGTCTAGTCAATTTGACTGATTTGTTTTAAGAGTGCATATTATTCTAAAAATTAGAATAAACTGAAAAAAAAATCACATCATTATTGTTTCACCAAGCCTTGAATGATTGCATGTCGAGAATTTTCTCCAGATAAATTTTTTTTTTTTTTTTTTTTTTTTTTCCCCTGTTAACATTTGATTTGATTTGATTTATTGTTTTCTTCTGCATCCATAACATTCGTATAATACATTTTTCATAACATAATAAACATAATATGCTAGCATTTTTGGCATGAATCATAAATAAAGAGTATTAAAAAGATAATTTCAGACAAAAATGATTAACTATATGATATTCACAATTTGCAGGAGAAGGATTGTCATCATAAGCAGATTGCTTGAAAAAATGACAATCCCAAACTTATACTAATTGAATTAATTAATACATTTATAAAGCAGAATGGGCATACATTTTCAAATACGAAACATGAATTCATGCAATATTATAGTATGAAGATGATAAAGCTGAGGGTGACGGTGATATGATGATGATGATGATGATGATGAAGGCCATGGAGATGATGGTGGTCATGATGAAGATATTGGTAATGACTAAATCGAAGGAGGAATAAATTCACGATAAAAAGTATATGACACAGAAATTTTACTTCAAATATTCTGATAATAACATAGATTTAACGTTTGCCTTAAATGAGTGAAGAGACGAAGATTGTTTTACAGGCTCTGGTAGAGAGTTCCACAAATCTGGACCATGGTGTCTTATGGATCTCTGCGCAATAAGCAATTTAGGGTTGATTAAATGGAAATTTGAAGAGTTACGGGTAGGGTAAGAATGAATAGATGTATTCAGAGTATAAAAATTGTGGAATGAAGGTGGGAGCATGTTATGTACGTACTTAAACATAAGAAGTAAACTTTGAAGAGTATTTATGTCAAATACTGTTAGAGTCTTTAGTTTATGGAATAATGGATTTGTGTGTGATAAATATTGGGAATCAGTATACAGATTCGAATTGCTTTTTTCTGTAATAAGTATATTGTATTAATTTTAGTTTTTGCACATGTTGCCCAAACTATGTTGCAATATGATATATAAGGCAATATTAATGAATTGTAGAGTATGACAAGAGTTGTATGTGGAATAATGTTTTTCATTTTGTAAAGTATACCAACGTTTCTAGAAATACTAGTAGTTATACAACGTACATGTTCATTCCAATTTAAATTTTCATCTATTGTGACACCTAAAAACTTTGTTTCTCTTTTCCTTTTGAGAGGAGTATTGTCTATGTTTATATTGTAAGGAAATTCGTTATCATGTGAGTGTGTATGCTTGAAATATATAAAGTTTGTTTTATCTATATTGAGTGAAAGCTTATTACACTTAAACCACAAAGATAGTTTTGGTAATTCACGGTTAATTATATCTACTAAAGTTTCTAAGCTATTATGTGAACAAAAAATGTTGGTGTCATCTGCAAATAATACATATGATAATAAAGGTGTTACAGAAGTCAAATCATTGATATATATTAAAAAAAGCAAGGGGCCTAGGATTGATCCTTGTGGAACTCCGCATTGTATTAACTGAAAATCAGAAGGAATATTATTGTGAATTACATATTGTTTTCTATTGGACAAATAACTCTTAAACCAAGATAGTGTAATTCCGCGAATTCCACAATTTTCAAGTTTTTTAAGTAATATCTGGTGGTCAAGAGTGTCAAAGGCTTTGCTTAAGTCCATGAATACGCCTATTATATGTTCTTTTTTTGCCATTGCATTTGTAATTTTATCGTATATTTGTATTAACGCCTGATCAGTCGAATGTCCTTTCCTGAATCCATATTGGTTAGAATTTAGAAAATGAAAAGTATCTAGAAACTTATAAAGTCTATTGTAAATAATCTTCTCTAATATTTTGGAAATGCTGGGAAGAATAGAAATAGGCCTGTAATTTGTTATTTCATGCGGATTGTCTTTTTTTAAAACAGGATTTACCTTTGCAATTTTTAGGGAATCAGGACATATTCCGGTGCTAATCGACAGATTAAAAATATGACACAAAGGAGAGGCAATATAGTGTATGATCTGCTTAAGAAGGAAAGTACTAATTCTATCAATTCCCTGTGATTTGCTTGATTTGAGATTTTTTGTTATTTCAATTAATTCCTGAACATTTGTTGGGTTAAAGAATAAAGAAGTGTTAATGGGTGTGGGAAGAAATTTTCCAAAATGTTCATCAGTTCTGTCAAGTTTGTTTGCCAATGAGGGTCCTAAGTTAACAAAAAAGGAATTAAAGGTATCAGCTACATCTTCTGAATTTATCGCAACATCATGAGCTGTGAAATTATCTTTGGGTAATATTTTGGGTTTCTTGCCAATCAAATCATTTATAATCTCCCATGTTGCTTTCATGTTTGATTTGACTTTGTAAAGCTTCTCAGAATAAAACAATTTGCGAGAAGCTCGAATTGTATTGGTTAGTCTATTTCTATAAGTTTTGTATTTATTTTTGTTTTGAATAGAAGGGTTCTTTAAAAATGCCTTGTAAAGTTTATTTCGGGTACGTATGGATCTTAAAATTGCTTTAGAAATCCATGGCATTTTTGCCTTCTTTTTTTTTACCAGTGGTATCAGAGGAAAATTTTTCTCGTAAAATGTTTGCAATTTATTGTTAAAATTTGTGTATGCAATGTTTGAATTAGACTCATTAAATACATCCAACCATTCTTCAATAGCAAGATCCCTTTTAAACGATTCAATGTTATTTTGAGATTCTTTTCTATACATTGTCGATTTGAGTATATTTTCTTTTGGAATATCATTATCGCAAAATGAAAAAACCGGCAAATGATCCGATATATCAGATATTAACAATCCGCTGGTAATATCTCTGTTTAATATATTTGAAAAAACGTTGTCGATAAGTGTTGATGAATGGCTATCAATTCTGGTCGGTTTATCTATATGGGGATAATAGCCAAATGAATGCATTGTGTGTAGGAATAAATCATGTTCATTATTTTGGGATAACAGGTTGATGTTAAAATCACCCATTAAATATATTTGTTTTTCTTCTTTTCTAATAGTATGAAGGCACGTTTCAAGGTCTTCACAAAATAAATTTACTTTATCATGAGGGGGTCTGTAAATCAATCCAATAATTATATTTTTGCTTTTTGGCTTCGTGATTTCTATGAATAAAGTTTCACTCTGTTTTAATGATATTTCTTTCCTTACTTTGAATTGTAAATGTTCACTGATGTAAAATGCTACACCTCCTCCTCTTTGATCTTCCCGGTCACGCCTAATGAGATTATAGTTTTCCAAACTGAATATGTTAGGTGAAGTATTGTGAAGCCATGTTTCCGTGACACCAATAATGGAAAATTTGAAATTGTTTAAAGTGAAAAGTAATGATTCCAATGACTCAAAATTTTTGTTCAAACTACGAGCATTAATATGAAGCAAACTGAATTTATGTTCCATGTCTCTAAATCTAGAAGTAAAATCTTCGGTTGAGTAATAGTTATTATCAGACGATATATTGTTTGTATTGAAAATAGAAAAAATGTCCATGTCATTACTCAGGAGGATAATTTGATATTACCAAAAACTTAAGATTATTGGTATGATATGTGATTTGTGTGTAAATTTTCTGTGTCATAACAGCAAGATGGTGGTAGTAATGGTGATGAGATGAAGAGAGGATGAAGTTAAAAAAAACTAATAAAGGATGAATGTGAAATCGAATTTGCTGTTGGTGATTATGATGATGATGATGATGATGAAAAAGATGACAATGATGACAATGATGATGGAGGTGATGATTGTAGAATTGAAATCCTACAACCTGAACCTGATAATGAATATTCATAATCGAAATGTAATGAACACTCTTATTTCTGAGTGTCTCAGCCATGATTTGTATGCGAAGGAACCTTTTAAACACAAAGTATCAGTGGCACTGAAATAATAAAGATACAAAATAAAGGTTTCGATCCTATCGAATAAAAATATACATTTGTATATATATTGATATAATTGGTCATCGACATCACGAAGTGTCTCAGAGGTCAGAGTCAATACAGAATCAAAGAATAATTTTAATTTGTTAATTTCTAATGAGATGTCAATTGTTGAATATCTCGTAAAATTTCTGTCTTTTATTTTTCTTGATCGATCACTTGTGTTGATTCAAAATAAAAATTAAATTCTAAAAGCTAGAAATTAAACACAAGTTTCTCAAAATTAGTTCATGACCTCTGAAAACATAAGGATGGTTCGTGAAAAGGATGATAAATTAGCACATAATGTCATGTACAACCAAAGGGTGGTGCCATAATGGATATATTGCATGCGTGCTGGTATAATCACATAATGCATGGTTGCATAGGGCCTATACACATGATGGCTGCATACAGGTTGATTCAGCAAAAGCTGGTGGATGTAAGAAAGGGAAAATTTCACAATGTCCAATAGATTTGCTACTATTGTCAATAAATGTCTGGACGATCAAATGATTATTATAAAAACTGCCCTGACCTGGCAACGGGTAATACATGGACAACGTGATGAGTTTATTCACCGATTAATAACAATGGAACACCCCGTCACGTCACATGGCCACCGAGATAGCAAGAAACATGTATAAAGGTACGGTCCAGTAAACCGCCATATAGGCACAGTTGATATTATCCGGGGACAAAGCAATGAGGTGTCCCTAAACTCACTCATATAGTGAATTGCAGCAATCAGGAAGTTGATTACATAAAGCATTTTTTTTTTTTTTGTATTTCCCTTCCCTTTGTTTATCGATTTAGTCTAATTTTTCACTTGAGGCGCCAAAAACAAGATAAAATAAAATGTAACAATTCGAGCCTTCCAATTTAGAGTTCACTTTTCCCGTAAAAGATTGATATCAGCTCACGGTGAATAAACTACATCCGCGTGTGCACCTTCACATTCTAGTTCTACAGCAATAAAAAAAAACGAGATCTACAAAATACATCCACATGTCTTCATATTAGAGTCTCACAATATGTGATGAAATATGAAGTATACTAATGGTAGTCACTTCTTTAACACTTTCTGCAGAAATTTCGCATCTCCAGTATGAAAAAAAGAAAGATTCACATAGAGCTAGATTTAGCGTACACTTTCACAACTAGCTAAATGAATCTCATGATATATTGAAATTGAAATTTAATTGTGGTGTTTACAAAGACAATATAATATATTCAATATTTTCCTTCTAGATAATCTAGAAATTATCGCATTTAATTGAGGATAATGCTTGGAATTAAATGGAACCCTGCGAAAATATCAAATTTAATATGGGGTATATATGGAATCGAGTCTTATAAGGTTCCATCGGCTAATAACAGTTTGCAAAATCTCAATTTACGATCTATGGCGATTTTGAAGTTGACAATGCTGATGAAAATGGCGGGTTTAGTAGAGTACAACTCTTTACATGAAATTCATATATCATCCTTTATCGCTGAATATGCCGCCCATCTTTGGCTAAATTATTTTATATACATACTTTTCGAAACATTTTGATAGTTACCAATCCATCGATTTTCAAGGTAACAGCACATTGAAAATGTCCGCTCTCTCAAAGGCACTCAGAATTTATTGTTAAGACCCTATTACATAAAAAAGAGGTCATAAGACAGTAAGACTGCTTTTCAAAATAATTATTCATCCTCATCTCGATTATTGCACCATCAATCAGATTAATCAAATTGTTAAAAAAAATTAATAACACAATATCACGATTATACATCCGCAAAAAAGCTTCAAATACCTCAAAACAGAGTACTAATAACTATTCACTGTTTCGATCGATTTTTATTTTATTTTTAAAGATAAATGAAAACCTGTTTAGATTAACAAATAAATTGCCCCCTAACGTTTTAAGCAAATAGAAAGGAGAGAAAAAAAATGAAAAAAATGCACTTCTGAAATTGAAATTGCATTTTTCAGTTGGATAAACGCTTTCAAAATTTTTATTGCCTCCCTTTTTCCACAGTTTTCATGAGTTATTGGTCGAAAATATGATAAAAATGTCGATCAAAATTATGATTGCGAAGTCTTTAGATGAATAAATAAATCATGAAAATGGTGATTTGGGGTCAAAATAATTATGGACAAAATGACCATACTACGATTGTGATTTGGCAAATGAAACCACTTTATCTGGAATGTGGGTACATTTTTACTTAGGATATAGACCCTTTTAACCCTTAACGTGCCATGAACACATTTTCGTGCAATGGTCACACAGCTATTGTTATGCCTATTGCATTTTGGGGAGTGCAATGCATACATGAGTGATTCCATTGTTCAGTTCAGCTTATGGTCAAGAGGTTTAACATTATTGTCTTAGGAGTGATTCACTTTTTCTAATAAATAAAACAATTGGAATAGGGAACAGGTTATCATTCCTCCAACTTAAAATTGGCAAATGTTGATTTTAACTGTTCATTTTTTTAGATTACACTCCAAAAACGGGATTAAGCCTCTGTTGAAAATCCCCCCTAAATTGACGGTCATTACATGTTAGTTTTGCTGGAAATTTTGGCAAATAATACGTTGATGACTTAATTAATTGAGATATTGTAATCGATCGTTCATTATACCGAAAGACGTACATCATCGTTGCACAGTGCATTCGTTATTTCATTAGGGAGTGATTTCTGATTTTCGATCTGTGTCTGCGTTTTTGGTTGTGCATGATTTCAATCCGAGTCAGCTCTTAATTGTAACCCCCCTTTCTCTATCTGTAGGTTGGAACTAGTCTAGCGGGGCTGTGCCCCGGGGTATCCCCGCTGAATTTAAAGGTCAAGACCACCTCAGAAAAATGTTGATTTTAATCAATTGAGAAAAATCAGACAAGCAATATGCTGAAAATTTCATCAAAATCGGATATGAAATAAAAAAGTTATGACATTTTAAAGTTTCGCTTATTTTTCACAAAATAGTTATACGCACAATTTATTCACATGCAAATGAGAGAATCGATGATGTCCCTCACTCACTATTTCTTTTGTTTTTTATTGTTTGAATTATACATTATTTCAATTTTTACAGATTTGACAATAACTTAGGACAAACTTGATTGACCCATAGAATGTTAAACAATGGTAATTCCACATGTTCAGGGAGAAATAAAACTTTGTTTCACAGGGCAATGTGGAAAAAATTAGAATATTACATATTTCCTATAATAAAATACAAAAGAAATAGTGAGTGAGTGATGTCATCAGTTTCCTCATTTGCATACCGACCGGGATGTGCAAAGAACTGTTTTGTGAAATTAAGCGAAACTTTAAAATGTCATAACTTTCTTATTTTACATCCGATTTTGATGAAATTTCAGCATTATACTTGTTGGATTTTTATCTTTTTATTCCAATCAACTTTTTGTTGGGGTGGACTTGTCCTTTAATTTCCGTGGGTATCCCATAGCTCCTTTTGTATATATAGAGATACGTGGTTTATTCCATTTTTTCTTAGTTTATCATCATTATTTTTTGTACTATTTTTAATCTTTCCAATCTTGTAAATAATTATGTAATAATGTTGATTTATTTTAGGTAAACCTAAGAAAGCCCAAGCTTATGGCGCCCACTGGCGTACCTAGGATTTTCCAGGAGGGGGGCAAATTTTTTGGAGGATATTTCGTCCGCGAAAAAGTTTGACAAGCAAAAAAAAAAAGGCCTTCCACCACAAATAAAGGATTTCTTACCACAAAACAAATTTGACAAGCAAAAAAACAAAAGGTCTTCAACCAAAAAAGAAAAATTTCTTACCAAAAAAAAAAAAAAAAAAAAAAGGTCTTCAGGTTCAAAAGGGCGGGGGGCAGGTCCCTTGTATCAGTTGTGACCACTGAACTAGAAATATTTCTAGTTCAGTGGTTGTGACTCGTCAGGGGGGCAGGGATAGGTCCCCTCCTGCATGAGTTGTGACTCGTCAGGGGGGCAGTCTAGTGATGGCGCCCATAACTGAGGGCTTCCGAAGAAGAATAAAAGCACTTTCATTGGGCTATATGAGCCAGATGCAATGCTATGTCAATAAAGCTCCCAATAAGAACAGCATCAACCGACTTGCGAATTTTTATTTTATTTTTTATTTTTTGCTTTACTATTAATTTTGCTATAATCCACCACTATGATTAACTCAAACAAAAAGTGTTGGCGCCCTCTACGCATTATACGAGAAAAAGCGGTTGTTTTAAAAATTGGCATTCAACGAAAAATTGGTGAGTTAATGAATATTCTTAAACTTAAAGTTGTGTGTTACGTTATGTTTGTGAGTAAAGGGAATGTTATATGTATGTTATGATATATGTACAATTCGGACGATATGTTGCTGGCTTTCTGCTGTGTTGTGTTTTCCGAAAATACCTCGCTTTCCCAGCTCGTCGAAAGGACTCTGCCTCTCCACTCCAGCTTAGGGCCTAGTCCCATACATTCTAAAACGTGTACCTCTCTCTCGTTTCAGTTCCTCCGCTGTTCGGAGATCGGCAGGTATCACTGCAAAAGTTGAGTTAATGAGTCTGGTCATGACCGGGCTGCGACCTAGTCTTGACTTGAGCCTTGAGGACGCAATGATGATGACTTTTTAAATACTGTCATATACTTCTTCGTCAATGATGAAGAAGTAGGCCTAGGCTATATATAGTATGGTGAGACCTAGACAGCTGGCAGCCGTCTGTTTCGAGGAGTTTTTTAACTTTTTTTTTTTTTTAATTTCTCCTCGTACACAGACGGCTCGCTAGCGTGCACCCACCATTAGGGGACTTGCAATGCAAAATCCCCCCGTCGGGGCTCTTCAATTTTTGTCTTTAATGAATAAAAATTTTTAAAATTAACGCGACCAAAATGCAAATTAATATTCCCTCTTGGCATTAATTGCCCAAAAATGGAGAAAAATCAAGTTAAAAGGAACAAAAACAGTGACTTACCTCGGCTGTCGCGCAAATTCACTTCCCCGTTTTATCCGATCTTAAGTACATAAACACATGGCCATTGAGTCCCCTGTACAGATCGCGCTAGAACTTCGGTCTCTGTATTTGGTGAGTGAAGCCAACGGAGTTCAGCTGAACAACCAACATAACAGGGACCAAAGCTTTTGGTCTAGGTGAGACCACTCTAGGCGACACCCCAATACTTACCCGTGCTAATAAACTGGGACTCCACTCACGCGCATTTGGGCCGCCCTAGCTTAGAACTAAGCTTTGTTTTACTAAAAAATAAATCTTGTAATGATTCAATAAATGTTACTTAATAAATTAGTACTGTTAAATCGGTACTCACCGGTTCTTTTCTTGAATTTTCTGGCAATTTCCCACGCTTCTGGCTTCAATTCTGCGGCTGTTCCTGTCGCGGTAGACAGCTACATATGCAACTTTATTTATAAATAGAGCGCCCCTTACGATAGTTGTTAAGAACGCGGCCAAATTGTTAGGTTTTTTGCACTGTGTCCAAGGCGTTTTTATTTTGTTTTATTTTTTATTTTTTAATAAATATTTTGTTAAATAGCGATTTTTACGTCAAATATTAAATTCATATCACAAAATATTTTTAATTGTAGAAATATATATAATATCATGCAATTATTTATTCTATATATATTTTATAATAAAATTTATAATTGTTGCGGTCTTTAAAAAAGGATAGTCGATCGATCAGGTGATGACTACTCGTATCACGTGATCTGAAAATCAGCTTCGTACCGCTTTGATCGCACTCGACGGGACCGGACAGACTGCCAAGAAAAGATCGAAAAAGGACTCAAATGTAAGTTTCCCTTTATTTTATAACATTTATAGTATGAGTAGGATTATAGTTAATGGGTAATTTTTTAATAAATGCTAAACAAATGAGGACAAAGCTTGCATTTTTCGAGTAATAATCACTAATATCATAAAAATACTTGGGTGCAGGACTTCTAACCTGTTTTTAACGCATTGTCGCCTATGAGGTCCATACATGTTAATGTTTGGACCTCATTGGTACTAGGAGTGGGTGAGACTACCACATATCGACCACCTCTTTTGAAACCGACCACCTTGCGCGTGTTAAAATTATAGCGTATTACAAACGATACGCGCGGGAGAGTAGGCGCAGTGTCCATAGAAACGGTAAGAATCGATTTTACGAGAAAAAAAGAAGCAAGAAAAAGTAAAAATTTAGTAGAATTAATCAAAATTGTATTGACCAGACCCAAACCCCGCTGAAAAACCAAGAAATCCGATAGTAAACGGCTTTAGAACAAATATCCGTCGTCAATCGTCGAATCATGTGCCGGAGCTCGCAGTGGAAGTAGTGAGACGATCATTTAGCATGTTGACATCATAAAACTGATTTGGATGAATAAAAATATTTCGCCACCGCGACAAGAATCGACCGTAAACATAGTGTATCGCGGGTGGTCGGTTTCAAAAGACGGGTGCAAATGAGCAAATGTAAAATCGTCGTATTCGTTGTTCGTCGATATATACGCGGATTGAATCGGAGTCGCCGAGCGAAACATGGGATTCTGATCTGCTCAATTTTCTGCACAAATGAGACGAAAACTGGGTAAAATTGATGAATATTTTCGCAGATACGATGCTTAGAAGATTAGGTGGTCGATAAGGGGTAGTTCCAACCATATATGACAGTATTTAAAAAGTCATCATCATTGCGTCCTCAAGACTAGACCAAAAGCTTCAGTCTCTGTATTTTGGTTGTTCCGCTGAACTACGTTGGCTCCACTCACCATACATACAGTAAAATGTCAGAAATTGTTGAATAAATCCCCAGAAACGACGGTTATTCCTGTCTACCTCAAGACCTGCGTATTGTCATTTAACTTTTAATTTTAAGACTCATTTCATTCTCAAGTCAATTCAAATGATTTCAAATCTAATCCGTAACCGTAATCGTCTAAAAGTTAGAATCTATAATATATATTCCTTTTTTGATCGTTCCTTCCTGTTATTTTTTAATTTTCTATAATCTTTCTGATTCTCTTTTCATGTTTTCCTAGCTTTCTTTTCCTCTCTCATCTCTGTCTTTCTTTTTTTCCCTTCCCTAATTTCATGAATTTGCCTAAATAGAGTAAAATTTAAATGCCCTACACCACTACGGGGACTAAGAATAAGATAGGCTTAAAATAAAGTTATATCTAACTCTTAGTCTTAAGTTAAATCTAGGCCCTATTTGATTTTTTTGAAAATTATATTTCGTCTCCTTTTTTTCGTTCTTTCTCTCTTTTATTCGTCCTTTTTTCTTTCTTTTCCTCACCTTTAAGTTTAATTATTTCCTTTTTCTTACTTTCCTTTTTTTATTTCTTTTTCTCAATCATTCAATTCATTCTTTTTAAGTTTCTCTGTTTTCTTTGTCATTTTCATTCTTCCTTGCTAATTCATGTAATTAAGTACTTTCTTTAGACCTTTTTTTATAGATCTACCCTTTGGCCCATATTCTTAAGTCGGGTTTAAACTTAAACTCAGGTTTAAAGTTGTGGTTTAAGTATGGTTAGCCAATTGTGACATAAAATCACTAATGGAAGAGATATATTTCAGCTCATTTGGCTCTCAAATCATTCATAATTGTCTATGAAGTATAAATAGATGATTGGCCTCTCCATCGATGAATCAGGAAAGAGGACAGTAAACATAAGAAACTTACAACTTTTAAAAATTTTGACACTTTTGGCTTCCCATAATTTTAGCACAGAGTTAGACCATGGTCTAAGTTAAACCTGACTTCAGAATACGGGCCTTTAGATCTCTACTGGAAAAATAGTTGTTTCTGCAGCCAAGTTTCCAGGTCAGCTGTATGTTGTTTTCCTATCTAGGGTATTAACTTTCTCATTCTGTGTCTGTGTCTCACTTTTATTCTCAATCTGTGTCCCACTTTTTTTTCTTCATTTTTCTTTCCATTCTTTTTTTATTTTGTTCTTTCTCTCGATCCTTCACTCTTTCTTTGTTGCTTTTCTTTTAATTTCCTTGTTTCCTTATAATTTTCTTTCTCTTAGCTCTTACCTTCTGTTTTCTTTTTCTCACCCTTTCCTTTTTTTCCTTTCTCTTGTTCCTTCATTCTTTATTTCTCTCTTTTCTTCTTCCTTTCTGTTTCTTTCTTTTTCTCACCTTCTTTCCCTTTTCTCTTTTTTATTTCCTTCATTTTTCTTTCTCTCAATCATTCTTTTTTTCCTTTCTTTTTCCTTTTTCATTTAAACAAATTCTTTATTTTTTTCTTTCACTGACCTCCCTTTTCCCCCCTTTTTCCCTCCTTTCTCTTTTCTTACTTTCTTCTCTTTTTGTCTATTTCCTTCTTTTATCTTTCTTTCGATCCTTAATTCTTTATTTCCTATCTTTTTTCTTTGTCATTTTTCTTTCTGATTCTTCCCTTGTTTTACTTATTTCTTTCTTTCTCTCTTTTCCTTCCTTTTCTTTACTTCTTTCTTAATATCCTTCTTTATTTCTTTACCTTTTTTCTTCCTTCATTCCCTTTCTTCTTTTTTTTAATCTCCTGTGCGCCATCATTGGATGCCAGCATTATTTTGCTTTTAAAAGTCCTTCAAAATTTATACTTTTCTGGAGTGTAGATTTGCTTTGACAGAGTTCCAAGTATAACAGGAGCCACTGGATCTGGATTACCATTCTTCAGATGTTTTTTAAAGAAGTTTTAGCTATTTAAGTTCATGCTTTGTCATTGAGCACTTTTAGAAATGCACGTCGACATAGACCACTGATACGAAATGACGTCATTTTTTGGCGTTCTATATGCCTCAGGTCCTCACAAACGTCCACTATCAGAATCGAGAACCTCGCCACATCCATTTTGCGGTTCTCCAAAATCATAGTCGACGTGCACATGAGTGATGTCATTTTAACCGTTCAAGCCCAGTATGAAGATCAACCTTTCCCTTTTAAAATTCACAGTTTTCAGTGACTCCACAAAATTAATGTAAGTTGTACGATGCATTATGTTTATCATATTTGAAATTGCTTTCTGATCTCCAAAATATATATCGATATATATCCTAACTCACGTAAAAAGGAATCAAAGCAAGTGAAAGGGCAAGTGTGCACAAGTTGCACCTTCGCATCACCCGACGGGGTCGCCAGGCGATGGTACGCCAGATCTTCCGGGTCGGGCAGCGTGTCATGACCCGCTGGTTATCACGCTGTTTTACGTGGACGTATGTACACGTACAACTCGAGTGAAATCTAAAGTATTTGCATCTGTAGTGAACAAGGGCAGACGACGACGTTGACTCGAACGATCAGACGACTGCTACGTCGTTCTCGTTCACTGCTCCTAGAGTCTCTATTGTAAAACATGGGCCAAAGTAGTTATCAATTTTGGAAATATGTGAAATGTATAGGCCTACATGTATTTGTCAACCATCTTATGCAATCTGTTTGCAATAAAGATTTGAATATTTAAATTGAAATTCCTCTCATTCTTTTCTTTCTTTCGATTTTGTTCTTTCTCTTGTTCTTACTTTCTTTCTTTCTTTCTTTCTTTCTTTCCACAAGTGATATGTTTTTCCCTTAACGCTATAATTCAGTAGGCCTACATCCGATGTTTAAAGTGCTGTTTCACCCAGGTGTCCTACATGTAATACAGAGTCCTTGTCCAAACGACAATTTAAAGAACTTTGCAAGCAATTACATGTATATGGCAGCATAGCTAAAGCCAGGGTAATAATGGCAGCGCTTTGGCATCCTCAGGCAAAAAGCGCTTTATAAATCTAGCTATTAGTATTAACATGTTTATTGTTTGAAAGTAAAATATAAACAATATTATAAAGCACAAACCATCACAATCATTTTACTATGAGATTTTGTGTTAAGAAGACTCAGAGCAAAATATGATGTTATCTGCTCAGATATCCAGACATCAGACCCCCCCCCCAATCCTACTGCTACATGTAGTTCTAGATTTATACTGTGTGATTGGTTTCAGGAAGGAAATGCATCTTTTTTTTCTCTTGTTACCAGAATTCAAGAAGAATCTAGCTCATTACTATCTGTGGTCATCAACTTGGACACCAGGACGACATGGAGACGTTTGGTGAATATGACCCTGCAACACCTCTCAGTCAGAGATACTGCAGCAGGATAAGCTCACAGGAGTATGAACTCCAGGGATCAACAGAAACATATGCTGCCTTACAGGTAGACATTTATTCTCCTGTATGACTTTACCTGTATGGATATAGTATACGATGTATGGATAAGCCGTCAAATGCAAATCTAAAGCTTGAATTATATTGTAGAACAAATCAAACAAGCATGACAAATTCATCAAAATCGGATATGATATATTAAATTATAATTTTTTCTTATTTAAAATTTCACAAAACAGTACAGTGGCATGGATGCTAAATGTATGCAAATTGAGAGAGACAATGATTTGGTTTGCTGCTGTTTGGTTCTTGGCCATCCACACCAATGCCCAAATCATCTTACACAATTTGTTATATGTACTAACAGTTTGTCCTGTATCCATAGTCTATTGACCATGTTGTCCACTCACAGTCCAGTAAACATTATGCCAGTGACCATTTCTGCTAATTAATACTAAAGTGTGATGTCATCAATTTTCCCTATTTCCATTTCAGCATTTTTGATACCATATTTTGGTAGAGCATGATGAAAAACCCCCACTCCCAAAATTTGGTGGGAATCATTCTGTCGTGCCCTAAGATAAGACCTCTTGAATACATAATTAGCCCCATTAAAGTCAATGTATTATGTATTCATGTGGTCATATCTTGGGGCCCCATGGACCGATTCCCACCATATTTTGGTAGTCGGGGTTTTTCATCATGCTCTACCAAAATATGGTATAAACAATGATGAAATGCAAAAAAGTGTTTTGTGATGTCATCACTTCGGTAGACATCTGCTTTAATACCACCATACTATTTCATTTATGATCTATTATTTAGATCATTACCCATTGGTCCAGTGACGATTTTGGTCAATCAGTCATTTCTAAAAGCAATTGGTCTGATAAATAAAACCCATTTTTTCTAATAACAAAATGGTCCAATTACCACAAATCATAAAGGTCTTATTGCCATTTAATAAGATAATGATCATTTGGTCTACACTGCAATTCTGTAACTTTCATGTACTTATATTTAGGGTGCGTTCAATGTCGATTTTCAAATTTTTAAATATAATTGTTATACCATATTGTTATTGGACAAAATTGCAAATGGACTAATTGCTTATTGGACCAATTGAACATTAGATTAGATGAATATGAGACTAAATGATTAATTAACCAAATGGGATTTGACGTAATGAATATTTGACAAAGTGATTATCATGACCATGTGGGTATTGAATTGACTGGTCTTAATCGGACTGGTTATTGGACCGAACAATAAGGGATGAGGTGGATGATACTGTAGACCAAGTGGTTTTTGGACCGAATGATTATAGACTAATTGGTCAGTGGACAAAATGGGCAATGGACAACCTGATTTGGACCATTTGGTCACCAGCTGGACAAAATCGTTAACAAAATTTTCATACACCAAACAATGTTAAGATGTAGGATTGTGGGCATTAATGGGATTGGTTGGTGTTGGACCAATCAGCAATGTACCGATTTTGTCACTCACCCACTCACTTATATTTTATAAGTAAAGATAATGTAAAATATTTCAATTTTTGCAGATTCTACATTGAAGAGAAATGAAACGAAACAATATATTCAAAAATGATATTCCATATATAGTTTTTTGTAATGTTAATTCAAAACAAATAGCTTGTGGTCAGTGGTGACATCATTTCCCTCATTTGCAAACTGTTTTCTAACATTTTTAAACGAAAATTTCAAATGTCATATTTTTCATTATTTTCAGGCATTAAGCATATTTAAAATTTCTCTTGTTCAAGCCAAATATTTGTTGGGGTGGACATAGTCCTGGGGCATTTAGAGTCTTTTCAGTGGGGAAGGGGCATTATGCCCCCCCTCCCCCGTACTTCGGTTAAGAAATATGAGATAAGTTTTAGAAGAAAGACTGAGAAATTAATACATTATACTGACACTTCATATTATTTGTGTATATTTTCTTTTTCCCCACTCTATTTCTATATCCCTAGAATTTGCTGGAGTACATGGATAGCAATTCAAATGTTTTCACAAGAATTTTGGCTAAGAAAAAGCAGGAAGAATTAGAGAGTGCAGGAATATTTTCTTTCTTAAAGGTAATAGAGTTCTTTATAAAAGCTGCTTATTTTCCAGAGATTGTGTACATTGTATGGGGAAAATCAGAGTCATACTTAAATGTTTTAAAATGAAAGTGAGATTTGTAAACATTAAGCAAGATTGTTATTGAAGTCAAAAAGAAAGTCAATGAAACAAAATTTGTACTAAAGATGACTAAAAACATTTTTCACCAACAATGTGACTCAGACAAAAATCTACATGTACATTAAAGGACAATTTACAAAGTTACCCTATTGTACCACATTTCAATTAATTCATTAATTTACCAACTTAAAACTTTCATAGTTGAAATGATCCTATTTTTGAAACTGCGATAGTATTTCATATTCCTGGTCCAATTTGTTTCGAATGTTCACCATTCTGAAATTTCTAAATTTCATCTTTTTATACAAATGATTTTATTACAAAGATATGATTCCCCTTTTTATTGTATAAGAGGAATTATTTCTCTAAGTAGATTTAAGTTTTAAAATATTATTTTTGTTGTTGTTGTAAGAATACATCAAAGCCATTATTTTCATTTATTTTTCCAAAGTTCTTATCTCTGTATTTCTCTTCCTTGTCATAGTGCAAGTTATGGGAAAAGGTGAAAGGACCAAATTTCATGATGGCAGACATCACAGAAAATGAAAGCAGTGAGAAACAAGAACAAATGCAGAAAGAGATGTGCGAGGTTTTCAACTATGTGCAAGGTTTGTATCCATGATCAACATGACAATGAATGTTGCTTAAATAGGGATGCAAGTATTCTAATAATACATGTAATAATATTACCAACATGCATATAACTGCCAAATGTATTCCTATGCGCTCAGTTGGATATTATTATTACCCTGGCTTTAGCTCTGCAGCCTTATACAGTGCGGTAGCGTTTCAAGGAATAAATTCCTGCCAGGTACCAATTTACCTCACCTGGGTTGAGTGCAGCACAATGTGGATGAAATTCTTGCCAAAGGAAATTATGCCATGGCTGGGATTCGAACCCACGACCCTGTGTTTCAAAGTCAGAAGACTAATCCACTGGGCCACAATGCTCCACATATTTCATTCTATGGACATACATAACTTTTGAACCCTCCCATTTGTGTTAAGTCATCCAAATCTAATGATAGTGTCAAAATGGTGATAACTTTAAAAATATGTGCCCTATCTGTGCCAAAGTATACATTTTCTGAAAGAGAATCTCCTTAGGATTTAAAACAAGTATGTTGAAATAGATGTAGGGTTAAGCATTTAAATCTAATAAGAGAATATATATTTTACTTTTGAAATACTTGTTCGAGACTTTTAGCAATGTAAACATTGCTTTACATTGTCTGATAGTTATTTATTCAGGACAATACATTACTATCCAATGGTTTTACAGCTGGGGATGATTGAATACCAGTGGATGCAATATTGTGTAGCCTAGACGAAGGGATTTTTTCTGGTCAAGTTCTGAGACATGCTTTTATGATTGAAATCTTTGTCGTAATATACTCTGTTTATAGTTTGTAATCTGGTCATGCAAGAGAGATATCTCTTTTCTTCTATATTAGAAACAAAGTCCAGCCCAGTTACAAAGCGTTTCTCAAAGCGCCTTGCGGCTAAGAGGAGCAAACGCAACACCTCAGGGAAGACGGCTTCTAAGAGGCCAAAGGGACCTGCCCCACCACCACCCCCGTACCCCCCTCCAGGATCTAACAGACCCAAGGAAGGTCCTGAGGGGCAGAGATCAACCCCCACTGGTTCCGTTCTCAGTGTCGTGCCATCACCTAGGAAGCCACTCCGTCACGGTTCACCGTTGGATGGAAACAAACCCGAGAAGCCTATGAGGGTAGTAGCGGATGTTGCACCGGTATGTCCGCCTGCAGCCCCACCTCCTCCCCCACCCCCTCTACCAGGAACCACCCCTAAGAGTGCAATGAAGAAACCCCTTCAAGAGAGGACAAACACTGTCTATGTAAGTCCGCCGTTAAAGTAGTAATAATCATAATAGTAATAGTAAAGATAATAATAATAATAACAGCAACTACAATGATTACAATAATATTAATATCAACAACATAGTTAATGTAGAGCTTTGAATTATGCTTCAAGTAATTAAAAGAAATTAAATGACCTGTTACTTTTATTCATTGAACAGTTCTGAAAGGATGATAATGATAATTATACTGAATATGCCTACTTGTTGTTCTTATTTTAACAATGATCTCATTATACTCTTTTTCATCGACTTCTGTATAAGAATGAATATGTATTATGTGCACGCCAATATTTTGCATTCACTCTCCTTGATTATGTATATTTTCCTTATGTGTTGTAATTTATGAGTATGGGCATCATGGACATGTTTATACCTAAGCCATAGTTTGAAGTTGATACGGATTTCAGAATCGATAGAGTTGGGTATGCCAGTGTGTGGACGGGCGTGCAGCGGTCGGTCTGTCAAAAAATCTTGCGGATTAACCCTAAATAGGTCTGTCAAAAAATCTTGCGGATTTCAATTCATTCAATTCAATTCAGGTTTATTGCAAAAAACATGATTGGCAGTCACAGACTGAATTGTACATGTTTACACAATGCCAATATACAACAATAATCAAAATTACTTAGATAAACAATGAATATACAAATTAAAATTACATATGTGCAGCTAAAAAATTGAGTTAAAATGGATTAAAAAAAATAAAATGATAGATAATACAATATTGCACATTCATTACACAAATTTCAAACTTGTTTATCATGGTACTTATTTAATAATCTTGTCAGACTTGGAAGAGCACTGTTCTGAAATCTTTTTGTTTTACATGGAATCTCCTTATATTTATTCATATGTCGTAAATTGAAAGTGTTTGTTTTCAGTGGAGGTAACCAGTTTTTGTACAATTGATTAATTTCTAACTTTAAAGCGAAATCTGTGGTAAGTTTTACTCTTCGACTTTCAAGTGATGTCAAATTTAAGGTATTTAGAGCCATGTCATAAGATAGATACTTGGTCCCCAATATTCACCCTAAATAGACTGGGCTGTTTTGACACCTAAGGGGGGGGGGGGGGGGCTGATTGCGTGATCGCAACGAAAATTGGCACACACGTTACCCATGGCATAATCTACAAAACTATAAGGTTAAATTCTGCGAAAAATCTCATTGCTAATTAATTATGCTAATTTATGCATAAAATCAAAAGTTTGCTCTAATTAATTAAATAATGCCCCTAAAATGCTAATTGTTGGTACACAGACTCTTTATAAAGATCTGATCAAATATACTTTTAAAAAATTTCATCATCGCATTTATTTTCTTATGTATTTTATTGTTTTCTAAATTTCTTATGTATTTCTATGTTTTTTACTTTTTGTTTTTTATTGTTTTTTTAATGGAAATTGTTGGGGACTTTATTTGTACCATAAACAAGATGGAATTAATTGATTTTAATCAGTAAAAGGAAAATTAACGATACATTTATGAATTTTGGCTAAAAACGCTATTTGCATTGGATTTGTACACAAAATGCATGTTTTTTAGCAATTTTGGGCCTGCATGCACTTACGAAATGTTGCGTAATATCGTAAACGCCTTACCGGGGGGTCGCAATTTTGGTCTCAAATAAGTTGCTCGAAACTTGAAAATAAAAAGTCAGCAAGCGATGCGGTCAAAAAATTTTGCGCAGCGGATTTATCACAAAAAATGTTGAGGGGGGGTTTTAGGGTTCACCCTATTCCTCAGGGTTTATTCGACGCTAATGAGACATGGCACCCACATTCGTCTCGGAGTGAAAAAGAGCAATATGTATATTTTTAATTCATTACAATATCCTTGCCATGGTAATAGCACATTATTACAATAAATCAAGGGAAAATCCCGTGGAGCAAACTGCTGCCTCAATTTTTGCCCAATGCTCGAGGTAATCTTGGGGTGAATACAGTCATGTAAAGTACATTTATTGAACGTGTCAGAAAATGTGCTGCCATGGTAAAGTTGTAGTTTGGAAACTCAACAGTTTGAGGGCTCCATTTTCAATCTAGCTGATGAATACATATGGGAAGGACAGTGATCCGATTAGATTTGGGGGCAAAGGTCACAAGAGATCATTATTTGAATGAAACTATTACTTTGCTCATTTATGCAAATGCGACTGAGGATGAGCTGATTAGAATGGGGATCAAGTGGTCAAAGGTGATTGTTTGAAAATATTAAAGGGGAATCCAGCCTTGGCCATAAAATGTTGTGTTGGGAAGGATAAAAATAAATCAAACAGAATGGTGAAAGTTTGAAAGAAATAGGACAAGCGATAAGAAAGTTATAGCTGCTTTAAAATTGGGATCACTAATACTATGTAGATTTCAAATTGGCAACTGGGTAAGTAAATTATGACAAGGGGCAAGGACAACTTTCCCATAGGCCATGTACTTTATTATCAGGGATTTGTGGTTTTCTCCTAAGTACCCATTCCCCTGGGGCAGTAATCTAAATATAACCCAGGTAGTATATTGTTTTATGTCCTCATGAAAGAAAAATATAATTTGAAATAAAACTTTTGGGAAAAATGACATTTTAGCCACAATATGTATAAGAGTACATGGAAGAGTAGTCCTTGCCTTACATCACTATGACATCCTATATGCGGCCAATTTGAAGTCTCCATGGGTATAGTGATTACCAATATTTACAACTTTTAAAAATTCATAACTTTCTTGTTGTTTGTCCAATATTGTTCAAACTTTCACCTATCAACTTGTCTGACTTTTCTTTTCCTTATAAAACAATTTTTTATTAGGGTTGCATCCCCCTTTAAGAAGTAAAGTGTGTAATATAGTCTTGATCTGGCAATGGCAGTTGAGAATCCGTCTCGTCATAGTCTAGTGTTTATGGTGGGGTTTGTCCTGTGTGTTAGTGTATGTACTCTATTTAATAGTACGTTTACAACATTCTCACTGCTGAATTAAAGCATGAAAATCACAGCAAACATAGCAGAGGTAAAGGAAAATTGTATCCATTCTTAATTTAAATTAGAAGATTAATCACACAACTTTTGTCCTGTTGTTGAATCTAGATCACCACCCCGACTGGTCGGACGCAGAGTCCAGCCAAGAAAGCCATTCTTAAATCCGAACCAAGGTTGAAGCAGCTCCAGAAGACTGGGTATGTTGTGAAATATGATTTCTAAGATTATGAAAGCAAAGTATGGCGAACATAACTTCAGGGGAATGCGGGAAACCTCCCCCATGCAATTTCATAATGGCCTGGGATATGTTAGTCTGCAGGCACAGACCCTGATTGAAACTTTGATCAACAACACATACAAAACTTGCTGTTTCATTTCTGGGAGATGAGAATGCGCATTATACCATTGCCTAATGCTAGACTGGAATTTCAAAGAGGAGTGGAATTGCGGTGCAGCATGTAATTAAAACAAACACCGGTTGATTTTCTGCTCGGCAAGTGACCGCCCAAATGACCAGCCTGTCAGAGGTTTGTTCAGAGAGGGATTGTCATGGTAACAATGATTGACAGGGCATAATCCATGCCCAAACCTCAAAGATGAAGCAGACCCTGAGCGAGAGGGCCTTCAGTACACAAGGCATGAGCAGGCTGCACATTCAGACCCTTAACTCAAGTGAAGGGTTTGCACAGCAGCAGCTGCAGACTAGGGTTATGTGGGGTTAAGATGTTTCATCAAATTCTTCCAGTCCTATGGAACTACATGACCCTGAGAGTTACAAAATGAATTACCTGAAGGTTGTTAGTTGTTGCAGGTATCAGTGCAAAACATATAGAGTATAGCAGAATCTTGAACAGCATTCAACATTGCCAGACAAAATCAAATGTATAAGATTGTCATAGTAGTCACTTTTTCATAGTACAATATTATGTAGTACGATGCTGGGATTTTGTGTTCAGTTGATTGCTCTTTGGTAATGAATGTAACACAAAAAGTAAAATTAAACAATGATAACATTGCTTTAGAATAAATTTTTTTTTAGCACTAAAGCTTGGTTGGAAATTTAGATTGTTCCTACACTTAGTGATCAAATTTTGTATTACAATGAAATTCATCCATTGAGCCATCCCTGGGTGAGTATACATTAAAGACTGGAGCAAGAATGTCGCTTTTCAGAAGTCACAAGAGTCATTTGAACTGAATATCATCTTGGTGAAATCACTTTTTGTAGTATGATCAAATGCTATAGCTGTTATCAGTGTATGTTTTTTTTTGTGTTCCCCTCTCTAGGTCAACGACCTCACTGAATTCAATATCTAGTATTCATGATGAGCTGATTGGATTTGATAAGGGAAAACTCAAATCTGTCAAGGCCAGGTAATTAGATCGACAGTTAATCATGCGTTAGTCAAATCGATGTTATATATGCTTACATACACCATCCATGCCCTTGCGTGCCTAAGACATAAACATTTTGTTACGGAAGTTTATCCTGTTATTGAACACTTTTCTTAAATTCAGTCATATGTATAAAATACAATATTTTCTGGATAAAAAAACTTCCATGGTAAATGCTCTGATACCTACAGAAAATAAAGGAATAAATTGTTCGCTGAGATCATTGTCCTGTTGACGATATCAGCTATGATTGCACCCCTCTTTACCTGTGTAACATTTTGGAAATGGTACCTTTTGTGTTCACTCATGTGTAACCACTGTTAGGTCATGTAACTAGGTCAATAAATTTGTGATTTTCTATAATCCAGGAATCTTGATTGTTCAAACTATTTTATCGTTTACCGTAGCGAAAAATCGAATGGCAAAAAGGGTATTCATCCCAGGCCTAGACAGGTGACTGGTAAAACATACATCATTGTAGGTTGATAAAGCTTGTATTATTGCGGTATTTGGAGACTTGTACTTCTGCCATGGAGCTTTTTCTATCAAAAGGCTTTTTCTCGCAACCGGGCAATGACATCAGTTCTTCTCTTCTTGCCCTCTCTGTCAAGGTCACCAGGACGTATCCCAAAGAACAAAGCCCCTGCTAAGCCATCCAGGATGGGCAAGATGGGAGATATCACTATTGACTCCTTCAACCAGAAGATCCTCGAGAAATTCAAGAACGCTCACAGTCCAAGCCGTTATGGAAGTCCCAACAGTCTGTCCAGCAGCGGGTTTGGGAGTCCATCCGATTTCACCCCATGATGGGCAGCAGCTCACTAGAGGTGTTTCACAAAGCGATCTTCATCGTTGCGTTTCACTTATAACTATCATAAGCTACCTAAATCCTTTGATCTGATTGGTCGAGAGTAAATTGATCAGTGAAAATCATGGAGAAGACCATTTATTAAATGCTTCCTAGGACAACAATTCTTTATGAACTTTGTTGTCATAAGCAGACCTCTCTAAAATCCAGAGATTTCAACAGCTACCTTTGAGAGGTATTGGGAACCTTTTAGTCAAAAATATTGCAGCTTACATGGTACAGCTTTTCCCATATCACAGAAGGTATATATATAGAGCAGTTAAGCAGGGAAAACAATTACTAGTACATGGGGAGCCTAAAATGCCCCCCCCCCCCCAAAGCCCTCAAAAACTAAAATAGAACCCTGGTAATTCCCATAGGGTCCAATATAAATTGTAATACAATGTAGCAGATTTTGCCTGGTGAGCCCAAAAATTTATCTCTCAAACTATTTTACAGCTTGTTTGTGGTCTATATTATGGTTGTTCCACTTTATATGTTTGTCATTTTGCCTCCGACGAAGATTCTGTTAGGATCGAAAGCTTAGGCCCCTTTTTGACTTTCAAACTATTTTTAATCATATTGCTCCCTGCTGTTTTGGTAATGCACTCATTATACTACCCCCAAATGTCCATTTAACACTCAGATTACTGCAATATCATGTTCAAGGTTGACCTCCCTGGAAGTCTATTCAGAGTGCTCACTGGAAGGCTAAGTCAAGATTTTGATTAAAAAGTTGTCTCTTGTCAAGTTTAATTGAACCCTTGTAGATACTGCCTATTGGTAATGGGAATGTCTATAGATAATGCATTATTGTACTAGGTGTTCATATACCGGTATTTAATTTCTTCTTTCTACCATTCATCTTGTTGCTGATGCATTCTTTTTGTCACTCATTATTTTACGATTATGTTGATGGGAATGATGATGATGATTATGGTGATGGTGGTGTTAGTGGTGATGATATTGATGATGGTGTTGGTAATGGTGATGATTGTGAAGGTGGTGGTAATGGTGATGATGATGTTGATGATGGTGTTGATGATGATGATGACGATGATGATGTTCTTGATGTTCTTGATGATGATGATGATGTTGATGGTGAGTGATGATGATGATGAAGATGATGATAATGATGATGATGGTAATGATGGTAATGATGGTAATGATGATGATGGTAATGATGATGATGATGTTGATGATGATGATCGTGATATTAATGATTTTGATAATGATGATATTGATGATGTTGGTGATGGTGATGATGATGATGGTGTTGATGATGGTGATGATGGTGATAATGGTGATGATGATTAGGTTGGTGTTTTTTGTTTCTTCCAAACAAAAATTTATGAATGTTCATTTTTAGTGCTTTTGAGCAGTTTTTTATCAGCATATCAAGCAATAGTATTTCTTTCTTTTTGTAGGTTACAGTATTTGCTGCTAATAATTGTGTAGTTTCTCATTAAAAAAAATATTTGCTTTACATGTTACATGACATACCGTATGGGCACCAGTATTCAACCTAGCATAATTCAAAGATTTTGACATATTCCCCCAAATATTTAGAAATAGGGAATTTATCTTAATTTCATACCTTTGTTATTTCCAGGGTAACCTGTTGTCGGTACTTTCTTTATCAATCTGTCGACTCAGCGCGCGGAGGATCGAATTATGTTGCGATGGCCTTTTGCACTGAATGGCACTAGTATTCAACCTAGTGAGGATAGATAGCGAATCTTAAAATGGTTTAGATCGCTAAATTAGATCTAGATCTATGTAAGTCTCTGGCTTTGATTAATTCCCTGTTTGGTCTCATCTCAAATGGTCTAGTCCATGTCGGATGGGACAAGGGCAGATTGAGAGACAGAGCCATCTTTCATTGCTAGGTTGAATACTAGTGCCGACGGGTTGAATACTAGTGCCAAAAACCATCGCCGTATAATTCGATCGCCCGCGCACACAGTCGACGGGTTGAAGAAAAAAATAACGGAAAAAGAATAACCAGCATTTGCTCTTGAAAATAAGACGGGTCTGAAATTCAGGTAAATTTTATATTTCTATATATTTGAGGAAACTCTCCAAACGGGTTGAATACTAGTGCCCTTACGGTACATATCATATTTAATGGTGTATGCATAGTAAATTAAAAATTTTATTTCTTGTTGTAATAAAATTCTCTGTATCTTAGAGTATATTGATGCAAGACTTGCAGACTGGATTTTGACATCTGTTCTTATTAATTTTTTTTTTTTTTACTTAAGGTCAATTCCACCCCAGAAAAAATGTTGCTTTGAATAAAAAAAATCAAAATCAGATAAGAAAGAATAAGAATGAAATAAGAAAGTTATGACATTTTAAAGTTTAACTTATTTTCTCAAAAAAGTTATATGCACAACTCAGTGATATGCAAATGAGTGGGTTGATGATGTCCATCAGTCACTATTTCCTTTGTTTTTTATTGTTTAAATTATATACAATATTTCAATTTTTACAGATTTGACAGTAAGGAGCAACTTGACTGAACCATAAAATGTTAAACAAGGTTAATTCCAAATGTTCAGGGAGGAAAAAAACTCGATTTCACATGACAGGGTGGAGAAAATTTGAATATTTCATACAATATAATACAAAAGAAATAGTGAGTGGATGATATCAGTCCCCTCATTTGCATACCGTTTAGGATGTGCAAGGATTTGCTTCTCATATCAGTGGCACAATTTGTTTGTATTCACTTGGACAGTTCATTACACAAGGCTGTCGCAAAAGCAACTCTTTGACATAGGTGTCATGAGTCATAACCCCCTAACAATGAACTTGACCATGGTGTCATTTGTGAAGAGTGATTTATTGATTTTCTCCTCTCTTTTTTTCAATGAGCTTCCTGGATTTCATGGAGGATGTATTAATGTTTTTTTTTACCTGTAAAGAAGGTACATTTTACTCCATTTAAGTGGTTTTGAAAGAGAATGTCTCCTAAACAAAATCGAAGGGCATCAATAGGGATATATGTGGTTTTGCAAAACACGTCTACGGGTGTGCATTGATGCGAAACGATACACACAAAGAGTAAATTTTTTTTTTAATTATTATTTAATTTCCATTTTGTTAAATAACATACCAGAGACTTGTAAAAAGTCACTACACCGGGAACACTTTGTTGACAATGTACGTGCATAAAAAAAGAATAAAATTAGTGCACTTAAAAACAAACAATGTATTATATTAGTGCAAAGCCTATGTGTCAGAGCGTTTATTATAGAATGGTAGAAGTATATTCATCTATAAAGTAAAAATGTTTCTTATGTAGCTTAGCTTGATCGCATTCAATTAAACAGCGTATGGTGAGAAGGTAAAGAAATGGAATATATGAAATCAATCACTGGTTTTGTATTTTAATTAGAGACTCATTCTATGTCATGCATTTCGTGTTTATTATAAATCTGCAATAAAGCTCCCTCCATTGTACATATATGACTCGTTTTTGAAACTGTTTATACAAATTAAAAAGATTTCATAGAACATACTAAGATATTTATCATGTTAAACGTTTTGATTTTGTATGAAAATGATTGTTATCTTTTGTTTCAATCAAAGAAACAAAAATTGTGGTCAATTGAACAGCATATGGTGCTAAGGTGAAAAAAGGGAATATTTGATTTTAATCACCAAGTTTGTATATTGGGGACTGATGACTAATATTATGTAGTGCATCATATAAACTCTGTGTTTTATAAATCTTCACTAAGGTTCCTTTTATTGTACATATGTTACGCTTTTCATAACTTTTATACAAATTAATGATATTTCATAAACATAATAAGATAGGTGTGAAAATGTATGTGATATTTTTTCTTCTAAATATTAAAAAAATTAGATATGGAATAATTCAATAAGTTTACATATATCCCGACATATATACATGTACATTAGCTGGCAATTGAGTTTCTATTCTTTTTGGACAATTAATTCATCCACATGGGATCATTTAGGATCAGTAAAAAATATATAAAACTAGATTGTGTTTCAGTTCTTATATTGTTTAAATTTTAAATCTGCAGTAAGGATCCTCCGTATTTTTATAACTTTTATTCAATTGATAAGATTTCATCAACATATCATGTTCACTTCAACATTGTTTACAAGGTTCAAATTCAATGTGTCTTATAGTTGCAATCTCATATCCTATTAAACTCTGAAACTCATTGCTAAAAGTTACATGGGATAAGTTATATCTGAATTCATAATAGGTTGTATATTTCACCAGTATTAAAATACCAATCTGCCTTATATTTCATTGTAAAAAAAAAGGTAATGTTTCTTTTGTGAATAAAGTCTGTATTCAAAGAATTTTTCATGTTGCATTAGTTGCAATAATGTTTTTATTTGGATTTATTGAATTTATTTACTAGAACATCAATGGCATCTGCCAATATACTTGTTTGAATAAAAAATACAGAGTAGTACAAAACAAATATACAATTGGAGGAACATAAGCAAATAAACAAATACAATAACAGTATTTCATCAAAACTTATGTCTACTTTTAGTAAATATCTCATGGCATGAATAATAGAAAAGAATGATAAGCATGCAGGGGAGAAGGAGACAGATATAAATAGATATTGTGTAAGTGAGAGAGAGAGAGAGAATGGCGAAGGAGGATGAAGAGAGAGATACGAAGAAAATAGATGAAAAGAAAATATTGTAAATCACGATTCAATATTACACAGAAACATGAATACCTTACATAAAACACAAATACAGGTTGTATATAATACAGCCAACATAGAAATCATTTAGATGAATATTTTGACAATATGTGCTATAAGTTTAAAGTTCCAATCATGCATATTATTCAATATAAACAAAAATTGAATATATGCATGTGCTATTTGAGATAATTGACTTGTGTAGGGAATAATGCATCGTAGGAGTGTAGTGATTTTTTTATGGAAAGTGGGCAGTTTCCCCTCTCCCTTCTGTTTTCAAGTTATCATGAAAATGACTTTAAGAAATGCCACTGAGGAAAAAAGGAATATGTTAAAGAGAAAAAAAAAACAATATGAAATATTGTGCCCCTCCCCCATCATAAAAAACACCCCTTATGTAATACTGAGTCCCTTTATAGTCATAAATGATGAACAGAATGGAAGAATATCATTTATTTATCAATATTCTATTTAGAAAAAAAAGGATCATCTGACAGTTTTTTAAATTTTTTATTTTTTATTTAGGATTATATTAGGCCCTAGCACTTTCCAATAGAATGGTGGTAAGGCTATGATTTTCTGTATTTTATTTGAATGTTGAATGTTCTGCCTAGTCGCTGTATTATTTTAAACTGAGATATTAAAGTAACTCTGAAAATAACCCATTATTATAAAGAGATTGAAAACAAAATATACACGTACGCCTAAAAAAAATATTTCTAATTTGATAGATCCACTGTACTGCGCTAACACGCGAGGTGGCGCTCGACATAATAAAAATTGTGGACAATGTCGGAATCGTCAGTTCACAGTGTGCAGTTTGTATCGGTTCTACGTGAAAAAAGCGCCAAATTATTTAAGGTTTTGGAGGAGCTCAAACAGCATGGAAGATGTTGAAAATATTCCAGGAGACCTAGGGAATGAGTCGGTGGATGCTTCGCAAGTGCATATCGTTAGCCAGAAGGGTAACTAATCAAATTGTAGGCCTATAAACGGCTAGACGAATTCAACAACTGGCGTGGCATAGTTTTCTATGTAAAACGTGTGTGATGAATGTATGGGTGGCCAGGCGCGCAGTGCACTGCCTGCAGAAATTTTAATGCAGTTTAAACTACAGTATTCCATAATAAACATGATTAACTTACATGTAATAAAACTCTAAATCCGTAATAAATCAAAGCGCAGGATATGCAGTAATGAGTAATGCATGATGCAAGCAAAAAGTCTAACTGTTGGTGTTACAATATCATGACATAATTATGCAGAAAAAAAAATCCCAGCAAAATTTGATGATTCAATTTCAAAATCAAGCCAGGTCCCTCAACAAGTCTACGCATTCCCCCTTTCTCTGTGCCACTCTAACTTAGTATTAAAAAAAAGAAGATATGCCACAACCACAAACTTTACACATGCAGATATTCATTTAAAAAATCTGACTCGAAATGGTAGAAATATATGAATTTTTGTGTATTTCATCATGTTCATGTGACGGCCTCAATGCAGCCTTTAGTTAAAAAAAATCCCTGAATTGTGACTGTTTAAAGTGAATGGGTGCGCAGACATGGCCACGGGGGGTGGGGGGGGGGCACTCACATGTATATTGGTGGTACAGGATGTGCTGCTTTGATGACGCCCTTTTTCAGACCTGATTTTCAATTCTCTAGATAATACGAATGACATTAAGTTCCATCATGTCCATTATTAAGTAGCTGACCCCTGTTGAGAAACATCTCAGTTCCCTATCCCTGCCAAAAAGAGCTGCACAGACGGCTTCACAACTCCCTCCGCTAGCAGCTCCATGCGCCCACATTTACATGCACAGCGCTAGCGTGCACCGTACCTACTGTACTGTGATCCCGTTCCGTAGACCCTGTTTTTCAAACCTCTGGGTATATATTTAGTTCCCAAGACCCTGTATTTTACCCTTTTGGTCAGTTTCTTAGACCCCCATTTCATGGTTTGTGAGGCACACCCCCATCAAAATATTTTTAATTTGATTTTTTTTTGTTCAATTTGTAAATGATTGGCCAAGGTTTTTTCCAAGAAAATAATAGACCTACTAGTATGTCTTTTAAATATGAGATTTTTGCCACACCTTACTCATAAGAATATAACTTATAAGAAACATCAACTGAAAAATTTTGTGAAATGAAAATAAATTCATGTCAAATCTTGACTTGTTTAAATAGTTATGTAGGTGCGCAAACATGCATGGGGCCCCCCTTCATACAGTAGGCCTAGGCTTGACATTGCTAGCCCTAGAGGACTCCGTGATAATATTTTTGATCATATTTGTCTTTGTCTTGTTATCACAGAGCCTAGACACGGGGCCTTTACAGTGTATCTAAAAAATAAAAAAAACTATACACCTTTGAAATGGCTGCCTAATTAAAAATATATCACTCGGGGGGGGGGGGGGGTTCTATATGTATATGGAAAGCCAATAAAGTTGGCTTTCAAGTGACACCAGAAAGTTGGAAAACTTTTCATACCTGAGTGAGCACTGCCCACTTAAATAAAGGGTGTGAAAATTAGGCTGGGCAGGAATTAGCCTTCCAATTTCTTTTAGTTTTTGAGAGGCGAGTCCTTTAATTGAAAGTTTCAAAGCTAAGGGAGTTGTGATAAATTATTGAGATCAGTTTTGGTTTCCTTAGCAAATTTTGAGATCAGTTTTGGCTTCCTTAGCAAATTTTGAAATCAATTTTGGTTTCCTTAGCAAATTTCGTGAATTATTGAATTGAAATTTAATTCAGGAGTGAACATGACATGCAATTTTAGTGTAGGATTTTAACTTTATCATGTGGATTTCAACAGTGTGTTGGTGAGAGTCGGGTTAGTGTGATGGTACCGTACTTGTTGCATAAAGGGGGGGGGGGGGAGAGATAGGAATTTGAAAAGGACATTCTTTTTCGTGTTCTTTTACAAATTACAAGTCGTATATGTACGGTACTCCTCTCTCTCTTTCTCTCTGTCTCACTTCCTGGCTGGTATTCAAAACTAAACTGCTAAGTGACCGATGGTTGGTGGGTCAGTTATTTTTATTGAATGATTACTAAGAAATTTATGGATTATGATGATTTATCCAATAATTTATTGAAAAAGCTGACAGATGAGTGAATGCTTGATTGATCAGATTGATTGTTGATTAAATGACTGATAAGATTAAAGATGATGCTCTAATTTTCAGAATTCATTATTAAATTAAAAGTCCGTTCTCTTGGACTTCATGTGTTTGTGTAATAACAATCAGTCCCTCAACAAGAGGGAAGACAGGGGGGGGGGTGGCTAAATGTTCTGTGACCCTTATCCCATCAACCTACTTCACCTACCTAAGTCCTATCTCACCCCCTATTCTCCTGACTCATGAACACACTGCTGAGATCCACAAGATAGAGTTAAAATGCTGCACTAAAAATTGCTATTCATGTTCAATTAAATAATTAATAACATTTGCTCAAAGGACTCGCCTCTAAAAAGCTGAGAGAAATTGGAAGGCTTTTTCCTGCCCAGTCTAATTTCCATATCCTTTATTTAAGTGGGCAGTGCTCACTCAAGCATGAATAGTTATCCAGCGTTTGGTGTCATTTGAAAGTTGACTTTATAATTGTAATTCTTAACCCCCAAATTGATTAATTTTTTATTTGGCAGCCATGTCAAAAGTGTATAGTTTTCTTTTGAGATGCACTGTAGACTCGTGTATGGAATGTGGTAAACAGTGATGGATTTCTCTTGAAAATCCACATTTACCACATTCATTTTGAAGAAAAAGAAGAAGGGAATTACACATTAATACATGTATCTAATGCATATAGACTGGAGCCTAGATTCTAGATCCATGACTTTGCTCTCTACTTTTTCTAGGCAATAACTTTTGACATATTTTCCCGTATTCTGAAGTCGGGTTTAACTTAAACTTGGGTTTAAAGTTGTGGTTACATAAATCAGTAACAGTAGAGATACCATATGTTGGCTCATTTGGCTCTCAAATCATTCATAATTGTCTAGGAAGTATAAATAGATGATTGTCTTCACCATCAATGAATCAGGAAAGAGCACTGTTGCCACGGTAAACATAAGAAACATACAACGTAATAACAATTTTGACACTTTTGGCTTCCCATAATTTTTTTTTAGCACAGAGTTAAAACATGGTCTATAAAGTTAAACCTGACTTCAGAATACGGGCCAGATGCATAACTTCTGCATCTCTTCTCATCTGAATCCAACTTGTTTATCATGATGGATGATTTCTTTTGTGAATTTAGTTATTACATTTTATTTTAGAAAGTTTGTTTTGTTTTGAACAGATATCCATGATTTTTGGGAGCATGTGTCAACTGGAGACCGCATCAGTGATGTCTGTACCACCTTTGAATCTGAGAGTAAGCAGGTGATTGAGAAGCTCTATCAACAGTCTGCTTCCGTGGGAGGTAAGTCTGAATCCAACTTGTTAATCACGATGGGTGACTTCAAGTTCAGTCTTTTCTTCTTTGTATGCTCACGCAGAAAATGTATTTTATGGATTCCTTTATAGATCTACAGAATCCAATTGGGGAAAAAATTTGTTACAAGCTTTTTCATTTATGTTTCTATTTCCTTGAATTGCTTTATTTGAACATCCTAATTTTTTTCCCCAAATGTTAGAATAATTAAAGGTAAATTAAAATCACCTTTGACACTAATGAATTTAAATCATTTTAACGTTCAGGTTGACTTTGGGATTGATGTGGTTTATGATATTGATGACATATCTTTTTCTTATCATATATGTATCTTTGCAAATTTGAGAGAATCAATTATTTCTGAAAGAGATGCAGTCAAACGCAACTCCAAAAATCGAACACAACGTGATTGTGTGTGAGCCAATCAGACCATGTATTAAAGACTTGCGCTTGAATTATTGAGTGGCAATGCAACTTTTTCTCCAACGGGACCAAGAGCTACATGTAATTTTCATATTGCTTAATTTGTTCTGCCTCTCTTATACCTACAGAGCAATTTGCAGTGGCCAATTTCTTGTTGCAGATTGGGGCACTCCAGTTCCGTGTTCAGAAGAATCCAGAAGATGAGAATGAATTGCAGACCATCAGTAAGTATAATAAGGTCAAACCTGCTTCAGTGACTGCCTGTAATAGACGGACCACAGGTCTGTCTATTCAGACCTCAAGTTTCATTTCCCTTAAATAATCCATAAAAACTGCCTGCCAGGCACCCCCCCCAAAAAACATGTAGGGGTTGGGGGCTACTTTTGACAACCTGCTGCCTAATTGAATTAATTCTGCAACATTGTATTTAAGTGCATTATTCTTGCAGTGGATAGGGAGTTTTCAAGGCTCTTTTTTTATTAATTTTTTTGGAGCATCTTGGGCATGAAATTGCCCTGAGCCCCTGTGTAATTCCCCCTGGTTGAGATGGACCATCATAATGTAGGCTAAATATTTTTTCACTCTGGTCCATGTTTCATTTTTAAAAACTCTAATTGACAGAAGGTCTATTGTGAGCAATTTGGCTAACTGTCACTTGGGCTAAATATCACTTGGTCTAATTATCACTTTCACCAATTACCATTTTGTCTTCATTGTCAAAGTGAAAATTACTGTACTCAGAGTTGGGTTAGACTAAATGGTCCGTATTCTCAAAAGAGGTTTCAATTTTACCATGGTACAAAACCATGGACTATGCAGATTTATTTCATTAACACGCTTCATTTTAAGCACACTTTGCTAAAAGCACGCATTTAATTGGATTTAACTTTGTGTACGTGATGAAATAAGTGCATTAATGCTAAATTAATGTTTAAAAATCTGCATAGTCCATTGTTTTGTACCACGGTACAATCAAAATCTCTTTTGAGAATACGGGCCAATGGGTTGGCAAAACTAGATATTATAGTCCTTTGGACACCGTAGCTTTATGGGGTGATTTCCAATCAGAAAAAATGCTGAAGAAGGGTCTTTATTCAGAGGGGGAAAAAACAACAAGAGAGAGAGAGAGCAGCCCTCAATACTTCATAAGCTGCGAATATGAGAATGATATTTCCCACAGTTGAACCTTTACGTAGCTAGAAGATTTAAACAGATTTTGAACATTTTAGCAGTGGCGTCTGTCTCTCGGATGTTGTTGAGTTTTGTGTTTGAAAAAGAAATCTTGTAGGGGTACTCCAGACTGCAAATTATGTGATTTGAACAGATCAATAATACAAGACAAGAAAAAACTAAAATCTCAAAATTTAACATGGAATAACAAATCTATTGCATTATTTCAGTGAAACAGCTCGATGTGTGTTCTGATGAATATGCATTGAGTGAGTTGATTATGTCATGTCTCCACTTATTCTTTTGTTTTTTTATAATATCAAATTGTGTTTATTCAAATTTTGATTTCCGAGAATAAGAATTGATGCTGAATCACTGAGTAAGGTGAAGTTATGATTTTACTCAAATTCATATACATGCATGTTTAAAAATATGAAACAATTATGATTTCATCTCACTAATAACATAATAAGAAAAAAGGAAAGTGGGTGCATGACATCAGCCCCTATTGCATGTTCATGCCATCATGCATATAATTGATTTCACAAAATATTGCCAAACTTTGAAATTCAATGAATCGTTTTTTTTTAAATCAGATTTTGATGAAATTTTCACCATTTTACTCATTGAATTTTAATTCATTTTTTTATATTAGTATTTTTTGCCTGGAGTACCCCTTTAATGTATTAATAATGAATGGGAACATGTTTCTTTATGTCATCGAAAGGTAATTAATAGCTAGGGATTTCTTTGTTTTACCCCTGTCCAGTCATTCTTCAAAAACCAGACACCAATGAGGGCAAGGCAGAGGAAAAGGTTGATACACAGGACACGGCAGAAGATCCCAATCATAACAAAGACAAGGAATGTCCTGATATAGGAGAGAAAGAGAAAGACAACCTGGCCTTGTGGGATGGAGATCCTCCACCTGTGGAAAATGAAGAGGAACCCTTGGTACCACCACCACCACCACCACCAGAGGAGCATGAGTGCAGCATTTGCCATGCTGTTCTGACCAGCTTATGGGAACTTGACCTACATGAACTGAACCGATGCAGCAGTGAAACTCCTCCTCCTGGAAGACCTGCAAAGAAACAGAAGGAGCCTGAAATAACCAGTGTGTCTTCTGATGAGCAAGATCCTGATTTGAAATCTCCGGCGAAATCTCCTGTGCCAGAAAAAAAGAAACGCGGAAGACCTCGAAAGAATGTCGTTTCCCCCACTGCTGAAGTTATACCTCCACAGGATGTACAAGGAAGTGCCAAGAGAAAGAGGGGCCGTCCTAGAAAAAGCGACACTTTTGTCACAGAGGAAGAAAGCGTGGTGAAAAAGAGGAGAGGACGGCCATCCAAGAAGGACTCCATAGATCAAAAACAGGAATCCAGTAAAAAAGATGTATTAGCAAACAAACATCATGAGGAGAGTCTGTCGAAACTAGAAAAACCACACACCATCCAACTGCCAAAGCCTAAGTTGCATACCCTTCACCTACGCCTGAATAAGCTGCAAGAAACCAGAAGCAAGCGAAAAAGGAGACTGCCTCAGAAGCTTAGGGAGGTACTTGGGGAAGAGGAAATGCCAGAGAAGGAAGTTAGATCAGTTGTAGAACCTGATGATGCTGATCTAGAAGTGGCTGATCCAGAAGAGACTGGCACCGAAGATGTTAGTCCAGAAGAATATGCTCCTGAGAAGGATGAGGAATCAGGGGAGGACCCAGTCGAGGAAGATGAAAAGAAGGTAGATGACATCAAAGATGGCCAAAAGAAGGATGGTCAAGGAGAGGAAGACCAAGCAAAGAATGATGCCCCAGCAAGGGATGATGACCCAGTAAAAGGTGATGTTTTGAACGATGATCAAGAAATCAAGGAAGGGCTAGGTGAAGAGGAAGCTGGTCATCCTTCAGAAGAGAATGAAATGGAATCTGAAGTCCAAAATGTTCCTTCTGGTAATTTGAAGGAACATATGAATGACGATGACGTACAGGAAATGCATGGAGACGACGATGATTCAGATAAAAGTGTAGAGAAGATATTTTCATGCAGGACGTGTGGCAAAAGCTTCAGGCAAGTTGCTTCCTTTAGAGCGCATCTTATCATGCATCGCAACAAAGCCGCAAACTCCAAGTTTGAGAGCGATGTATTGCCCAAGGCAGACAGAAAATCACATCAGAAAAGAACTTTTCCCTGTGAATTCTGTGACAAGGTATTTTCAGAGATGTACCATTACAAGAGGCATAAAAACAATGTTCACACCAAAGAGGTGTCCTACCCATGTACACTTTGTGACAGGGTTTTCTTTACGAAAAATCGACTCAAAGACCACATGGTGACACATTCTGGTAAGAAGGACATCGCTTGTGATATGTGTGATTTGAAGTTCTTCCTACCTGGCCAACTGAAGATACACAAGAAAACAGTCCATGTAGAAGGGAAGCCATACCTCTGTGACCTATGTGGGTCTAGCTTCAAAGCCAAGGGAATCTTAAAACAGCATCATCTAACCGTTCATACAGACATCAAGAAATTCCCTTGCAGACAGTGCGGTAAGCCATTTTCCCGCTCATCCCTGCGCAACCAGCACGAGAAGGTCCATTCAGGGCTGAATCCCTATCCATGTGAGTACTGTGGTAAAGGTTTCCGAGACAAGTTTAAACTCAGAGTGCATGTCAACTGGCATTTGGGTATCCACCCATTTGCTTGTGACGTCTGTGGAAAGACCTTCCTTGTAAAAGGCAACCTCACCAAACACATGCGCGTCCACACTGGAGAGCGTCCGTACGTCTGTCAGAAGTGTGGCCGAGGTTGTGTTGACTCCTCCCAGCTCAAGAAGCACATGTCACAGGCTCACCAGATCCAAGTTGACAGGATACTCACTAAAGGTCCTGGACGCCCTGATGGAGATCTTCCATCTACCCGACGGAAGAAAAAGCAGGACGACCCACTGGTCCCGCTCCCAGGGGGTTTAAGTGCAGATGCAGAGGAGACCCAAGCATATACCATTGCAACAGACGCATTGATTGAAATTTCTCAACAGCTCGCCGATATGAGTAACGCTGTACAAGTTCCTATGGGAAGTGGAGATTTGGTGATTGATGCTAAGGCTAATGATGGACAAATTCCAATACACCAGCAAGGAGAGAACAGTGTTGTGCCTTCCCATGTTACCAATGTTGTGTCAACTACTGAAGCCTCATCCGATGCAGCTATCATTCCTGTAATGATTCAAGTTACAGATCAGTCAAATCAAGTCACAGTTCCTGTTACACAGAGCATAGGTGACTTTCAATCACTAGAGCTTATTACTCTATAAATGTTAAATGAAATGTCACACTGAGCATGAGTTACTTTCAATCACTAGAGCTTGTCACTCTATAAATGTTAAATGAAATGTCGCACTGAGCATGAGTTACTTTCAGTCACTAGAGCTTATCACTCTATAAATGTTAAATGAAATGTCACATTGAGCATGAGTTACTTTCAATCACTGGAGCTTGTCACTGTATAAATGAAGGGCTCACTTGCAAAAGGGGTTAGGTCCATTTTTCGTTAAATTTGATTTTTTGTCTCAATGTATAGATTTTTAGTAGCTCTATAAGATGATACCAAAGAAAAGTTGAAATTCCCATTAAAATGTTATCTAAAATGGCAAAGAAAAATCACTTTTTTTTTTCAAAAGAGGTTAGGTCCATTTCAGATTTGTTGCAAAAGGGGTTAGGTCCACACATAATTTTTTTTGGAAAAGAATATTTAAAAAAATATGAAGACAGGTAGATTTCTTTTATACCCAATTTTATATTCTCATGGTAGGGTATCATGAAAATTTAGTTTCGCATAAGAATATTGCAATATGGGAGAATTTAAAAAAATGATTTTCTTGGAGTGGACCTAACCCCTTTTGCAAAGAAACTCTTCTGAAGAGCTCATTTGTCAAAAGGGGTTAGGTCCATTGTTCATAAATTTTATTGTTTTCTGTCTCAAAACCTCTAGATTTTTGGTCGTTCTGATGAAAACAAAGAAAAATTCACATGAAAATGTGAATAAAAGTGGCAAAGAAAATTCCCTTTTTAATCAAAATAGATTGGATTCATTTCAGTTTATTTGCAAAAGGGGTTAGGTCCACAATGATAATTTTTAAAAGAATACATAGAAAAAAACTGAAGACAGGTAGATTTCTCTTATACCCAATTTTATGTTCACATGATAGGGTAGTACATCATGACAATTTATTTTCTCATAAGAATATTGCAGTAAGTCAGAATTCTCGGAATGGTCCAAAGTGGACCTAACCCCTTTTGCAACTAAACTCTTCAAATGTTGAATGATGGGTTTATGTCACACTGAGCATGAGTTACTTTCAATCACTAGAGCTTGTCACTATAAATGTTGAATGATGGGTCATGTCACACTGAGCATGAGTTTCAATCTCTAGAGGTTATCACTCTATAAATGTTGAATGATGGGTCCATGTCAAACTAAGCATGAGTTACTTTCAATCACTAGAACTTATCACTCTATAAATGTTGGATGGGTCCATGCCACACTGAGCATGAGTTACTTTCAATCACTAGAGCTTGTCACTATAAATGTTGAATGATGGGTCCATGTCAAACTAAGCATGAGTTACTTTCAATCACTAGAACTTATCACTCTATAAATGTTGGATGGGTCCATGCCACACTGAGCATGAGTTTCAATCTCTAGAGGTTATCACTCTATAAATGTTGGATGATGGGTCATGTCACACTGAGCATGAGTTTCAATCTCTAGAGGTTATCACTCTATAAATGTTGGATGATGGGTCCATGTCAAACTAAGCATGAGTTACTTTCAATCACTAGAGCTTATCACTCTATAAATGTTGAATGATGGGTCCATGTCAAACTAAGCATGAGTTACATGTACTTTCAATCACTAGAGCTTATCACTCTATAATTGTTGAATGATGGGTTTATGTCACACTGAGCATGAGTTACTTTCAATCACTAGAGCTTGTCACTATAAATGTTGAATGATGGGTCCATGTCACACTGATCATGAGTTTCAATCTCTAGAGGTTATCACTCTATAAATGTTGAATGATGGGTCCATGTCACACTGAGCATGAGTTACTTTCAATCACTAGAGCTCATCACTCTATAAATGTTGGATGGGTCCATGCCACACTGAGCATGATTTACTTTCAATCATTAGAGCATATTACTGTAGAAATGTTGAATGATGGGTCCATGTCACACTGAGCATGAGTTACTTTCAATCACTAGAGCTCATCACTCTATAAATGCTGGATGGGTCCATGCCACACTGAGCATGATTTACTTTCAATCATTAGAGCATATTACTGTAGAAATGTTGAATGATGGGTCAATTTTACAGTACTTAGTAATGAGTATAAGTTACTGTCAATCACTAGAGCACCATGGTGAAGTGGCTCTGGCTCCAGTCTCTTGATCAGAGGGTCATGGGTTCAAATCCCATTCCAGGGCGCCATTTCATAAAGCTGTTCGTAAGTTAAGAATGACTTTAAGAACGACTTGTGGTAAAGGATATTCACCATTAAATGTTCATTGGTGATTATTCAATGCGTAAGAAAGTTTCACCAGTCGTTCTTAAAGTTGCTTTTAACTTACAAACAACTTTATGAAACGCCCCCCCCCCCCTGGTGAGGCAAATTGGGACCTGACAAGAATTTATTTCTTAAAACACATTGCACCCATCTGGGGCCCCGTTGCAGAAAGAGTTAAACAACTCAAGTTATCAAGCGCAAGTCTCGATTGCATGTTTTTGATTGGCTGAATATCAAGTTGCGCATGATTTTTAGAGTTACGTTTGATTGCATCTCTTTGTACAATGGGACCCTGCTCTTCTAAAGTCAGGGTGATTATGTTGACACTATCTACGGTATGCTGTTGTGATTGTTATTGTTATAAACATGATGACCTGTAATCTGAACTCACGGTTAACTTGGTTAACTATAGGTAGACAAATGTGACACAAATCTCTATACAGTCAAACCTGTGTTAGCGGCCACCTGCCTATAGTATAGTGACCACTAAAACTGCTTCCCATGAAGGCAGATTGTGTGTATAGGAGCCTGTCTATAGCAGTCACCTGTCTATAAAGGCCACATCTTGTGTTTCACTTGAGTAGCCACTATAGAGTACCGAAGCGATGACGTCAGTTGCTATGGTGTCATGGCAGCCTGGTTCTAAACAAATGAACCAGGGGGCCGTTTCATAAAGCTGCTCATAGGTTAGGAGCAACTTTAAGAACGACTGGTGATCCTTTCTTCCGTGCTATACCAATTTATTATACCATTTACCACAAGAAAGGATCACCGGTCATTCTTAAAGTTGCTCTTAACTTACAAACAGCTTTATGAAACGGTGCCCTGTTATGACTCTCAGAAGTGATGGTAACAACCAGGGACAAAACACATCACCATTTTTGTAAATACAAACGTGTATAGATGATCGTGCAGCTGCGACTCGGTTAAGAACCAGTCGGTTCATTGTCATGACATCGTGATGTCACACTTCAGAAGTCTAAAGGCACATTTATCTGTAGATCAAATTGGTATCTCCTTTGGCACTGTCTGAAATCATTAACAACTGTCTTGTAATGTTCTACATGTTCAATAATATTCTTCACCAGTGAAGCATGAGAAAAAGAACACAAGGATCATACAGTGTAACAGATTTTTAAACAAATTTAATTTAATTGACCCTGTAGAGTAGCAAGGTACAATGCAAAATTAGTTATATTTCTTTTACATGGTTTTCAATCTTAGGACTTAAATTACAATTGTCCAATCTGATGCCATTCCATATAATATCCAGTTGGTCCAATAGCCATTTAGTCCATATACCATTTGGTCTACTTAAACTAGTGTTAATTGTGCAAAATGAAGGAAAAGAAAATGAGTATTATACCAACTGGTTATTAGACGAAATGGTAATAGACGGACTGGTGATTAGACGAAGTGATGATTGGACCAAATGGTTATTGGACCAAATGGTTATTAGTCGAAACGTTGATGGATCAAATGGCATTAGACTAAATGAAGGTAGACCATGTGAGTGGACGAATTGGCAATTTACAAAATTTGTTGGAACTAGTTTCCTTTTCAACACCCAAGAACACGTTCCAGTCATTTGCAAAGACATTTCCAATTAAAAGATAGATCCAGCAAGTACCCCCTCATTACGTTAAACTTAAATAATTAAAGGGGAATCAAGCCTTGGTCATAAAATGTGGTTTTGGAAAGGAGAAAATAAATAAGACAGAATGGTGAAAGTATTTTATAAATCAGACAAGTAATAAGAAAGTTATGGCTGCTTTAAAATTGATATCCCTATTAGACTATGTAGATTTCAAATTGGCAACTGGGTAGGTAAATCATGACAAGGGGCAAGGACATCTTTCCCATAGGCCATGTACTTATCAGGGATTTGTGGTTGTCTCCTAAGTACCCATTCCCCCGGGGCAGTAATCTACATATAACTTGGGTAGTATATTTTTGAATGTCCTCATGAAAGAAAAATATAATTTGAAGTAAAACTTTCGGAAAAATTACATTTTAGCCATTTCTTGTATTAGAGTACATGTAAGAGCAGAACTTGCCTAACATTACTATGACATCACATATGCGGCCAATTTGAAGTCTCGAGTAGAGTGATAACCAATATTTACAGCTTTTATAAATTCATGACTTTCTTATTGTTTGTCCGATGTTCAAACTTTCACTTATCAACTTGTCTGATTTTTCCTCTAAAAACAAGTTTTTATTTGGGTTGGATTCCCCTTTAGATACATTGTGGTATGCAGTTGTGTATTTAAATATCAATGGTTTGAAATGCTTCTAAGAGCTCATGCAGAATAAGTAGTTAGACACATCTCCAAAAATCAAGCACAATTTAATTAGAACCAATCAGAAGTAGTTGCAACTTGCATTTGATTTTGTTTTTCTTGTGTTAAGGTTTTGACTGTATCACCTTGTAATGATCAGAAGGTCGTGTGTTTGAATCCTACTGTGGCACAAGCGTCCTCTGGCAAGGCATCAATTACCACTTTGCCATTTTCCCCAGGTGTTAAATGGTTACCTGGTAGGATGCTATTGCCATTGTTCTCTGCAAAAACTCCGGTGTTGATTTAACACCAGCCCAGAATCTATATATGTCCACACCAGAGAAGGGTTGAAACAACAACAGTTTGGAATCAAACCGATGCTGTTTTAATACTAATTGGTGTTGTATAAACACCTTTGTGGTGTTAGACCAAACGAAACTGGTGTTTTTTAACACTTATCTGGTGTGGACATATATAGATTCCGGGCTAGTGTTAAATCAACACCGGAGTTTTTGCAGTGTTGTTGGCTTAGCAGTTAGAAGCATATTTATTGTTCATTGCTCCCCAGGGAGTGGAGATTGTGCATACATCATTTGTGGGCAAGCCATAATGCAATGACCGGGGTAATATTATTTCTGTAAACTGCTTAGAGACGTTTCTGATGTGATAAGTACTATTCCAAAGCGGATTAGTATAATCATGATCTTTTTGCAACAGATATAGCTATCATAATAATTCACAGTTCTTACCACGCAATACATTTTTTTGTGTCTCACAGGAAAAGAGAAAACGTACCTTCGAATAGTGTAATAATGAAACACTTATATGCTTTTCACATTGCATTTCCTTAACCCCATACTATCCTTAATCCCGGACTATCCTTAACCCCATACTATCTTTTTTTTGGATTCACACTGTCTTTCTTAACCCCATACTATCTGCTTAGCCGGGGTTAACGCCTTAACCCCGGACTTTCCCACAGCTCATGAATATTAATGATTTTACCATACAGAGCGTGATTAACATGCAATTTCGACTTCTGTGATTGGCTATAGCTTAGCCCCACTTTTCCTTAGCCCAGTTTCGTTTTACACTGCATCTCTTAGCACCGCAATTGTGGTGCTAGCACCACAATAAGCTGGCTAACCCTGCTTTTTTGCAGGGCCAGATAGTACCGTACTATTTACCGTGCTAGATGTTTAGGTAGCATGAATATTATTACTTTCTGATGAGTTTAGCCTTAGAAGAAACAATATGTCTCGCACAAACTCATGATTTTACCAGTGGCTCAAACAACATTAGATTTATTAGCAGTACGTGACATCTAATGTGATTCTGTTGAGGTGAATAATGCAATATGTGTGCTCACCATGCATCTGATTATTGTTGATTCTGCTTTTTGCACTGTGTATCATGCCAATTCAATGAGGACAGCTATGTTTCAGACAGATTTGCTTAAAATCAGTAACATTATAACAGTATTATGTTCTGTCACTCTTGCTGTGTTGAGCAGTTATCGAACAGGAATGAATTAACAAAATATTGTGATTGGTATCAACACTTTTTTCTATGAAAATCTAGTGTACGCCCAATTTGTAGAAATGCATTGATAAGCCGGTTTGAAGATACAATCTGCAATTGGGTAGATAGGTCATATAAAAAGGGGGAAAATATAGTTTAACCCCCCATGTTACTTGCTTGTATATTTTATCTGTATTTTCTTTTTGCTGTATAAATTGTAAAATATGTGAATATTTGAATTTTCAGTCTGCAAAATATAGCATTGGATTACAGACAGCCATTGAAATGAAATGAATTGCAATTTATTAATTTGGGTCTTTTGCAGAAAGAGTCGATTACAAAAAAAAAGAAGAAAGCAATTAGATTTTCTACCACTGGGAAGTGCAAATTTTGAATTTCTGTAATGTGGACTTGTGTCGTATAAACACAACCCTTTTTGCAATAAGCTGCAAGAGTGTTGATGTTGCTTTGCAGTACCTAAAGGGGTGTTCCGTGCTGAAAATATTAATAGCTTAATAAATAGAGTAAAACTCACAGACTGAAATGCTGAAAATTTCATCAGAATTGGATAACAAATAGCGAAGTTATTAAATTTTACAGTTTAGCAATATATTGTGAAAACAGTCATATGAACGTCATAATGCATATTTATTAGATGGGCTGATGATGATACATCCCCACTTTCCATTTTCTTATGTTATTACATGAAATCATAATTTTTTCATTTTTTCATACATATGAGAATGATATGCCTGCCGTATAATGAAATAAGTTACGGCAATGAATATATCATGCACTAAATCAGTTGTCAATCCAATTATTTCTATTTCTTGGAGGAAAAAAATTGAATAAACCTAATTTCATATACCCCGGTAATAAAATTGAAAAGTACAAGTGGGGATATGACATCAGTTTCCTCATTCGATATTCATGCCTAGAAATGTTTCACCGGAATAATGCATATCTATAAAATGCCGTAACTTCGTTATCCCTTGTCCGATTTTTATCAAATTTTTTTTTTTTTTTTTTTTTTAATATTTTCAAATCGTATTTTCAGCCTGGAGTACCTTACATGGGCCAAATTGAATAATCTATTCCCGAAAGAGGACCAAGTGAAAATGAAGATGAGAGTGAGAGTGAATGTGTATTAGATTAATGAGAAAGTGGTAGAGAGAGAGGAGGGGGGGGGGGGGGAGGAAGGGGGAAGTGAGAGGCAGATCGAGGGAAGATAAGAAAGTTGATTTGATTGCTTAAATCTTGAAGATATAAGAGTATACAGTGTGTCCAACCACAAACCAGACCGTAAATTAGGGATGATTTATCATACAACCTTTCACGAATACAATAGAAAAATGACCTATCAGTTTAAAGCTTACTCCCTTTTCACTTGTATTATTCGGAAGTTTCGTTATTTACGTATGAGGGAGTGAATTTGAAGAACCAAAAAGTCACTTGGTGGGCGGTATATGAATTTCAAAAAATAGAATCGCATGAAGCTTCTAATCGCCATATGTCATTCCCCGAAAGTCTGATCATGAAATCACAAGGTGGCGCTGTTAAAATTACATTAGATCTGCCTCGATTGCATCAGAGTCCACTTATCCCACTTATTCTTTAAAAGTTGATCGTCAGCTCTTAATACCTCAATCGGTGAAAGTGGTCACGAAATAACAAAGTTCTGTTTATTTAGAACAGTGATTGACTACAAATGGCATGTTACAGGCTAGTTTTCGTGAGTTGTTAGTTTCTTAACACGTTGTATTGTCATAAAGTCTTTTAACCTCGTGGGTAGGGAATCCGTGATTCCATGAAAACACATTTGTTTAATGATCATTTCTTGAAATGCAAGCATTATTTCAAAGATACTGACATTTTTCTAGACCATTTTAAGGACGTTCCAAAGTTAAAGTGAAATCCATGTCATTTTCACCAAACTTTGCACATAGATACTTTAGAACCTTAATATTCGAAATATGCAAAAATTAACATAGGTCCATGTGCTTGATTTTTTGCTGTAGAGCTTCAAAGTTCACCCAAATTGATGTTCTTAAGAATTGCGCTTTCAAAAGAATTTTGGCATTTTTAGACCTCGCAAGAATACTACAATGAGTTTAAACCTCTATTACTTAGTCAAAATACATGAAAAAGTCATGAAATTTCACAAGAGAGTTAATAATTGTATCGTTAGAATGGAGAATCTATTTATGGTGCTATATGTTTGCAACTTTAAGTCTAACAGCACTGTCAGTTCTTAAAAATGGCGTAAAAGATAACAAAAACCCAATCTCAAAAATGTGAAATTTCAATAACAGACTACAAAAGTACAATAAATGCAGCACTTTATTCAAAATCCATGTCATTTTCACCAAAATTTGCAAGGTTGTAGAGGAAGCTATACCTAAGAGGTACAAACATTAAAAAATAGGGGTTCATGTGCTTGTTTTCAAACTATCAGCATTTTTATTAGAGCAAATGTGCTTTTTAAAACACCAAAAATGCGCCAAATGCTTTTTATCTATGTGAAGAAAAATCCAAACCACTCTACCATTTATTCAAACTCGGGGTCATATTTGTGATTCTTGGCAGTACTGCAGAGTAAAGTATTTTGAAATTGTAGATATATTTTTTTTAATGATCCGTGGAATAATTCCAGTTTTTTAGCTTCATAAAATAACGCATCGGATCTGCAGTTAGGGTGCAGATGATGAGAAAAATCAGCTCATACCCACAGCTAATTAATCACCTGTTCATCCATTGTGACGTCAGCGTGCAGAGTGTTAAATATGCGCAGATCATAATGCGCACAAACATAACTGTGGACGTTTTAAACGGGTGATTTTCTTTTTGAAATTCAATTACCCCCAGCCAAGTGACTTTTTGGAATCCTTTATTTTTAAAATGTTTTTACTCACTCATGCGGGAAAAAATATCACTTTAGTAATATCAGATGCAAGAGACTCCATGCTTTACAGAAATAAGTCTTTTTGTCTATCGTAATATGTGTGATTATGTCAAAGATTACTTATTCTAGGTTTAGATTTTTTTGTGGGAAACTGTATATAGATATTACCTTACATAATATTTTCCTGTAAATACTGGTCCATGCATACCATTTGAATACCATTTGTATAATCCCTATCTCCCCCCCCTCTCTCTCCCCCTCTCTCTGTCTTTATCTCCCCGGAGGTCCCCCCCCCCCCCCCCCACTTTCCCGGTCCACTCCAATTCATTCCGGACATGGTGGCTCTGTGGTAGAGCGTCCGCCTCGTGGACGGGAGGTCGTGGGTTTGATCCCCGGCCGAGTCATACCAAAGACTTTTAAAATGGGACCTTCTGCCTTCTTGTCAGGCGCTCGACGTATGAGAATGGAGAAGGGTAACATATTATGTTATGCAGGGCCCGCTGGAAGAACAGCTGAGAGTGGCTACCCTGGGTAAATAAGTGTTATTATTATTATTCCTATCCACCCCTTTCTCCAATTTCCACGACACTCTTTTTCTTCAACTGATCACATATTCATAATCTCCAGTATCAGCATCTCAATCAGCAACAGCATCCCATCATCATGACCAATGCTTGTCATTATCAGTTATCACCACCATCACCATTGTCATTACCATCATCATCGTCGTCATCATCATCATCGACAGCAGCATAACATGATAATAAAAACAATAGCTGGATTTATCAAGCACTTTTTGCCATAGGATACAAAGCGCCGCTACCCCGGCTTTAACGGTGCTGTCATGTAGGCGCTGAAACATTCAAGTAATTTCTTCCTACCGGGTACCATTTACCTAACCTGGAGTGAGTGCAGCACAATGTGGGTAAATTTCTTGCTTAAGAAAAAAAGCCATGGCTGGAAATCGAACCCACGTCCCTCAGATTGAAAGACGAGAGTCATGATCACTTGCCCCTTACATTGTCTCGCCGTCATCATTACTGTCATGTCACCATCACGCTCATTATCACACTATCTTCATCACCACAACAATCCCCATCATCACCGTCATCAACCTATCATCCCACCATGCACTATCTTCATTGGCGGCGGAAGCCAACAATTTTAGCGGGGACGAAGTAAACAAAATTGACAAGCAAAAAAAAAAAAAAAAAAAGGTTATCAACAAAAATTTCAGGGAGGGACTACCAAAATATTTTGACAAGCAAAAAAAAAGAAAAAAAGAAAAGGTCATCAACAAAAAATTTAGGGGGGGGGGATCGTTCCCCACCTCAAATTTAGGGGGGACACGTCCCCCCGTCCCCCCCCCCCGCTTCCGCCGCCTATGACTATCTTTATTATTAAAGGCCTCTGTACGACTGGTCCACGATCCGCTTTTGGAACAAATCGCATTTTGCTCATTTTCTGAACATGTTAATGATAAGTATCTTTTTATCTAGGTTTAAATCAACTGAAAGAATAATTCTTTATTTTGGAGTAAAGTCCAAATTAGTTTCAAATCGTTGCCGATCATACGATTGGTATGACGCCATTACGACTAGATATTAAATTCGCTATTATCTCAGAATGATAGCAAGGTCACAGATTGAACAAGTTATTCGCACGATGATTTATAACATTACACTGTAAGATATTCCATGTCTCGATATTCGCATCAAATTCTACAACGTTTTATTCCAAAATCGGGTTGCATACCAATCGTTACGTGTGCGTTGGCCTTGACATCATCATCATACCACCACCACCACCACCACCATCGTCATCACCATCATTTACTAAAGAAACATCACCATGGTCACTGTCATCAGCACGACCATATAGCAACAGTATCATCGTTTATCAAATGGCAATGGGAAATGTCCAAAAAAATATCGAAGGATGGATAATTTTTCATTTCTATTTCTTTTTAATCGAAAGTTAGATTGTATATTAACAACACTTCATAAGAAACAAACAAAAAACGAAAACGTCGAATGTAAGACTGAAAACATCCGTGTTTAACATGCATTCATTAAACTACTTTTGATAAGTCACTAAAGTTCCTTTCTATCATACCAATAAAATTATGTTACGAGGATCTTTCCAATTCAATATTTTTCAGATTTTGTACTTCGTATGCTCATTAATTATACTATTGGATTTAGATATATTGTAATCGATGAGGCAACGGATGTGGCCTGACATAATTCAGCATAAGCTAGGATTACATCAACATTATCATTTTATATGGGTTACAGATACCATATATAGTCTGCATTCCCTAGGAATGGGGGCACGTCCCTCGAATTTAGTTTCCTGGGGTATCGCCCTTTAATTTCAAGGTTTTGTTCTAAAATTTGAATGACCAAATGAAACCAACATATGCAAATAATTATATACATATAAAGCAAGAGCGTGTTTCGATAGCAAAATGGAACTTTTTTAAACCCCCGCAATTTTTGTAATTACTCGTCTTTGGCCTTTGGAAGCACTTTAAGGCCATCGCACACATTACGATCGACTGGTCCACGATCCGATTTTTGGAACAAATCGCATTTTGCTTATTTTTCTGAAAATGTGAATGAAAAGTATCATCTTATTTGAGGTTAGATTAACTAAAAGAATACAAATACAAAAATTTGGGATGATTGCAAGCCATCATTTTGGAGTAAAGAGCAAATTAGTTTCAAATCGTAGCCAATCGTACGATTGCTATGACGTCAAAACGACTTGATATAAAATTCGCTTTTTTTATAATCAGAATGATAGAAAAGTCACAGATTTGAACTTAGGTATTCGTACGATGATTTAAAACATTATTAAAGCCCCTTTCACAATTGACGTACGACCTGTTTACGACCGCCTGCAACAGTTTTTTCTTGTTGTTGCACGATCGATCTCTTGGTGTCTTGCGAGCACTCGCAGTGGTTGTAGACGAACGCACGAATTTGAGGTGGTCGGAGGTGGTCGTGACTGGTCGCATCTGAATCTGAACATGTTCAAAATCCAAACGCGATCAAATACGATTGATTTACTCGCATCAGGTCGTACCATCGGTCGGGCGATCATCGTGTGAGTGTTGTTCAACGTTGTACGACTTGGTGCGAGAGGTGACACAACTACGTATAGTCGCATTTAGTCGACTGGAGGTCGTACAACACTTGCACATGCGCTAGATACCTACAGAGACCAGTCTTGCGACTGGTTGCGATAATATAAGACTGTTGCAAGACCGATCGAAATTACGGCTTACAACATTCCACTACCGTTGCATTCGCATGTATGCGACCGTACAGCCCCTTTCACAATTGACATCCGACCAGTTTACGACCGCCTGCAACAGTTTTTTTCTGCTGTTGCACGATCGATCTCTTGGTGACTTGCGAGCACTCGCAGTCGTTGTAGACGGTCGCACGAACTCGAGGTGGTCGTGACTGGTCACATCTGAACTTTGAACATGTTCAAAATCCGAACGCGATCAAATACGACCGATTCACTCGCATCAGCTCGTATCCGGGGTCGTACCATCGGTCGGGCGATCATCGTGGGAGTGTTGTTCAACGTTGCACGACTTGGTGCGAGAGGTGGCACAACTAAGTAGTCGCATTTACTCGACTGGAGGTCGTACAACACTTGCACATGTGCTAGCGACCTACATGTACAGAGACCTGTCTTGCGACTGGGTGCGATAATACGATGTGCCATAAGACTGTTGCAAGACCGATCGCAACGGCTTACAACATTGCACTACCGTTGTGTGCGACCGTTCCCCTCGCAATCCCTCGTGCAACACTCGCATGTGATCGCACGAGCACAATAGGATCATAAGCGACTTACTCGTGCAACGGGTTTTACTGGTTGTTTTTGTTGTACGACAGCTGTTGCAACTGTGAAAGCCTCTGTGCGATATTATGAGATGACTGGCGATTGATGCCTGTTGCAGCCTGTCGCACGACCAAAAGGTCGCAAGTGGTCGTACGTCAATTGTGAAAGGGGCTTTACACAGTAAGATATTCCATGGCTCAATGATAGCGTCAAATTCTAAGATGTTTTATTCCACCAAAGTCGGGTCGCAGACCAATCGTAAGATGTGCGATGGCCTTTAGGGGCTGTACTAGTGCCCCAACACTCCCCATTCATAACATAAAATCACAGCCCCGGGTATATGCTTCATGATACCAAGCACCTACAGAAGCTACACTGTATCGTCCAAGAAAAGTTTGGCGAATAACAATATTCCATTTCGTCATCGCTGAATCTTATTTGGTCATCAACAATCAATCGCCCTGTTATCCAATCCATTTGCAACGGATGTTCTAAAATTTGTGTCTCTGTTAAGATTATTCTTGTTTTGTTGATGATTGTGTGATGAATTTAACATGGCTATTGCTATAAGAACACACAAAACAATCTCGAGTATCCTCTGACCTGTTTGAAATAAAATCCATTGAAATGTGTTTGCTTCAAAATCCAAGAAGCTTCTATACAATGTACCGATGAGTAGTCCAACGTGGGACAGTGTTAAAATAAGACAAATCACAGCACTGGTGATGAGAATAGTGACGAGACATGTAAGTCGACGAGCTTCGTTTTTAGCGACGGCGACCAATGAACCATTGAGTGATGATCGACGTCGTTCACGGGTGTTCCTCGGACACGACGCCGAGAGGTTCTTCCGTATTTTCCACCAGACGTAGACAAACCCGATGGTGAGGACAAAACCCCAGACAATGAAAATGATCTCGCAGACGATAAAGGCGACGCTGGAGCTCGGTATAAAAGAGACAAGGAGATCCGCAAACAGAACGTACCCGATGCTGACAGTGATGATGACGAGGAGAACTAAGAATCGTTGAAATCGTCGCGATGCTGGCGCCAAATTCGTCGTTTCAAGCGCAACGAGGAAAAAGATGCTGTACGAAGACACGACTCCCGGCCAACCCAACGACCAGATGATGACGTTCAAAGGACACGGTATGACCCCTCGTAAGCTATACGGGTCAATCAACAGCGAACACGATCTCGTTAATGATGTCATTGCAATCATAGCATGCAATGCTACCGAGAGACGCTTGCGAGTACGATGTTGCCTGAAGACTTGAATGATGGCGTAAATTGCATAGACAATTATGATCACGTTGCTTGATGCGAACATGTAGACATGGGCGTCGAACCAGAGACTGAGTGTTTCTTCTACCCGGGTTCTGTTTGGTCCATTTTCCGCCCAGGAACAACTGAGAACTACGCCATGATCTGCAGGATTGGGAACAACCGTCGCTGTCGTCGTTGCAAGTGTCTCATTCTCCGCTAGATTTGACGTCGACATCATGTTCGTAGTTGTCGAAATACGAAGCATCGGATCTGTAGTTTAAAGTTCACGAAGTGAGGTTATTCAAGAACGCTATGAGTAAAACCACTCCTCTCTCGCGAGTTCTTCATACTGTAGATCATCTGAATATTGACCTGTTAAAACAATAACAGGAATAAGAAATTAAATATCAAACACAATTTAAAGAATATTCGATGTCAACGGCTTACACATTCTGAAACATGTTATATATTGTTTAAAGATGACGTTAACATGCAGCTCTATTTAATAATTAAAAAAAAATCAAATACTGGGTACGAAATTTAAGGCAATCATTTTTTATGTAAAAAAGAGGGCTTTATAATCATACATACCTTTACCTTACATGCTACCCCCAAAACATGGACATTATTTTATCGAATACTGGACGATTTTTACCAAACTTTTGTTTTCTTTTAGGAAAGAGAACAGCATAGGTGTATGTGAGAAGACACTTTTCCGATTGAAGAGGTATATAGTCAATTATTCTTCGCCCAGCAATGAAATTCATACTATCCACTGATTTCGAAATCGCAAATAATTATTCGGAAATGAAGCTTGCATCCCACTAGTTTGTGTGCCAGAATAGTGACGTATGAAAATAGCACATTTTGTAGTACCCCCTCTGAATTATACTTAGAAATGTGCACAATGGAGAAAAACTTTTATGATTGTATTTCGATATCTTTTAACAGTTGTGGAGGTCTCCCGCGATGCCAAGGTTTTCATTTTCAATAGGGACATGCAATATTTTCCACTCCGCTGACGTCATTATCAAAAGCCTCCGTATATGAAATTATTCTCGATGTTATTTTTAAGGTTTTACTTCCTCTTTCGAATGTGGACAACGCTTCAATTATAATGGCGACCATAGCATGATGATTTTTTTTAACTAGGCCTACATTACTTGTTACAGTATTTTTATAGGGGAAGTTCTTGACCAACAACAGCATCTATTAATAATTTCAAGAGAATAGGATAAGCAGCGTTGTCAAAGTCTGGTTAAAAGCTTGAACTGAATAACATCGCACCAAAGTGCTGATGAGGAAGTTATCAAGCGGTGAACCATCATGGCGCTTCGTTTAATTTTAATGGATTGGCAATTAATTATTGTAAAAATTTGCCCGGCCCTTCATGACATAAGATATGATCCAAAACAATTGTATCTTTTTTTTTCCAGAAACATTCCTGTCTCTTTTCCTTTCTCTTTAATCCCCTGTCTCCTTTACCACATCATAGAGTGACATACAATTTATCATTTAAGTTAACCAGGTAGAGTGAAATTAACCATATTTTCACATAACAAGAAAGGTAAGACCGCTCCTTCCTCAGTTGATCACGTGACGGTATCACTGAATTCAGAAAAAAAATCAGTTGAAAACAGAAATTTATATATTCAAAATTAAGTAAATGAAAATGAATATGAAAATTCCCGCAAAAGTCCTCGTCGATTTATTCAATATTCCTTAATTTGTTTCTTTTCTCTCCCCCTCTCTCTTTTTTTTTGGGGGGGGGGGGTGGGCTAGTGCATTTTATGACATTAACAGTGAATAATGACCACTGATGCACGTTTAAGATCACTTAAGAATATTACTCAGCAATCCAACTTGAATGTTATATTCCATTATTGTTCGGTATATCCCTTATCAAATACGACGGGTATTACTCTATACAATATTATATGTACCAGGAAAATAAATCCATTCATTTCAGGTGGGTGTTTCATAAAGCTGTTCTTGAAGTTATACTTCACGCACGACTGGAACATGTTCTTAGGTCATAAATCAATTGCATAGGGATATCACATAGCACAAGAAAGGATCACCAGTCGTGCGAAAGTCATTCGTAACTTACGAACCGCTTTATGAAACACCCACCAGATATGAAACATATCGAGCAAAGATATTAGTATGACGAATTTGAGAGCAATGAATTGAAAAGGGGAAAGCCGGAAAGGCACATGGAGTCGAAAGAGAGAAAGAGAGAGAGAAAAAAAAATCATTTAGAAAATGGAAAAAGTTAAAACAGAAAAACATTAGTACAATTCAAAATAGAAAAAATAACAATCTATGACAGAATTATATCTAGGGCTGTAATCGGTTTACCAACAAGTAATAATTATCACGACCATCCATAATATTGTCTGATTATAATGGTAAATGTTCTTACCCGTGACTTAATACATTTCGATATCCGGTTTCCTCGGCGACTGCTTCATTTCTTCTAAGCTATCTGAATTTTCTTTAAAGCTGGTTCATAGAGAGTTCTTATTTCTCAGCCACTTCATTTCGGGATATATAACTTCAATAACAACGGTCTATAGGTGTATTTGCCTGTATATCACAATGAAGAATAAGACGGGTAAATGTCGACAACGTACATCATGCAGTCCACGTCATGCGCATTCAGAAGTTTCTGTGGAGCGAATAGAGGAGACGATTAAACTCAGTCATTTTATAATAAAATTCTGTAAATTGCAGCAATAATCCTTGCACGGTTGATATCCACAACATATCAATTTACGTATTTCAGCATTGACTAAATGACTTCTGATGACGTCATAGATGATCCCCAACGATCGGACACCACCCTGTGTCATATACTTAGCTTCATCAGTTTAGTAAATGCATCGAGATCGATAACTCACTCACGGAGAAATGGGCTGGAGGAAATCCTTTTCATTAATTCCCAATTATATATGAATACCGTTCATTCGCTCCCCAGTCCAGTCGCAATTATCTTTCGCCCCAGCGTTTGGCCAAGCATTATCGCCAATCCATGGACTCGTTTTTATTTCCTTGTATCGTACAGCGTTATCCGCCGTCTCTGGTTCTATTTATCAGTACATTTGCAGTGAAACCTGAGCAAATTAAGCGACCTCTCCAAAACAAAAACAACAACAAGCAGATTACAAGTAATCAATTTCACGACTATACATATCATTGTCCGAATAAAAGTGGTAAATGTTCTTACCCGTGATTTCTGGGCGACTGCTTTATTATTTTCTTCTACAGCTATCTGAATCTTCTTTAAGCAATTATTCACTGCTGAATGATACGCGCCGTAAAAAGTCAAAACAACAATAACAATAACAACAACAACAACAACAACAATGGTTGTCTAATACGGCATTACTGTTGGAATTAGTAAGGGCTTACTTCACGGAAAACTCGATACATTTACCTTTGTTTCTCGATAATCCCGTGCGGATATTGGCCCGAGCATCAATACTTTGGCGAGGGTGGGGTTGTTCCTCATCCTCAATCAAATACACGGTTGGATAGTCAAGTCCACTCTCCACAATAGCCAAAGTCAATAGATAATTCTCGAACAGTATAGGTCAAGAAATTCATCTAATTATAAAGCTTACGTCATTTTCTGTCCTTTTTATTTCCATGATAATTCTAGTTGTGGTTTTCGGGTAATTATTCTCATATTTATCAGGAACTTACAAAATCAGAAGTAAAATCAAACTTGAAAAGACTGATAACAATTTCCTTGAACACCCATAGGCATAGATAACTTTGCACGTTGGGGGATGTTGTGTATAATCATATCCCCAGGTTTCAAGGGGGGGGGGGATTTGACTGAAATTCTTTATATGATGTAAACTAGTTATCATAATTACATGTATCATTATTGTCATTATCGTTGTCATAATAAATATCTTTATAGTTTACACACCGGCGTATAGATAGAGGACTTGGAGGTCACTTCCACCCTCGGCAAACAATATATGTGTATACAAATATTTTTTAAAATATAAAAACAAAACAAATAGATAAGGAAAGCAAGCATTAATACAAATTTGTTATTCATACATGTATCTTGTCAGTAATGCTGTTTGTTTGGCATTTTGCCATGTTTGTAAAATACAAATGAAACCTGACGCTTCGTCTGCTTGTTATATAGGAGTACATATTCCAGGAATCGGACCAGTCTTGTGATTTCCCAAAGTCTGATAAGCCCATGCGAATGTAGACCTATCGATTCTTGAATACCCACAAAGTTAGCAAAAATTAGTTATGTCCGTCGATAGCAAGCATTTTTTTAAAGCAAATATCTTGTTGGACGTTTAACATTGGGAGTTCAGCAGGGAACTATCCACGGAGGATTAGTCTATTGTTACTGGGGGTGCTGAGCATTGTCACAGCACCCCCAGTAACAATAGATAATCCTGCGTGGCCAGGTCCATGGGGTTCAGTGTCCCCAAGCCAGGGGGCGGCTGAGCGAAGTTGAAAGTGGGGGGGGGGGGGCACAGGGAAAAAAGGCACATTTTCTTTCGAAAAGGGCACTATCTTAAGCATGGCCGTTTGGGGACATTTTTCGCTGGGGGGGGGGAGGGCGGCAAGCGTAAACTTTTTGGGAAAAAAAATCGAAAAACGAGGGAGCGAAGCGACCGAGCTTGTCATTGAGGCGCTTTTGCATTTTTTAAAGTGATATTGTTGGATTTTGTGCATATTTTTGGTGAATTTTGTGAAAATCTGCAGTAAGAAAATGCGAGTTTTTAAAATGCCCCCCCTCCGAAGCGTACGGCTATGATCTTAAAACAAAGAAAAAAAAAGACTTCTCTACCCCACTCACTTAAGGCACGTAGGATTATTTTAAATTTTCATTGTCATTATGCACTTGCAGAAGGAAGAAGAACGGCGCTAAATATAGAAGTCGGGCGCTCATCGGGCACGAAAATAGTGTTTTTTCATGACAACTTAATTTATATGAAGAAAATGCCCCTACGACAAGGCAAAGGGGCACTCGTTAACACATAAAAAAGGTCATTCTCAGGTGAAAGGGGCACAGAACACGTTCGCGGGGGCACTTTTCTTAGGTTAAAAGGGTTACTGATACGAGAAAGGGCACCTATAAGAAGGCAAAGGGGCACTTGCTAATGGCATAAAACGGATCCTTTTCAGGTGAAAGGGGCACAGGACATGTTCGTGAGGAGCACTTTTCTTGGGTAAAAAGGGACACGGATACGAGAAAGGGACACGGATACGAGAAAGGGCACCTATAAGATGGCAAAAGGGCACTTGCTCAGACATAAAACTGGTCCTTCTCAGGTGAAAGGGGCACAGAACACGGCCGCGAGGGGAATTTTTTGGTAAAATTTGGCACTGATACGAGATATGGCATATGCTAACACATACAACGGGTCCTTCTCAGTTAAAAAGGGCACAGAACACGTCCATGAGGGGTTATTTTTTGGGGGAAATGGCACTTAAACGAGAAAGGGCACTTGAAAACATCTAAAACGGGTCCTCTTCCGATGTACACGTTCGTGAGGGGGCATTTTTCTTGCGTAAAAAGGGCACTTTTCAGTACTTCAAAAAGTGGGGGGGGGGGGGCACTGTGCCCCCGCCCCCCGATCGCCGCCCCTGCCCCAAGCCCCCATTTACGCCAGTCCCGCGATGTTCTGCATACCAATGTTTTGTGAAAATATATCACTATTTTTTCCCCCAAAGCATTGAGGCCAAAGCGCTCACAATGAATTAAACTGTGTGCAATTATTAAGTAGTCTTAAAGTTAATGATAATAAATAACATAATTATAGCATTTATGAGGCGCCGATTGTCTAGTTGCCTAATAATGGAGCACTATATCAACCCAGCATTAGCTCCAGCTGTTAAAGGTGCTTGGTGGAAGGAATTAATCCTGCCAGGTACCCATTTACCTCACTTGGGTTGAGTGCAGGTCATTGTGGGTGAATTTCTTGCTGAAGAAAAACACGCCATGGCTTGGATTCGAACCCACGATCCTCTGATTGAAAGACGAGGGTCGTAACAAGCTACGCCCCCACAAAGTTATACAAACAGTTAAAAAATATTGATTGCCTTTCTAAAGAGGCCTATAGTAAGTGATAATTGAAAATGTCATAACTTTAATACCAGGTTTTAATGAAATGTTCACTGTTATGCTTGCTTGAATTTTCTTGTTTATTTAACTCACGGGGTACACTTGACTTGTTAAGCCTTGCATCGAAAAAACGAAATTCTTCAAACTCAGTAGTTTTTTTTGCTCGTCATCACTTATTTATATAAGTAAGAACAGGGGCATCGTCAGGATATTTTGATGGGGGCATAACGACCTCAATGTTAATTAATTCTTCCCAATTAAATAATTGGGAGATTAAACAAAATACAACCAGACCGCTCTGTTTTATACTCTTCTGTCGTTTTTATTCATGCACTTTCGCCCCCTTTTCTCCTCTTCCACACTTCATTACTCACTAAAAAAGTATACGGCAAAATAGTTCAAAATTAGTTAAATTGAATTCCATCATCATCATCATCATCATCATCACAATTAACATCATCATCATCATAATCATCATCAGTATTCGGATGATGTTTGAATTTGCCAGGTGGTATGGATAATCATAGGCGGATCCAGTGGGACCGAAGGGGCCGCGGCCCCCACTATTGGCGGCGCAAAAAAATAATTTCATACTGGTCATTACAAAAGGTGACTAGAATGTCCTGTTGGGGGTCTAAATCGCAAAAATTTCAGCTCTCGCTTCGCACTCGCATCATTTATGTGGGATATACTCATTATTTTTATAATTAAGAAAAGTGTAAAGAATGTCCCGTTTTTGGTCTAGGTCCCAAATAAAATTCAGCCCGCGTTTTGTGCTCTTAATAATTGCTTATTGAAAAACATATCTTGATCTAAATACGAGCTTAAACTGTTTTCAGGTCAGAATATAAAATAATTTCAGCTCGCGCTTCGCGCTGGCATCGATTGTTTTACATCCTATTTAAGATAATAAAATGTGCTTACAATGTCCCGTTTTAGGTCTAAATCGCCAGAAAACAATTCAGCTTGCGCTTTGCGCTCTTTTACTCATTTTTTTATTTAACATAGTGCTGTAAATTTTAGTTTCCGGAATATCAAAAAATTTCAGCCCGCACTTCGGGCTCACATTAATAATATTGTTTAGTTACATACCCGTCCTGTTCATGGATACAAAAGGTACGTAGAACTTAAAGTCGGAATGTCTAAAATTTTCAGATCGCGATTCGCGCGCATATTATTCGACTGGTGAGATATGTATCCTCTTCATGAGTCACTGCAAACAATCATAAACAGATCCCTTTCTAGGTCAATATATAAAAACTTTCAGCTTGCGCTTCGCGCTCACATTGATCGTTAAGTTATATTCGCATATTGATTATGACTATAAATTTTCGTGGAACGATCAATTTTCAGGTTTGAATCCATGAAATATTCCTAAAATTTGAGCTTGCACTTCACGCTCGCTTCACAGGCTTTATCTTGTTTTAAGAATAAAGTTAAGATGTACTTAAAACTTCAGTCTTTTGTTATTTCTTTTCATTTCATTTATTTAAGCACGATGCCTACCTCAGCCAGCAAACTGTTCTTCCGCAGGGCCGTGCAGATAAAAAATATACAATTCAAGATAACATATAACAAAACATAAAACAACATTCATCATGTTATGTTATGACTATTCCCTTAAAAAAGAAGAAACGTAAAAAATTTGCCTTTAGCGGCCGATCAGAGAGAATGTGGGTGAAACTATTTTTTTTCCGCCCCCCATTGGCGAAAGCTGCATGGATCCCCTCGGATAATCGTGGGAGAGGTTTACGGCGCACCATTTGGTGAGTCCTGGAAGGACTAAGAATAGCGGATAGAGGTGGACGTGAAATGGAGAGCCGAAGAAGTGGAAGGTTGTTAGTCTTCCCTCCTGATGAGGGACAGTCAACCTGTCGAAACGTCAAGTCTTCTTTCTTGTCTGCTATGACTATTCCCTTGAAAAAAAGAAGAAACGTCAAAAATTAGCCTTTAGCGGCCGATCAGAGGGAATGTGGGTGAAACTATTTTTTCCGCCCCCCCCCCCCCATTGGCGAAAGCTGCATGGACCCCCTGGATATATCGTGGGAGAGGTTTACGGTGCACCATATGGTGAGTCCTAGAAGGACTAAGAAAAGTGGATAGAGGTAGAAGTGAAATGGAGAGCCGAAGAAGTGGAAGGTTGTTAGTCTTCCCCCTTAATGAGGGACAGTCAACCTGTCGAAACAAAGTCTTCTGTCCTGTCTACTATGACTATTCCCTTGAAAAAGAAGAAACGACAAAAATTAGCCTTTAGCGGCCGATCGGAGAGAATGTGGGTGAAACTATTTTTTCCGCCCCCATTGGCGAAAGCTGCATGGATCCCCCCGGATAATCGTGGGAGAGGTTTACGGCGCACCATTTGGTGAGTCCTGGAAGGACTAAGAATAGCGGATAGAGGTAGAAGTGAAATGGAGAGCCGAAGAAGTGGAAGGTTGTCAGTCTTCCCTCCTAATGAGGGACAGTCAACCTGTCGAAATGTCAAGTCTTCTCTCATGTCTACAACTCCACTCGCCTACTCAAGCGAGCCTTCTTTCATCTCTCCAACTACTCTAGCCTCTCAACTTTTCGACACTCAGAAATGAATGCTCCACTTTTCAACTTTCTAATTTCCTATCTATTTCACTTCTACCTCTATCCACTTTTTTGAATGATCATCAGTATCATAATTGTCTTCATCTTCATGGAATCATCAAAATTTCACAATTTTTATTGCAATAACAACAAAACAAGAGGAAAAAAAAAATCGGTTGCCACTATCGTCAGTAGCGGCAGCTTTTTCCTACCATCATGATTGTCTTCATCGTCATCATCTCTGTAAATCATCACCACCACCACCACCATCAACATCATCATCATTATCATCATCATCGTCGTCGTCATCGTCGTCATCATCATAATCATCACCATATTCCTCATCATCATTTTCATCATAATAGTCGTCGTCGTCGTCGTCATCATCATCGTCGTCGTCATCATCATCATCATAATCATCATCATCATCATAATAATCATCATCATCATTATCATCATCATCGAAGTAACAGTTAACATACAGTAAACCTTTTATCATCATACCAATCTTTCGTCATCATGGTTATGATCATCATCGTAACCTGTATTTAATTATACAATCACCTTCAAATATCATTGCAATGAACATCATAAATATGCTGATATATACAGATAAAAAATGTCAGTTTGTGGTACAATGAACTAAATTCAAGAGATTCATTCATGACATACATTCATTAAAATGACTGCAGTACATTTGGCTATTCCCACTTTTAAACAGAATCAATGGAATTATGAATCAATCAAATATTCTGGGGGGGGGGGGGGGATGCTCACAATCACATGTGAATAAATAAAGTATTCGAGAGATATTGAAAGTGCCACCGATAACACTTTTCTGTCAAATGTCACTAGGAAACCCAGACGAAAAAGAAATGTGCTCGGGTAAATCATAATGATAAGACATGTTTAAATTTCGGGCTAAATATCCCAGCCTGTACTCCAAAATTGATGGTTGCATTTCCTTTTTCTACATTTCATACTGTGTACCGTATATACATACATGGATGACCGAATTCGAGCATATTAAACGTAATTAAACGTAATTATAATGGCTACCTGTCCTCTCGACCCCAACCATAATTTTTCCGAACTAAAATTTACTTGAAACTTTAAAACAAAGTTAATTTGGATAAAAAGAGAAAACTCAAGTAAGCATAATGCTGAAAATACAATAAAAATCCGACGTAAAGTAAGAAAGTTATGAAATTTAAGTTTCGCTTATTTTTTTCACAAAGCAGTAAACCAATATGCGCAGCACGTATAAGGAAGCCGGCAACATCACAGTTTCACACTCTTATGTATTTTACTATATGAAATCTGGAATATTTTCATTGTATCCATATCAGATTGTCGAACAAGGTTTGAATTCTCTCTCTCTCTCTTTCTGGACATATCGAGGGCGCAGGATGGCGTATGGGGCAAACTTTCTCAAAATTAGCGAGCGAGCGAAGCGAACGAGCATTTTGTTTATTTTTAAAATGAAAATATATGTTTGTGAGTCTGACGTAGTATATGACAAAAAAAAAATAATACGACACTCACTTTCTCCCTTTCCATCTCTCTTTCTTTATTTTATTTCTAAGACAGGAAAGTTTGGGGTCCAGTGCTCCCAAGCCCCCATCTATGCGCCCGTGATTGTCATTTTTATTGTAAGCTATCCTGATTCAATCAAGAGAGTCCTTATTGTTAAATCGTTAGAAATGAAATATTCCATGAATATTCACTTATGGCACATTTCCCTTTATATTAAACTGTGACATCATTTAGGTGTATGTGATTCCTTATTCTTTTCTGTTTTGTTTACAAATTATCGGGGTTTTTTTGCTATCGTAACTATTTTCATGTATATTATGTAAACATAATATTGACTGTGTATCAATAAAGTTCAATTAAGTCAATTCATTTCAGTTTAATATACAAAAGAACAGTGAAACTGTGACATCTGCTCTCTCATTCGCATTATCGTCCGTGTCGTCGACATAACTATATATTTTGTGAGAATAAGCGAACCTTTGAAATGTCAAGACATACTTATTTTACATCAAATTTTGATGAAAATTTGTGTGTAATGCTTGTTTAAGTTTGTTTTTAATCCACATCAGATCTTTCAAGCCCAGTCGACCTCTCCTTTAATATATAATCCAAAGTTGTGTTTTAAATATGGTTGCCAAATGTGAAGCATAATTGCAGAAGTCCACTAACTTTGGAACATACATGTACGTGTCTGTAACGCAAAATACTAATAGCTTTCTGGGAATGATGATTAACAAATCTCTTCCCTTCTCTCACCAAAAAAGCATGGGGAAAAGAGTCTAAAATCATAAATAAACACTGTAAACAAAGTTTTGACACTTTTAGCGCCCATAATTTTAGCACAGATTTAGGCCATAGTTTAAGTTAAAACAAACTTCAGAATACTGGCCTGTGGTCTCCGAGATGGATTGGGCCATTTAGGCTGATCAATCGCAACCCGAGACCGACCGTCATAGGCATCGGTCTGACCCTCTGGCCTTTCGATGAATGGTGTTGAAGCTGTTGTAAGTTTTCCGCTGTCAATATTGGAATACATATTTCAAATCTGAATCAATACAGCAGGAAATAGTCATCAATACATGATTTTCAAGTTACCAAATACATGGCAGTCTAATCGTAACCTTTTTAGTTGTGGCGTCCGTCATCATCGATTCAAGAAAATGAACATCCCTTTTGCAAAGAACACAGTGTCACACACTGTTTTCATTCACATACTCGACTTTGTGTAGACGTGTTTCACACTGTTCAAACTTGACAATGTTAAGATACATTCATACAGTGGACACCTCCCACAGTGTGAGTGTTCCTAGTGGACACACTGTGAAAATGTTAATTCATAGTGTGGTACACATCGTGAATCACATTTTCACACATTAATGCACTATGGGTCACTGATATATTTCCAGCAAGGATCTTTCTTCATGTGCATGTCCTTTCCAAACTTTCTGCTACTCAATCTAGGCAGGGTTTCAAGAAAATGAAGATCATCGAAGTTGCCTATCCGATGTAGACGAGATTGACGGATCATAGATAATGATCCACGACCCAATCGTATTCCATTCATACCCCTCTCCTAATGTCATGATACGAATGGCATATACATTAGGCTCTGGGAAAACGAAGTGGAATAAAGTTAAGAAGACGGAATGCTGTTTGATAGCCTTGGTTTGCACGGCGATGACGTCGTAGCCGTCACGCGTTGCTGACGTTACATTATATCTGAATGTCCGTCCGACATCAGAATCATAGGAGATATCGATGTGGCCCTTCCCATCGCTCGTTTCCAGCTTGGAAACGGAGGTCCTCATGCCAAGTCTGTAGAAGATATCATTGGGTCCGCATATGAGACCTTCCACAGGGAATCTTGGTTTGTTAGACATCGTACGCACTACGAGAAGCCACCCGCCAACACGTTTATTCTGGGTACATTCTTTCGGACGTGCGTACACCTGTAGGACAAAGTAGCCAGTCTCTCTCATCCGGATGTGGAATGTCGTGACAGATATCGATTTCGATGAATCGCTAGTAGTGTGGATGATGACACGGCGACTTTGAAGGCGATCATCCTGCTTGACGTCCTGCAGACAGCAAGACAAAACTAAGTCCTTGCTCGTCGGCCAGCTCATCTTCAATTGGACTTCTCCTTCAGTGGCTATGATCGTGGAGGATGAGTGCCCCGACGTCACCTTCATACCGTAGTCCGCAAAGTTCTCGTTCGGACCCCAAACATTGAATCCCATTGTTTGCGAGAAAGTCATGGAGTATAGGGTCTCTTTTTCTCCAGTATCCTTGATCAGGTACTCCCCTTGTCGACTGTAATCCTTGCCAGATGTGTTGATCAGCATACGCAGGACATACCGTCCCGGAGCGGGGCAAAAGACGTGTACCATCACCCTATCTCCAACCCTCTCCATATACACATGATTGGAAATGAAGCGATGGAAGTTGTCTACATTGAAGAACCTGTACACTAGTTTTACTCTGTAATCATCGGTGATAAACCCGACAACAGCCTTGCCGTACTCGGCATCCAAAAACGGCGAAACATGCGTCAAGGGACGAACTTGAGCACAGGTAATCATCGACCCGCACATTCCTGAGTCAGGGCAAATGAGAGGAGGATTCGTAACTCCTCCTTTGGCGATGATTGTGAAGGCTACCAAGTGACAATGTCCCGTGTCTATAACCGTTGGAGGCAACACTGCATTTGGATCGCGATCCCTACTAATGTCACAAACCAACTGCCCGAAGACCTTGAAGTCCCAGATGCCATTGTGTGGCAGATCGAGGTCGCTATGTAAAACGTTTCCATCCCACCACTGTACCGCATGATCCCGGTGGTCGATGAAGTCTGTCGACGCCGTCAACGACGTCCACGTTATCATAGGAACAGAACTCGTCATAGTGATGCGGACATGGTTTTGGTCATCTGCGCGTATCACTCCAAGGTTATGACTTTGGACCTTCAAGTTACAGAGAGATGCCAACGCTCCAAACGTGGGTTGGATATTGAAATGTTGCAGTGAAGTGTAAGGGACGGGCTCACCGTATCTGTCCAGTGGCGCAGGTAGATGTCGAGAGTGGAAGTATTGCGGATCAGCTAAAAACTCGTACTCTCTGAACTTGTCTGGACAGCAAGACGAATCTGATGGAAATAATGATTAAAAATAATTTGGTGGGTAAAAAAAAAGAGACATTCTGTGCATTAAAAAATCTGTATAATCTGTCTCATAAGAGATGCAACTTTACTATATCAGCGTATATTTTAGGAACGTGAAAATACGTATGAGTAACTTTACATAATATTTCCTGAAAAATACCTCGAATCCCCCTAACTGTTTGCACAACAACCTTCAGAATACTCGTACGTTCCGTGCTAAAGAGTCAATAGCGACATGTTTCTTTTACCTGAGGGGTAAGATGCAGCCGTGCAATCTGAAAGATACCAGCGACCATTGAGACGTATTCTATTCCAGGCATGCGCAAAGGGTGTCTTGCCAGGTAGAAGGTTTTTGCTGTATCCCACAACCACTTCACATGTGAGACTTGCCAAACTGCAGAAGGAAAATGATTTTGCGATTTAAAAAAAGAGTAGAAGTCAATACGCTTTTATATGCACCTTCGAAAATAAAAAGGGACATACTTCGTGTTTATATAATATGGAAAACCCAAATTTGAGATCATTCTGACGGATTCGAAAGGATAGGTATGGACATCTCGATTTATCATTTGTAATAAACACGGCGTATGCCAGTATATGCCATCTTTCGAGGTAGAGTGTGATAAAGTTTATCTGTATTGGAAAAAAGTCACGTTCATTTTGGCTGATGTGAATGGTCTTGAAAGTGGAGGGGGGGGGGGGCTGATTATGCCCCAAATCACAATCAGATGGTAATTCTTAAGTGTTTGTACATTGTTTTGGACCCCTTCCACCTCCGCGGCCCCTGGATAAATCCGTCGACACCGTTTTCAACTGTCGAGATCGTCTTTCGATTTCGTCAAGTCAAGTCAAGTCAATTCCGACTAATACGACCACAATTCAAACCAAATTCTAACACGTCCTTTCATCAATGTGTTGACTCGAAGACTCGACTCTGAATAATTATACGCCTATGCGAGCTTCCATCCTTTTTCCAACTAAACTATGAAATATGCCTTTGCACATTCGAGACTGACCCCGGAGATTGACTCCACAATTTAATTACATATAGGCCATATTTAGTCTTACCAATGAGAGTCTCAACGCCATGGCCCCGGAACAACTCACCTGCACAGGTACTGCAAAAGATTGGAGTAGCCACATGAATCTGCTTTCCCAGATTGAAGAACATCCAGCGGTGAAATACCATGATCTTCATGTTCGGGACCAATGTGGACCTCGTAAGATATAGCGTGAGCCACCCAGCGGAATAACACCCTGAACCTCTGGAAGTCGTTCTTAGCTCCTTTGGTTAGGTAGCTGACGATCTTTTCTGGTTTACCTCTCCTCAGCTCTTCAGGGGCCTACCATGAGATAAATAGAGTGATAAAATTTAATAAACGTCATTTGAAGTATCATATTCTGCTGAACAGGTCGTGTGGTCCAGTGGTTAGAGCATTGGACTCATAATCGCAAGGTTGTGAGTTCGAATCCCAACTCTGCCATTGTCTCCACTTTGATAAAAAGGCCCGAGAGTGATATCTGTCGTCTATAACGTCATCCACTATGACTGATTAACCTAGACGTAAAATGTTTCCTAGGTAATTGGTTAAATACCAGCTTGGCGTTTACCAGCAAAATGCTGTCCTGCCGAGTTCCTACGGGAGTTACTATAAACAGAAACTGAGAATGGGTAATGGAAGCACCCTCAATTTTCAAGGTCCACCTCCCCCCTTAAAAAAAAAATTACTCACAGGACATAGTAAGTGAATATTTCGACCCAGTTGCACAAATTTAAGCATCATTGGAAGGGGATGGGATATATTTTTCTTTGACAAATTTGTCTTCAATGCTCATAGATTAGTCCTGTCATCTACTCTGTTCACATATTAAGGGGATCCAAGCTATTATTACTAAAGGCCATCGCACACCTTATGATTGGTCTGCGACCCGATTTCGGAATAAAACGTAATAGAATTTGACGCTATTATTAAGACACGGAACATCTTACTGTGTAATGTTTTTAATCATCGTACTAATACCTATGTTCAAATCTGTGACTATTCTATCATTTTGATTAGAATAAAATCGAATTTAATATCTAGTCGTAATGACGTCAAAGCAATCGTACGATTTCAAACTAATTTGCTCTTTACTCCAAAATAATGGCTTGCAATCATCCAAAATTGTTATATTAGTATTCTTTAAGTTAATTTAACCTCAAATAAAATGATGCTTTTCATTCACATTTTCAGAAAATAAGTAGTAGAGTCTAAGGATGTATTACAATTTGAATAGAGGATTGATTTTTGGTGGCGTAATGCAGAATTTAAATTTGATTATAAGGTTCCTCCCCCGGACCGCGCCAATTCTTCAGACGTCACTGTTTATCACCAGGAGCTGGACTTAGAGGAACAGAAGATCCTGCGTCCAGAACTGAACCTTATGTAACATGCGATTTGTTCAAAAATTCGGATCGTGGACCAGTCGTAAGGTGTGCGGTGGCCTTAAGGTTAAAGTCAATAGCTTCATGGCGTTAAACTTATTCGAGATAGGCTAATTGATTAAACAAACAAAAATAATAATAATGATTAACATCTTGGTTACCAAAATTGATAGTGGAAAAGATACCTTGAGAGCACGCTTATCCAGGGACTTCACATATTTATAGCTTGGCATGAACTCTCTCTTTTTAGACCAAATTGTGTCATCTGCAGAGAGATTCTCTTCACCTCGGGGAAATGCATCAGCGCCAAAAACCACGTCAGAAGGGTCTACAACGGAGTACCTCACGGACGAATCGAAAGGGGATGTGATGATAACCTTCGCGTGCTTAGACTTCCTGGAAATGTTTGGGTCGTTGGGCTTGTCCCCTTCAGAAGAAGGAGCCATGAAAGGTACCTGAGGTGCAACGGATGCTGTACCCTGTTCAGTGTTCTTCCGGTTATCACTGAGGAGCTTCGACAAAGCGGGCACATCCAACTTGGATACATCAACTTTCTTTGGGTGAGGAGGAAGATGCGTAGGGTTGTCCTTGATGATTGGGGCTTTCTGGTTGTAATCTGGCAGTGTTGGCATTGGAGGCATCTTGGCTCGGTTCTTCTCCCCAGGCGTCCAGGAAGCACTTTCTGTCATTCCTGACAGGCTGAAAGGCTGTGAGGGCGCTATGGAAAGCTGTTCTTTATCCTCAACGTTCCGCTCCTGAACTGGAGTCGAGTTCACACAGCCCATTTCCAATTTATAGACTATGTACGTGTAATCGAATGTTCAATCAAAATGTCATAGGCCTACACTCTGCCATTACCTGCATTGAGTGAAGGAGAATCTTTAGATAGAAAAGAATGGGGTCGTCACTTGAGTACTTATTAAGCACCACGAGAAGGAGCTAGGGTGTGGGGTTGGTGCATCGATAGGATGTAAAGAAAACTCTGGTAAAAACTGAAAACTAAGGTTAGTCTGATTTCTGCCATTGACTTTAACAAAGGGCAAAAACTCAGGTAAAAACAACCTGAGTTTTCTCAGGTAAAAAGTTTTATGCAACGGGCTCTTATAGGTGTACTACATACATATATTTTCCTAGACCCAATATTGCAATTTGTTTATTCCCGTCACCCCCTTTTTTGGGGTGAAAATTTGAGATTTTTTTTTCATTTCTAAGTGGTTTTAGTATTTTGGTATATATTGACAAAATAAGGTTTCATCAATAAAATTACCTCATGAACATGGTGAATATATCTTTATTTTTATCTGAACACTATTCTATGATGGTACCCTTTCATAAATATGCTGGCATTACTATGAGTAGTGGCCCTATGCCTAAAAACAATCAAAGGATATTCATACACGACATGAAATACACAAAAACTGTATAGTCTACATAAAAGTTCTCAAATATGAAGCGAGAGAAAAATACTTATTACAAATTCACAGTCACAGTATTTCAAACACAATTGAATATTAGCCTGGCATTTTTTCAAAGCCCAGGTCCCACTGGCCGATTGACACAAAACGTATACCCAGTTGTTGTGTGTCCGGACAGGTTGTGTGTCCGGACGATCAATTTTAGAAAGTCATTTGGAAAAATCTGAAAGCGAAGTTTCATAAATTTTTAGTACTAAATGTTAGGAAATATTATAAAAAACAAAATAGAAGATGATTACAAGTATTGAATTCATATTTTAAGTGTAATCCAAAGACAAAAAAGAAGGCTTCAAAAATATAAAGTGTCCGGTCACCCGACCCCCCATCCTACTCATAACGGATACAGCGGACAAGCAAAATTTCGGGGTTGCTCCATCCGTTTTCATCCGCTCCAGACAATAGACAAAATGGGCGAACAATTAAATCAGTGGACGGATGCTCGATGGATAAAGAGCGAATGAAAACGTATGCAAAGGGTACACAACGGATACATAACGTTTTCCAACGGATGGAAGATTCTTTTCCGTTTTACATACTCTCTGCATCCGTTAGTGCAGTGGGACTAAGCCTTAACTCGAGAGGGGGGTTAGGGTGTTTGACGGGGTGTTTGAATAATTCGTTAATTTTAAGCGTCCGTTCCGAGAAAATCCGAACTTGTCGAAAAGCATCCAGAAAACGCAATTTTCGATTAGAGGTCCCCAAACAAAAGTAAAATGCGGTACCAACCAATATTATGGCATTTTAACCTCCATCTGATACAATTTTCTTACTTTTGTCTGCTTGATTTCTTTTCTAAAGCTTGGCAAAACGATTGTGCGCAAATTAAGGTTACACTTTTTTTCTGACTTTTTTTCAGCCGAGCGTGCATTTCAGTCTATCGCCATGGATTTTTGAGATCGTGATACCAGCGAAACCCTTGATCTACTTGATAATTCCCTCAAGTGATTTTTACTCTGGGGTCTTGTCTTCCGTTTGGTTTTTATGATTTCAATAAAGTTTTGTGTGAACTGTGAGCATTTTTACATTGAATAACAACTTCATGATATTTTTTGAAATGTGCGCAAGTTGTGGTCATCGTTTCATATTAAGAGGTAGTGAGATAAACATTGATACAATAAAGATAATTAATGACATATTCAGTATTGCATTATGGTAGCAAATTTAACAGTGCTTAGCAGCCATCGCGATAAAAATCACGGTTTCCATGGTAGATCTAGTTATACGTTGTATGTGCTGACAATCATTTTCAAACAGCCATTTGGAAAACAAAATAACAAGCGATGTTTCATCAATTTTTAGCACAAAGTGTTAGGCAATTTTATAAAGAACAAAATAGGACTAGCAGATGATTACAACTATTGATTGAATTTACCGGTATATAGAACTAGAATTATTTAGTGTAATCCAAAGACAAAAAAGAAGGCTTCAAAATTATTAACTTTCAAAGTGTTCGGACATCCGACGCCCATCCTACAATCAAATTGTATGAAACGATATTGAGAAATCATGGGAACTCTAGGATTGTTTCATGGAATTCAAAAGACTTGTGTTTTATCCGATAGGTCCTAGTCTACCATAGGAATTAATTGTGCTTTTCAGGTAATCAAAGCAAATCAAATCTGACAACTAGTCGGACACAATTTCTCCTTACGACATAATTATGATCTGGTGATTATGAAAAAATAAAACAAAAGGATTTTTTGGCTCGTTCACTTCACTTGTTTGCTCGCATTTTCAGAGTTTATCTCGCGTGTGCCATATATTCTGCCCCTCTAGGCCTATAGGTTATCATAGTCAGATTCATAATATTAATGTCGGATCCATTATTTAAAATCTTCGATCAAAAGGGGCGACTGAAGGCGAATACTAACCGTTATTTGAGATCCAACTGTAGGCCTAGGCCCTAGTGTAGTGTACCGGTACTGTTGTTGTGTGTCCGGACAGGTTGTGTGTCCGGACGATCAATTTTAGAAAGCCATTTGGAAAAATTTGAAAGCGAAGTTTCATAAATTTTTAGTACAAAATGTTAGGAAATATTATAAAGAACAAAATAGAAGATGATTACAAGTATTGAATTCATATTTATAGTGTAATCCAAAGGCAAAAAAGAAGGCTTCAAAAATATAAAGTGTCCGGACCAGTGGCGTACCTAAGATTTTCCACAGGGGGGGCAAAACCGTCCGCCCAAAAATTTGACAAGCAAAAAAAAAAAAAAAAAAAAAAAGGTCTTCCATCACAAATAAAGGATTTCGTTCCAGAAAAAAATTGACAAGCAAAAAAAAAAGGTCTTCAGGCTCGTCAGGGGGGCATTAGAGGTTTTAAAGCTCGTCAGGGGGGGCAAAAAAGGTTTTTCAAGCCAGTCAGGGGGGGCAAAGATACGTTTTTGCATGGGTTGTGACTCGTCAGGGGGGGCAGAGTGCCCCCCCTGCCCCCCCCCCCCCCGTAGGTACGCTAGTGGTCCGGACACCCGACCCCCATTCTACTTGTTAGAAAGAATTGAGTGATTTGCCCTTGAATTTGGACTCACCCGACTGATTCTAGGAAAGTGAGATTTCCGGGTGGTAGGCTCCTATCTACAATGACATTTCTGCTTCAAGTTAATCAACAGCCATGGATGCCGAACCAGCTGCATGAAAAAAAGCAAGTTGTCGAACTCAAGAATAGTATAGTGCAAACTCGTTGAACTTTGAAGATTGATGTCTTCTTTAAAGACGATGTTGCCGAAAGTTCCGCTGTCTACGATTTTTATTTGGAGTAGGCTGTGACTTTTCCCCCTCTAAAAAGAATGAGCGCAATGAAATAGCTAAGACGAAGATACAAAACAGGCAGAAATATATGCAAAATTCAAATTGAATTTGTGAAATCACAGGATCCATATTGTCCCCGGCATTTTGTAAATAATGTAACACAACAATGCAATGTCAACGTCACGTGCATTTGTTTTGATTATTGCACGCGCAGCAACAACGCGCGCAATAAAAGCAATCGCGCTTGTCCTTATGACGTAAGGTTCCGGACTGTCTGGGTCTGGTCTCATAATCTTGACGTCACATGAGATCTAATTATGGCGTCATTTTTTTCCTCAAATGGATAAAAGGGGTATGGTTGGAACTACCCCTTATCGACCACCTAATCTTCTAAGCATCGTATCTGCGAAAATATTCATCAATTTTACTCAGTTTTCGTCTCATTTGTGCAGAAAATTGAGCAGATCAGATTCCCATGTTTCGCTCGGCGACTCCGATTCAATCCGCGTATATATCGACGAAAAACGAATACGACGATTTTACATTTGCTCATTTGCACCCGTCTTTTGAAACCGACCACCCGCGATACACTAAGTGTACGACCGATTCTTGTCGCGGTGGCGAAATATTTTTACTCTTCCAAATCATTTCTATGATGTCAACATGCTCCGGCACATGATTCGACGATTGACGACGGGTATTTGTTCTAAAGCCGTTTCCTATCGGATTTCTTGTTTTTTCAGCGGGGTTTGGGTTTGGTCAATACAATTTTGATTAATTCTACTAAATTTTTACTTTTTGTTGCTTCTTTTTTTTCTCGTAAAATCGATTCATACCGTTTCTATGGACACTGCGCCTACTCTCCCGCGCGTATCGTTTGTAATACGCAATAATTTTAACGCGCGCAAGGTGGTCGGTTTCAAAAGAGGTGGTCGATATGTGGTAGTCTCACCATAGTATATATTAAAAGTGTTACACATTCCATACCTCTTTTAAAATAAATATTTTCCCTTCTACCATTTTTCCATTTTCTTCCTTTCATTTTGTAAGGCCTAATTGAACAAGTGGAACACCTCTGGCAGTCTCGCCTGCATTAGGCCTACACGATTCAACATAGCAGCAATGCTGACTTATTATTAAAAAAAACACCATTCATATAATAATAACAATACTACGTTCATTGACCCTAAATGGCATTTGACCTTGATCATCATGTGACCTAATACTGTCCACATTTCATGAACTCGATCTATAAACTTTTAAAGTTGTGATGGCAATTCATACCTCCGGACAAAGTTCATTGATCTTCGACCTTAGCCATGTGACCTGAAACTCGCACGGGATCTTTAGAGATACTTGATTACTCTTGTGTTCAAGTTTTATGAACTAGATCCATAAACTTTCAAAGTAATGATGGCAATTCAGCAAATAGCCCCCAACATGGCCAAAGTTCATTGACCCTAAATGACCATTGACTTTTGTCATGTGACCTTAAACTCACGAAGGATGTTCCGTAAAGGCTTCATGAGCTAGGTCGATATACTTTCTAAGTTTTGATGACAGTTCAAAAACTTAATCTTAGGTTAAGATTTCGATGTTGATAGGGGATGTCACCTCTGCACCCATTCTTTGCCGTCGCCCCTTCATTTAAAGGGTACAGTGGACAATTTCCCCCTTACCATGGCATTTTGAGAAAGACAAAACGGTAATTCGATTACTGTCTGATGTATTGCTGAAAAACATCTTAAAGTCTTGCCATTCTACATTCATTACAAAACAAAAAATTGAACTGGACATGGTTATTAATCAATTTCAAAAACATTTTATTCTACAATATGCCTATACTCAATCTGTGATGGATTCACACAAATGCATTTGATTGCAACAACCCCAAAACATATTGGCCCGTATTCTGAAGTCGGGTTTAACATAAACTCAGGTTTAAAGTTGTGGTTTAAGTATGGATAGCCAATTGTTACATAAATCACTAACAGTAGAGATATCATATTTCAGCTCATTTGACTCTTAAATCATTCTCAATTTTCTAGGAAGTATGAATAAGATGATTGCCTCCACCATTGAGGAATCAGGAAAAAGCACAATAAACATAAGAAATATACAATGTAATGAAAATTTTGACACTTTTGGCTTCCCATAACTTTAGCACGGTGTTAGACCGTGGCCTAAGTTAAGCCTGACTTCAGAATACGGGCCTATAGAGTTCAATAATAAGTATCTGAAACAAATTTTACAAACAGCTCTAAAATCGAATCAATATTTCTTTCATGAAATCTCTTAAAATATAATCTCAATCCACTTTTACCCCGTTTCGGCATCAAGAGAATTTTACGGATTAAAAGTGAAAGAGAAGAAAGAATTTTCGTACACTTCTGCAACAAAATCGAAGAAAGATAAAAAAAAACTCCTCCACAAAACCCGCCTACAAACCAAACAAAACATCAGTGCTATAACTCGTGGATGACTTTGGGAAATTACTCGTGCAGTTATGTGTGATATCTAATTGTTCATCTAATAAAGCTTACTATCAGTAGCGTACCTAGGATTTTCCACAGGGGGGGGGGGGGGCAAAATCGTCCGCCAAAGGTCTTCAGGGGGCCGCTGATGGCTCGTTAGGGATCAGTTGTGACTCGTCAGGGGGGGCAGGGATACGTCCCTTGCATGGGTTGTGACTCGTCAGGGGGGACAGTCTGCCCCCCTGCCCCCCATAGGTACGCTAGTGCTTACTATAGATATAAATTGAATTTGTAACCATGCAAGAAATTTATTTGTATGCTAGACCGTCATTTCTGACCACAGGACAGGCGTAAATGGTGTGCGGAATTCACGTGACATTTCTGTATTGATTTCATGTAAAATACAAAACGAAATCGACCATAATTCAATTCATGTTAAGTGCCGTCTAGTTAATGTATAGTGCTTTTAAAATGCAAACATAGTAAATAAAGACAAATATAGTGCATTCGATAAACATCATTGCTCATCACATTGGAGTTAATTATCATGCTATTTTTTCTTGACATTGTTTTTGTTGAAAAACCATGCACAATTTTAAAAAGGTAGGACGATTGATGCAAATCGTCCTGCTCAAAAGAAATATTAGTAGGCCTATAGTCATTTTAAAGAGCTTAATGTGGATTCACACCGGAATATGCGTAGAGTTGCGTAAGGAGTGCGCGAAAAATTTGCTGCATACTCATGGCAAAAAACAAACCGATCGGCGTAGTCCCTGCGTAGGGTTGCGTAACTTCGATCTACGTACACTAACGTAGATCATGCCTTAAGTCTGCGTAGCGGTCCGTATGGATTCAATATCGCAGCATTCCTGACTTTGAAAACAGCTATACTCAATAATCATTCACAAAACAAAATTCATATGATAATGAAATACTATGTTCATTGACCCTAAATGACATTTGACCTTGATCATGTGACCCATGACTCGTGCAACACGATCAGTTCTGATTACCTTATGTCCACATTTCATGAACTATATCCATAAAGTTTCGAAGTGTCAAATTTATGATGGCAATTCAACAAATTCTCCCAACATGACCAGAATTCATTGAACTTAAATGACCTTTGACCTTAATCATGTGACATAAAACTCATACAGGATAATGACTAATACTTGATTACTCTTATGTCTAAGTTTTATGAACTAGATTTATATACTGTCAAAGTTATGATGACACTTCAAAAACTTTACCTTGGTTAAGATTTCAAGATCGATTCCCTAAACATGGCCAAAGTTCAATGAACTTTGACCCTGGTCATATAACCTGAAACTCAGGCAATATGTTTAGTAATATTTGATTACCCTTTTGGTCAAATTCCATAAACTATGTCCAGATACTGTCAAAGTTATGATGACATTTCAAAATCTTAACCTTGGTTAACATTTCGAGGTCGATTCCCCCAAAAGAGCCAAAGTTCAGTGACCTTTGACCCTTGTCATGTAACCTGGAACTCAGGCAATATATTTAGTAATATTTGATTACCCTTATGCCCAAGTTCCATGAACTATGTCCATATTCTTTTTAAGTTATGATGACGTTTCGCAAAACTTAATCTTGTTTCAGATTTCTATGTTTACGACGCTGCGACCACCATCGTCACCGTCGGAAAAGTGGCGCTCTGCTATGCAGGCGAGACAAAAACTGATAAGAAACAGTAGGATCCAACATGAGTACGCCAAATTTAAAGGGGTACTCCAGGGTGACAATATTATAAAAAGATTTTAAAAAATCAATCAAAACACAGAAACTTTGATAAAATCTTCCAAGGAATAACAAAGCCATGACATTTCAAATATTTGCATTATGTTATTACGGTAAAACAGAGAAATGATGGTATTGTATCCCTACTTGTTCTTTTGTATTATATTCTTTTAAATTATGTTTATTCAAATTTTGTCCTTCGAAAATTTAGAAAGAAAGGATTAGTAACCGATTGAATGCATTGGATGTTCATTACTGCAACTTACTTAATCATAAGAGAGACGTATCGTACACACACGTAAGAAAATATGAACTAATTATGATGTCATGTAATGAGATAAGAAAAGAGAAAGTGGGGACATTTCATCAGCAAGTTTAAAAAATGTTTTGAGAAACATCATTTTGGCGTAGTGTTGCGCAGGAGCGGCGTACAGTTGCGTAGGAGCGGCGTACAGTTGCGTAGGAGTGACGTACAGTTTCGTAGTGTTGCATAGGCTTGCGTAGACCTTGCTCTACGCCAACAGATCGCAAAAATTATACATGTTTATTTTTTGCGTTCCTCCCGCGTACCCATTTTGTGTAGAGTTGCGTAGACTTGCGTAGGCAGAATTGTGGCGTAGTGTTGCGTAGTCTCTAAGCGACTTTACGCAGATCCAGGTGTGAAATCCCCTTATATACATTAAGCTCGCCGAAGTCATTTTTATTTTAACGCCATCTATCGGTAATTCGCTTGCCGTCAGTAGCAATTTCATCACAAAGGCCAAGTCCATACACAAAAAATGATTTTATTAGAAAGAGCGAAATCAAACAAGCGTGATAATGACAATCTCGTCCAAATCTGACAGAAAAAAGGAAAGTTATGACATTTTGAAGTTTCACAAAAGTCAAACTAGTATAACATTGGTAGTAGTATTAGTAGTAGTAGTGGTGGTGGTGGTGGTGGTGGTGGTAGTAGTAGTAGTAGTAGAAGTAGTAGTAGTACATGGCCCTGAAAAGCCGGGATGTTGGAGTGCAGAAGCCCCCCTCTCAGAACCCCTGGAATTGTAGTTGATAAGCTCGAATGTTTATCTTAATCTTTGTTAAACTTTTTTGGAGGGATTTGACCAAAATCTCCTTCATTCGGGAGTGAAAAACTTTTTCGTTTCTAGTAGTAGTAGTAGTAGTAGTAGTAGTAGTAGTAGTAGTAGTAGTAGTAGTAGCAGCAGCAGTAGCAGTGGTCGTAGTAGTAGTTGTAGTTGTAGTAGCAGTAGTAGTATTAGTAGTAGTAGTAATATTAGTAAAAGTAGTAATAGAAGAAGAGGTAGTATAAGAAGAAGTATAGTAGTAGTAAGGGTATTAGTATTAGTAGTCGTTGTAGTCATAGTCGTAGTCGTCGTCGTTGTCGTAGTAGTAGTAATAGTACTGTAGTAGTAGTAGTATCATTATTATTATTATTATTATTATTATTATTATTACTAGTAGTAGTAGTAGTAGTAGTAGTAGTAGTAGTAGCAGTATTATTATTATTATTAGTAGTAGTAGTAGTCGTAGCAGTATTATTATTATTAGTAGTAGTAGTAGTAGTAGTAGTCGTAGTACTGTGGTAGTAATATCAAAGGTAACCTACATTAATCAGAACCGGGGGACCGTTTCATAAAGCTGTTCGTAATTTAAAAGTGAATTTAAGAACGACTGGTGATCTAGCTTTCTTGCGGTAAATGGTATACACCATTAAATGTTCATTGGCAATGGTTTAGCGCATAAGAAAGGCTCACCAGTCGTTCTTAACTTACGAACAGCTTTATGAAACAACCACCTGGAGGTTGTCCTGAAAGTATTTTGTAGAAGAAGGTAGAGTAAACTGCAGCAGCTGCAGCATAAGTAGCAGTCAGAGTCATTTTGACGATAAATTTTTATGGGGCAGATCATTACTCAGTATAACGATAGACAGACACTCACCACCTTATCTCCCATAATAAGTATTTAGCACCAAATATTAACATTTTATCATTATCATTCATTCCACACAGAATCACATGAATTCGCCCAGGAGAATCTGTTCTGCACATTCCATGATTTCTTTTGATTAAAACAAACTTCTTCGGATTTTCTCAAAAACTTTGGCATAAAATTATTAGTATATGACAATAAACATAGTGCAGTATCGCCGCTAAATAGGTCCTACTCCAAACTAACAAAATTAGTATTTCAAATCACGCCAATGATATTGTTGAAGTGAACAGAATCATAATTACATTTAGGCCTATCTCTTAATAAAGTGTGGAGCCGTCCGAACGGTTCATTGAACGGATTGTGTTATCGAATTCTTTTCATATTTTCAAAATACAATTTAAAGCATATGATTCATTCTTATTTTTTATGATTACTAAAAGTTGAACACATTATTGTTAAACACCATTCACAAAACACTGAACATTCATGATAACTGTACGTGCTAGTCCAAAAATAATTTGATGCCCGGACATAAGGCAATTTCAGTTCCATGTGTATAAAAAGTTTGTCTAAATAGTGCCAATTAATCATCTGTGAAATAGTTCATCGATCTCACGAGTCATTCGTGGAGTAGTTCAGCCCATTGGCAACTCCCGACACGGCATTTACCACGGCCTTCGTGCCTGTCGCCGAATCCTGCGGTTTCAACGCGCACATGCAAGGGAACATCTTGGCGAAGGCGCGCTTGTATCCCATGCGAAATTCCTTCCCGTACGCGTACAGGAACGGGTTGATCGCCGAGTTCATGTGGGACAGGATGATGCAAGTCTGGATCACTTTGTAGGGTTGTGAGACGGTCGATCCAAAGAGGGCTGATACAGAATTGCTTAGGCTCAGAGGCAACCAACACATCATGAACACCAGGACAATGACAGCCACCGATTTGACCGCCTGCAGGTCTTTCTTGTAGGCTTGGAATCGCTTCTGGCGCCTTCGAGCGGTGTCGGCTGCTTCTGCTTCTCGATCGCTCGCGCGGGTTTTCGTGTCGTCTGATTCCCTTGCTGCCTTTCCGTTGGCTCCATTTCTCGTTGCCCCGCTGCTGGTGGTAGGTTTGCTCAGGTTCGGAAGTGTCACAGGCTCAATTCTTCGCATCTGGAATTTGAACGAGAGAAAAAGAAATACAAATATAATTACATTGATACAATTTATTGTTAATCCATGAATCCCACATGCTTATGATGTGGATATATACAGACAACATATATTTATGTTTCTTTTTACGCCAGTTTGTCAAAATGTCTTTTAGGAAAAGCATTGCCAAAAGAGGGTGCTGGTTATCTAAGCAATCAATATTTAAATTTTCACAAAGAATTGACACTTGAAATACACAAATAAATGGCATGTTAAATGATAAATGGCATGTTATGATTCACATTTGACCCTTGGCCAAAGCTTCAAGAGGGATATACATGTATATTTGGATGAAACCAAATACTAGTAAGAATTAAAAAAACAACCTGTTAATATTCCATGAACTGTTATGCCATTAATACCACTAAAGCAAATATCAAATATTTCTTCAATATACACACGGTCATTTCACTTGGATCTGAGTATTACTCGAAGGAGTGGGTATACGCTTTAAATGTCTTCCCTGTCAAGGAGAAGCTGGACGGAACGGGCTCGTGGTATTCCATGTCACGAGAGCAAATATTGGCAATGAGGAGCATCACCATACATCAGCTCGAAATTGCACCTGTACGGGCATGTAATATGAAGAACTGTGGTAAAATTTCTTCATCGTATCTATCGCTGTCCCGATTTACCGAATTCTGCAATGGTGGTGTCTCACAAAACTGTTCGTAAGTTACGCTTGACTTTATACGCACGACCTGTGATCTGTTCACAGGTGCTAAATCAGACTCTTAATCATCTCGATTTTCATCTCTGTTTGTTGATATCATTTTTACCGATGCAAACATCTCAATGCGAATTCATCAATGAATAAGTGTCAGGTTGATGGGGGTAAGAAAACATCCAGTCACACTTTGTTGAAAAATAAGGTAAATATCAGGGTCCCTCGTAAGCACACGATCAGATCATCAGTCGTTTGTAAAGCCATGAACGGCGTTATGAAACATCCCCCTTGTCGTTTCTTTGAAAGATGCTGCCGTGGCTTGTGTTCCGAGATATGGCGATACTTCATTCAAGATCATTCGGAGCACCTTTTATTTCTTCTTCGTGTATTCCCTGTTTGTGCATGGGACGGGTCGGGGGCTGGTACTCTGGTAGTGGACCATAGTATAGGTAAATATTCAAGTTAAAAATTCGAATGAGATATAGTAAGCAAATGCGGTAGAGAAAAGACGTGACAAGTAATATCCTTATCCTGAGTATTACTATATTATAATAACCTATTCTAGAATAAAGAGCACAGACGAAGGAAAAGCCTGAATATATGTCGGGGAATATCCTTAACAAGAATATATCAACTTAAAACACCTAGTTTTCGAGGCTATTCTGGTACGTTAACATCTACTTAAGATAGGCTTGGAGGTAGAATATTCGGACCCAATAAGTATGCACTCATACACTCACGCACCCTAAGACGCCCCCCCCCCCAAAGACTCGTTCTTAATTTGATGAATGTTCCTTGTTTCTCTTGACCCAATAGAACAGTTACTATAGCAATATTTTCATTCCATTGTCCTCCTTGTTATGTAAACCCTACAAAATGTCCATTGAAAGTAGTTTATTGATTCTCCAACTATTCTTGGTCGTCTTGGTAACAATATAGAACGGGTTATAACGAGATGACAACCAATACTTGAACTATAAGGATTATCAACAGTATTCCCGGGGGAGGGGGTGACCTAACGGTGACGTCCTTTTATTTTCTTTAGCAACTACTTCCCATACCTTGCATTCATTCGTTTTTCATTGTGGCCACTCTACTTCAGAAAGAGTGTAATAAAATCGGGCAACAATACTACGAAATACAATGTCAAGCAAGGCAGTGCTACAGGGAGGACTCGGGCAACCACACTCCCTATAATTTTTCAAACAGTGAAAAAAAAAGGGGAAAAGAAGGTAGGGGACCGGTCTGGGTCTTTTGGCTCTAAAATACCCCAAATATTTTCAATAATAGAGAGAGAGAAAAAAAAATTATGTTATACCCGTAGCACTTCATACCCCCTTTTTTGCGCCGCCCCGAGTCTGGCCTGGCTCATTATTCAGATCAGACATGGGTATTATCAGATACCGTATAATGATTGCTAATGAGCGCGAAGAAATCTTATCACGCTCACTGAGGAGTAGAAGGCAGGGACACCATTAACCTCACTTAACATCACAAGGGAAACGTTCGGGACACCCCCTTCATACAGTGACATCATTAGGATTTCGGATGGGGGCACTGAGGGATCCATTCTGCGTGAGAGCACCTAAAAAGGGAACCGATGTAACGGCATTATGTTACAGTTCTGAGAAAGAGTATGAAGACGATAATTAAATCTTAATTTCATTTCGTATATAGAATGAAAATAAAAATAAGTTGTGAAATATTAAACCCGGCCTTCTTTATGAAATCTTGAGGACATGTTAATGATTTTTTCTTTCACTGCAAATTTGACATAAATCAACCAACTTCTCACGCATAGAATGGATTGAACATTTGAGGATATAATCTCTGTTTGGGATTTTCTGGAATCTAATCACTAAATTGCTGGGAGATGTTCTCAATGTCCTTTTTAAAAGAAAATTAAAATGAACAAAATACCACAAAGAGAGGTTGCTGTAGATGAATAACAAAACAAATTGATATTTTCACAAAGTATTAACGGTTGAAAAAACATTAAACTGCCTGAACACTTTTGTAAGATTGGAATGTAAGAATGATACTCAGATACATTTTAGTTCATTGACCCTTTGCCGATAGGATAACTTCTACACTACAAAATGAATGTCTTATATTAAAGTATTGATGGAGCTGGACGTGCGACTCCTTAAAAGAGCCCCCTCCCTACCAAATCACCCTCTCTGATTGGAGTCGGTGAGGGCATGTATCTTGAGGGTGTGATTGAGAACCCAATCAGATAATTATGAAAATCATCCATGGGAGCTTGGGAATTCAGTCTAAAAATGCCAGGATCAGCTTCAATACAAGTGCAATAGATCATCATCATTCACATCATTCATGCTCATAGAAAGATCACAGTAAGCTTTTATGGTTTCGGCTTACGAGATGTAAGACAACATAAGTGGAGCGCCTCTGGCAGTCTCGCCTGCCTTACGCGATTTAATATAGGAGTAGTGCTGACTTTGAAAACGACTATAGAATAATCATTCACAATAAACACCATTCATATGATGATGAAATACTGTTCATTGACCCTTAATGACATTTGACTTTGATTACGTGACCTAAGACTTGTGCCAGATGATCAGTGATGCTTAATTACCATTTTACATATTTCATGAGCTGTATCCATCCATAAACTTATAAAATTACGATGGTAATTCAAAAGATACCCCCAAATTGGTCTAAGTTCATTGATCTTAAATAACTTTTGACTTTGGTCATGTGACCTGAAACTCAAGTAGAATGTGCAGGAATACTCGATTACCCTTATGTCCAAGTTTCATGAACTATATAGGTTCATATACTTCCGAAGTTATGATGACATTTCAAAAACTTAACGTCTTGTTAAGATTTCGATGTTGATTCCCCCAACATGCATGGTCTAAGCTCATTGTTTCTAAATGACTTTTGACCTTAGTCATGTGCAGGGGCGGATCCAGGATTTTCCAAAGGGGGGGGGGGAGCAAATTTTCCGGAGGAAAATTTTGACACGTCAAAATAAAAAAGGATTTTCAACCAAAAATTTCGTACCCGAAAAAATTTGACAAGCAAAAAAAAAAAAAGTCTTCAATTTCAAAAGATCCGCGCCCCGTCATGTGACCTGAAAGTCAGGCAGGAAGTTTAGTAATACTTGATTATTCTTGTGTCTAAGTTTCATAAACTAGGTCTATATACTTTCTGAGTTATGATGACATTTCAAAAAGTTAAACTTCGGTTAGGATTTCAATATTGACGCCGCCGCCGTCGGAAAAGCAGCGCCTATATAGTTTCGCTCTGCTTTGCAATGCAGGCGAGACAAAAATCCAAATCCTCATCGCTCTGATTATCAAAAGCCTCCGGATGGCTGCTGGTACTATGATGGCGTCATGAGGCAAACAAATTTGAGGGTGTATGGGGTAAATTTCTAAAAAGTTGCAAATGAGAGAAACTTTTGTCTTGAAATGAAAATCTGATTTTGGGATTGACTTTGACACATTAAAATATAACATCATATTTAACCCCTTTCATAACCCTTTCGCCTTCTTTTTTTTTCTTTTCTTGGTCGTGCACCTTTGGGGTTCAGTGCCCCAAACCCCATTGCGGCCAAGCGGCATCCGTTCTCTTTTAAAAATGCTTACGATGCTCTTTGTGAAAGGCCCACGAATACAATTTAGGATTTGAATTCCATTTATTTGGAGACAATTATATTGATTCGATGGCATCCATGTTTATTTCATGAAACTGAATATCTTTAAAGACACGATTGATTGAAAACGAAAACAGAAACTTGAATCAATATAGGCTTCAGCTAACAGTTAACTTCTTTTCAATAAAATTACATTTAATCTTATGGTTTGCCAACATCGTTTATGAAAAAAGAAACATATTCTACCAATAATAGATTTGTAAAATTTATGAAAGAAAAAATCATAGATAAATACAAGGAAAGAAATCTTCTCAAGCTTTTTAAAGTTGTGAGGGAAAAATAAAGACTACGAAGAATAGACACGCAAGAAGTTGGGAAGCTAATATTTCAGCTGAAGAGAGATTTACATCATGCGGTCGGAGAGGCACCGTGAAACGTCAACAGTATTTTATCTGTCTGATTTCTCTTTAACGGTCAACTATAGAGCTATATGGGGGAGTTTACTATACCCATTATAGCCTCTCAACTTCTCCTAATGCAAGTTTCATGTCCATTCTTTTTCTATAAATTTGGGCTTGTCCGAATCAATTGCGTCTATTCTACGGTAGAAAAGTTAAAGAAAATATCTCGGAAAATATCCAACTTCCACTTGGGGAAAAAGACATATTACAAATGATTACAACAAGCCACATAATCGTTACATCTTTCGGAATCAGTGGTACACTGACGTATCTTCCAGCGAAAATCATTTCCGCAATATTATTAAATATAAGACTTTCCTGAATTATATATCTAAGGTAAAAGATATGAATATCATATCTTATTATCGCATCACACTTTGAATTGGCACAACCAAAATATGTTGTGAAAGTTCCGTTATCATTTCTACATGAGCATGATAAGTGTAACTAATTCAAACTTGGGTTTTGACATTAATGAAACAAAACTAATTACTTCATATCGCAGTATGACGTAGATGTTTTCATTCTTTAGTATTATTATTATTATTTTTACTTTTGAACTGATTCAGTTTTTATTATCTTCAAATATTATATCCTTAGTTTTTGAGATACTATCTCCAAATTTCGCTATCAAGATATTCAGGATATGAAATTATATCATGTCATACGGTACTTTGTAGCACAATTTATTGTACAAGGGGAACATCCAGGAAATTCGATTATGACTGTCTACCATGATCTCTTATTTTGACATCAGGAAAAATATTGAAATTAAATCAGGTTTGCTGTCTTGCGGGATTAAACTGATACATTATTATTTGAATCTAACCATCAATTTTGGTTCCAATATAAGCTTCTCTCAAACAGGATAAATAAAAATTTTCATTCATTTTGTTGAGTTTAATAGGGTCATTTTTTATTCATCGTAATCTATAGAATACAAAAGAAATGATATAAAATCTTCTACTCTAAAACTGTTTTCTCAGAGCCTTCGACCAGAAAAAAATCGAAGAATGATGAAAATCAATCAATCTTATTAAGCAGTAAAGGGAAAAATTAAGTTTTGAATCTACGCGATGCATCATGGCCGATGTGTATGCTTTTTGGGGGTGACGGGGTGGCAAATTCTCATTCAAACTTGAAATATCATTTTGCGAACTAATAATATTATCATTAAAACTGACCGACTCTTCGTCGGAAATACTTGTTATGCTTGTTGAACATAATTTGTAAATCTACATAAGGACATACTCTACTGGGGGTGGGTGAGGGTGTGTGTGTTGGGGGTCCGATTGGTTGCTGGTCCCCCCCCCCCATAGTCTCAACATTGTTATTTGAAAAAGAATGATGTGCCTTTATTTTAACATTATACTTTTCATTGGCCGACAAGACATTTTTACATACCGAATTAAGTATTGAATGATTAATCAATAATTCTAAAATGTGGTCATTTTTTTTCCTCAAAATAATGTTTTAATAAGAATCATTGATAAAAATGTAAGTGATAAGAAAAGGAAAGAATTACTTAGGTAAAATATATGATTAAATAACTAAGTAGACCACCAGAACAAGGAATAAATGACACTTTAATTAAATAAAAAAACGAGCAATTATTATTTCTGTGTAATTATGTATAGAGTATCTCTCTTTTTTTTCTACAAACTTTCTTTTCACACTCTACTACAAGTAAAGCATGGATGATGGACTATAGCATCAACTCAGCTTCACCATAGAACCGTGAAGTAGTTTGCGCCTTTAAGCCCTTGATCTGGTTAAGATCTAATTATGGATGATTTATAAGAAAAGATGGTTGTGGGGCCTGAGGAAATAGATAGATAGGCACCCGTCTATATCCATCTAAATGACTAGGTTGCCTTGAAATGCATTACACCAGCTGAAGGACTCGAGATCTTTTCTCCGGACATATTTCTCAATCTGAAATAAGGAGTGACTTGCTAGGAGATAAATTCACTTTTTGTCCTTTTCAAAGTGTATGCCTATATTTTGAAGAAAAAAATGATCAACAATTTTGTGTTTAAGTAAGTGTTTGGTACAGCAAAATCGTAAAATAGCTTTAAAAACGGACATACTGAAGCTTTTCGACCGGCACTCATCGGAGTAAAAATCACCTGAATTTTGTGTTTGAACTATACTAAAGAAGGCACAGTATTTTTTCTTCGAATTTGGAGCAGTCGAGCAAATAGTTATTCATGAGTTTATTGATTCAGTTGAAAAGAATTGTAGGATAGAATGAACAGGCAGCTATTTGTAATTGAGTTTTTATCCATATTTCTTCACATTGAATTTTCTGAGAAAAATTATGGCATTATAATCTTCATGATTTTTTTAACTAGTTGGGATATCCCTCGCGATCATTTACATTTGCAGGTTATGACAATGAGAATGCTACAGGAGCATGCACCATGGTATTTTGATTGGTGGGGGGGGCAGGGTGGACCCAAATGTAACGTCATTTATTTTCTCATTTGAATAAGTATACATAACTCTTTATGTCATATTCTTTTTTCCTAACCTTCCTTCCCTCTTATTTCCCTTTCTCCTCTCCCCCATTCTTTCACTACTTAAAAATTCGTTCAAGGAAGGGGAGATCACCCCTCCTCCTCGCGGTGACGCTGCCCCTAAAGTTAATCGAAGCAAATCAGAAACCAGGCCATACAAACTAACAGACCCGCCTACCTTTCAAAATGTATAATACAAAAGAAAAGGATTTTTTTTATTTTGCTTGTAAAATTCTCGAGGAGGAAAATTTCGACCCTTTTTGGAGTTGATAAACTTTTATTCCCGAGAAGACAAACGTCGAGCCATTGCATCGTCAACCATTTTGTCGACAAGAACCAATAATTTTTGACAAAGTGAACCCAGCTCAAGAAAAATGCTTTTGTGACCATTTGATTTTCCCACTCGCGATACTATATACTCCGTTTTCATAACAGTTGGGTAACATCATCAGTCACGCGCAGCAGCGAACTTGGAATGACACTTTCATGAATTATCACCAATTTGCAAATCAAAATTGGCAAATAAATTTCTCTGCTCGTATCACTGCGGATAACAGTTACTTTATCATTCATGTGATGCGCATATCCTGGTATGGTTTTTACGTTCTGATTCGATGTAATAGCTTTCTAAAAGGTTAATGAAATCACAAGGGCGCCTATGGATCGATGGATCCCACTGTGTCGTATTCATTCTCATTTAGTCGCTTCGTTGGTGATGTTAATTTTCTATGTCAAAGCCAATATTTGGATGTATCTCACCGGTTCAAAACCAATGTTTGGATCTAAAAAAAATCTACTGCGAGAGTCACACCAGCGAAACCGACTCTAGACTCGATAAAGCTGTTACGGTTATACACAGTAAAAAACAAATTATACATAGCTGTTTACTATATGAACCTTACAGTTAATGTTTAAACAGTTTAAACAAGTGTTTAAATCTTAAACAACAAAGTTTAATTTTCAATGTCTAATTTTCAATAAATTAAACATGATTGTTTAAACGGTTAAACAAATACTGCAAGGTTCATATAGTAAACAGCGTTGTATAAAATCTTAAACAGCGTTTTTACTGTGTATCAAATAGCGTACTATCGTTCGATTTTGATTGACTGTTGCATGATATGTCGTGATAAAGGCCTCTTTTGCGGTGGAGTATATGATCTATGTTTGCAAGGTCGGAAGGGAAGGAGGGGGGGGGGGGGAGTGGATGGGGGTTGGTATAGACCAATCATATACATTCGGATAATAGTTTATCTGAGTCTACCTATCGGAGCAGTTTAGTATGTTATTTCGTAATTAACTTTTTGAATAATTGACCGTTTTTAGAATATAATCTCAGCATCATTGTTTGAAGTTGACTTTTGTTTGTTTCTTTGAAGGGGTAATCCTATAACAACGTCTTAGCTTTATTCTTATAAAACAATAATGTAATAGTCTCAAAAGCCATATTTAAATAGTGCGAGCGTGAGCTAATTTTTTTTTTAATTTCATGTGTTTAGTCCTGAAAATTGAACATTCTGGGCAATGTTTGAGATCCTGAAAAAGATGCGTATGTAACTAGATAATTACTGCGAGTGCGAAGCGCGAGCAGAAATTTTTATTATACGTTCTGGCCTGCTTATAGAAAAGGGACATGTTAAGGAATGTTTGCAGTTAGCCATGAAACTGTCATGAACTTTATGATTATAAGTAGATCTAGTTTGTTATAGAATTGAGATAGAAATATACATAATCCACCTATCAAAATGGAGCGCTTAGCGCTAGCTCATACGTTTTGACAATCAGACCTGAAAAGGGATATTTTGATAACTTTATGGAATACAGGAAGACAATATGTACTTGGCAAATCAAATAATGCGAGCGCGTAACGTGAGCTGAAAATGTTGATATTCAGTCCATAAAACGGACATTTTTATAGAGCGCTTTAAAAAATATCTATTTGTAAATAAAGATATAATGAAATGTCGATGTCCGAGCTAAAATATGCTTGTGTATTGATTTAAAAACTTGATATATTAAGCTCCGTATCAGCCTATTGAGCAAGATATGTATCTCATCGAACAGACAATGCGAGCGCGAAGCGCGATCAAAATGTTTGCATAGCTACATGTAAGATTTCTTTATTTTCCAAGTCTTCCCATCACCTTGTTTTATTCACTCATTTTCCTCCTCTTAATTTCGTGTTTTTTTTTCTTCCTCTCCGTCCCATTCTTTTTCCTTTCTTTCTTTTTTTCTTTCTTTCGTTTTTTCTTTCTTTCTTTCTTTCTACCTTTTTTCTTTTTTCTTTTTGCTCCGCCAATAGGGGGGGGGGGGCTCTCGGGCCCCCTGGATCCGCCTATGGAATAATGGAGTGTGAAGAAAGGGAAGAACGCATGCTTATTTCCGAGGAAATCAAACTGATTAACCTCATTCATTCACCCTATCGTCTGTATTTACAAGATTACTATTCGCGCGCAAACGGCCAAGGTGGCCATATTAACTCGACCACATGGTACCCAGCTATAATCTCCATACTATCAGCGTGTCAATGTCCACTCAATTGGCCAAATCGAGAACAAAAAGTAAGGTCGACTTTATAGACTAGACCCATTCTGGAAAAAGAGGCCTATATAAACTTTAAGAAGCATTTTGGGGTAAAAGTTGGAAACCGGACTATTTCACACAATTCAAATATGCTGAATCTGATAAGATCGGTTCCCAAGCTAATTTCTCATGTTTTGACCACCTAATTTGCATAGACAAAATGGCTGCCAAATTAACAATTCAGAATATTATTTCGACAATGTTCTTTAATTATATTCGCTTTCACAGACATGAATACTGCAAAATCCTGCATACATACGTGTACCTTTCGGGAAAACTTGTTATTTTTGTTTGCGGCTAATTAATTATGCAAATTTATGCATATTTTGGATCATTATGCTATAATTTGATAATTTCAGCTCAAATGTTTATATTTTTGGTACAAATAGCATTTACATCATTATAAATAATTGTACGGCCCTTAGAATATAATATCACAGTGAATAATAATGTATTTTATTGTTTTTGAATTTCTTTGTATTTTGTACCTTTTGTTTTGTACATGTTTTGTTATGGGATCTGTCAAATTATTGATTATCAATGGCAGAAAATAATTAGCTTCAATGATTTAATTATGTGATCACTTTTTTATTCGCATATATCCATGGGCATAAACAGATGCACCCACTCCCACACCCACATCTGCATACAAAGGTAAACTCCTGCACGGATCGAGGGCCTTCCCATTTAAAAGCACACTGGTGGAGATCCAACGAATTTCATGAACCTATCGATCTGTATTCAAGCGAATGTCACTATTAATTGCTTATATTTTTATTATAAAATGGTATCTTGAATTATGATATCAATCAATTCATTCATATTTACAATTTTAGATGATGAATTATTAAATTTGAATCATAACAGTACTGTAATTCTCAACTCCTAATAGTCAATCAGTTGCATTTAATATCCTTTGGAGTAGTTATGTTCCCGACCAGCAGAATCTGATCACACATACATATATATATAAATATATGTATATATATTTAGTGTGTTTTTCTTCAGCAAAATGAAGTGAAAACCGTCTGCTGAAAATGAGATGTCCTGTGTTTTACTCCATTACGCTCGTCAAATAATATTGAACAAAAATTATCAGAACTGAACCCACATAATCCATCTAATTTCTCATTTTGCCTATCAATTAGACCGTTTTCCGTGTTTTAAAAGCCAGACTGTGATGTTCTAAAGTTCCACAACGAATAAGTCACTGCATATCCTTTTAATACAATTTTTTTAATCATTGGACTTCATTAACGGATTACATGTGCATCTCCATATATATTTTCCAATGCAGTACTGCACCTGTCCTATCAATAATTGCCGCTTCATCCAACTTACAGGCATCCAGCTTCCCCCAGCTTGATATATACACCTTTACCTTCGGGGTGTTGAATTATCAATGTCAGTTATCATCGATTTGGTGTTCCATTGGATGGCTTGATTGATAGGGCAGCCTCATATTATAAAAGTCATCTCTAATTGTTGAAATCGAACCAATTTAGTACAAGTATTCTGCGGAGGCAGTTCGTATCGAAGTCATCGTGTTTGTGTTCTTGAGATATGTCCGATTCTCATGTCAGAGATCCATAGAGAAAACCTAAACTTTTGTCTTAAGAGAGAATCTGCTGTCTAACCAGAACTTGTTTCAGGTGTTAAAATGCTCGGAGTGCACCTTTTCAAGACCGCAGTGATTGTGTAATGTCTTCTAGGCCATTTATCGAACTTCTAGTATTCACACATCTTCATATCTTCATAAGATAGACTATTTCAAATTGATAACGAAGATATCTTTCAGAGGATGGTGGGTTCCTGGCATGTTTGGCGTTCCTGTAGGTGATATTAATCCACTTATTTTGATCGGTATTAAACCCAACAGCATCCAATAGCTTACCCAGCTCTGATAGGCTGCATGCGAGTCTGAGATATCACCATCAAAGTCTATAGGTCGAGAATTTCTTCGATTGTAGAGCCAGGATTTCTCTTTCTATGAGGAAAGCAGTTGCCTAAGTTATGTTTGACTTGTCAACCGGTTTTGATACCAGTGAACATGTTATTCTTCTTAGGAGACTGACAGTCTGTTTTGGAATTGATGATTCTGCACTCCAATGGCAGGTTTCCTCTTACCTTGCCAACAGAGCTGTATGAAGCTGTATTCATCACTGGCATGCAGTCTCCTGTGACTACCCTTTGATATGGAGTTCCTTGGGAGTCTGTCCTTGTACCTTGTTCTTCAAACTGTACATCATTCCTCTTGGCTCTGTAATGTGGCAAGATGGTCTTGGTATACACTTCTATGCTGATGACATCCAGCTGTATACCTCACTTTTGATCCCAAAGGTAAATATATATACAGAGGTTCGTGCAGCTGCTGTTGTTGGTGCTGCCATTGAGGATTCGATGTTGGACGAAGGTCAACTTCCTGGAGCTTAACAATAAAAAGCGAAGTATCTTGTTTTGTCATCTCCATATATATGCGTAATGTGGGTGCGTCGTGGTCTAGTGGTTCTCACTCTCGCCTTTGAAACAGAGGGTCGTGTGTTCGAATCGTAGCCATGGCGTATTTTCCTTCAGCAAGAAATTTATCCATATTGTGCTGCACTCGACCCAGGTGAGGTGATTGGGTACCCGGCAGGAGTAATTTCTTGCATGCACTGAGCGCCGGTGATGGTAGCTCGAGCTAAAGCCGGGGTAATAATAGCAGCGCTTTGTATCCTCTGGCAAAAAGCGCTTTATAAATCCAACTATTATTATTATTATTAATAATTATTATGACTACAACTCCAGTCTTAATAGGTGAGGAAGCTATATATATCCAGTATGCAAGGCTAGATCTCTTGGCGTAGTCTTTGATAGAACAATGAGCATGAAGAAACACACATCACATGTCTGCCAATCTGCATATTACCTGCTCCACAGAATTGCTAAGATCAGACTTTGTCTTACATGAGGTGGTGCAGAAAATATCATCCATGACCGGATAACCTCTAGACTGCCACTGGACTTCTGCAACTGTCTCCATGCTGGTTTACCTTCAACATGCATCTCTAGCACTTTTTAACCTTAGGACACACTGTGAAAATTTGTTCTGCATTGGGCAGTGGCTGGGCTGGAAACCTTATTGTTTTGCCCATGTTTTAACCATGGAGCTAATCTGTGTTTAGCCCCATGTTTTTATCATTTCCTCTTCTGTATTCAGTATCGTTCGTCAAAGAATCTTCCAAGGCAAGGATTGGATAAAAGCTGTGGTTTTCAGTTATCACTTTGATGGTTGACTTGGGGAAAATGTACCGTTGCCAAATAAATAAATAAATCGGTAATGACCAAAAAAACTAGTAAGTGATCCAGTAATACAGACCCTTTGCATTTATTACAAATTGTTCTTTGGTTAACTGCCATCATTGCAGTTCTGATGGAGCTGAATCAAAGATATAATTTTGCTACAAGGATAATAACAATGTACTGATACTTATATCCGATTGATAAACTACACTGCGTAAATCATACGTTTAATTGATTATTTGATCTGTTATAAAACATTTTAATATATCTATTTCAAAAAAATTAAGTTCAGCATGATTATAGGTTTTCCAACTTCTAAACTCTTCTTTTCTTACGGGTTCATTGAATGTGGTATAATTATCATGATTATAGGATCAGCATCAATGTTTTTATATTGGGCATGTCTACTACATATACCTTGCAAGTATATTACTTTCTATATACAGGTGTGGGTGTAGGAGCATGTGTGTGTATTTGTTCCTGAGTACAATTAACAGTTGTGGCAAAATAAGTTTATCAAATGATTCAATCATTGAAGCTTAATATTTGTTTGCCATTGATATTAGTTTTTTAAAGATCTCATATCAAACATATACAAAGCAAATGGCAGAAAATACAAGAACACAAAATAAATATCAAAGAACAATAAAATACATATAAAAATTGACTTGAGTATTATATTTAAGGGCCAAACAATTATCATAATGATACAAATGCTGTTTGTACCCAAAATAATAAATATTTTAGGTGTAAATATCAAATTATAGCATAATATTGCAAAATTTGCATAAATTTGCATAATTAATTAGCCGCAAACAGAAAAAACAAATTTTCCCAAATGGTACATGTTAAGTATGCAGGATTTTGCAGTATCCATATCGGTGAAAGCGAATATTATAAAAGAATATTGTAAAAATAAGATTATAAATTGTCAATTTGGCAGCCATTTTGTTTATGCAAATTAGGTGGTCAAAACATGGAAAATCGGCTTGGGAACCGGTCTTATCAGATTCAGCACATTCAAATTAGGTGAAATAGACCGGTTCCCAACTTTTACCCCAAAATGCTCCTTGAACTCAAGTTCTCCCCATATTTGGTCTTGTCTATTAAAACATCAAATAGTTATAGGCTCGTGCCTTGTTCTCTGTCTCCTTACACACCACGTTGCGTGGAAGTAATTGGTATTAAATTAACTGCACCTCAATACCCCCAAATAATGTCTCAAGAATAGGCCTTCAAATCAATTATACACAACTGGGCGTTGTGGCGTGCGCCTGTAATCCAAGCTATGCGGGGAAGTTACAAATTGATGCAGAGGTTCGAGCCCTGGTCACGTCTTTCGGATGATGACGTTAAAGGTCGGTCCCAGACGTAAATAATCATATCTTATTGATACACGTCTGACAAAACTCAAATACACACAATTATACCAATATCAATCAGCAAGCCTGATATTAGATTTGTCAGACTTCAAAAATGTATTTTTCATGCCAATATTCACAAAATTAAACAAACACAAATAAAATAACTTTTTCAAGAAAAAGACATAAGAGTAACAAGTACTGTAATGGGATTATGCAATATGCATACACACAAATATGAACTACATGAAGTACAAAGACTTAATGATAACATGAGAAAGGATACTAATAAGAAACCATTTTATTTATTTTTAACATTTTATTATTTTCAACATTGGTCATACATCGGGTAAAATACATCCTTGTAATTTTTCAAAAGTAAAAAGCACGATGTAGTTTCTCTATTCACTAAAATAGGCAAAAGGGCAAACTGGGCAGACCATAACAGAAGGGAAATTTCACACGATGTGCATTTTCTCACTTTATCAATTTTATTCATGAGAATGCTGACAAAAAAAGCTCAATTTTAACCGCAGTTAACGTTGTATGACATCAATAATGGAGAACATAATACCCTCTCCTTATAACTTTTTCTTGCAATATTTACAAACCAGGTCGCCGGTGTCATGATTATATTTTATACATAGCAGTCAATTAATTCCATATATCATAAATTCAGAGCCGAAGGGGGAATGGTTACATATAAATCCTCAATATTACTCCTCATGAAATTTGTATTGATGGATGGGTCGATTCATAAATATGATTTAAACATTTCCATGACACATGCCCTAGGGTAGTATTTCGCATAAATTGAAATACTTTATAGTTCTGTCAGACAGGACATGATTATCTCAAATTATAAGTTGACCTTCCTCTAAAAAGCATTTATTATGATGAGTATATAGTATAAATTGGCTGTTATGATGGCTATTTCATTTGCATACGATATATTTCGTTTAAAATGATATTTTTTAAAAATTAGACCATAGCCGGGAAGATGTATTGATTTATTGCTAGATAGTCTCACTACTATGATTAGGTAATTGTTCTAATTGTGTATCGGAATAAATGATGTAGAACGCGTTTTTCTTAGTTTTTTTTTCACTATTGGATCTATATTGAATATGATTTGATTATTAAATCTTAAATATTTTATCATGTTAAATGACGTTGATGTAAAATAAAGAGTGCAAGCCCATTATGTGGATACTGGTCTAGGACTCATGACGAACAATATATCTACAGGTTGGTAGTCTGGATGTGATGGACTAAAGAAGCAGGAATAAAAATAGGAATGAAAATTGACAGCTCTACATGCTTTAAAAGGTGGTACCAACAGTGGTGTACCAACTAAGAAATAATAAAAGAGAAATAATTATGCAATAAAAAGGAATAGGTAGAGATAGATATATAGATAGATAATTAGATAGACAGACAGATAGACAGACAGACAGATAAAGAGATAGATAGAAAGAGTACGAGAGAGAGAGAGAGAGAGAGAGGGAGGGTGAGAGAGAGAGGGGGGGGGGGGGCGAGAAATAGAAAAAGGGAGAGAGAGAACGAGCCTAAGAATAAAGAGAGATGTAATCTTTAGGCAGTACGATTTTCCTAGTCTCTTTCATAGAAAGCAAAACAAAATTAATTATCTGTAGCCGTAGAGGTAGGTCTGGTAACTTGTGTGTGAGATATATTCACATCTAATCTAGATGAGAAACTCAAGCCGAAAATGGGAAGGGGTGGGGGGTTGTAACGTCCCCTTTCTTCTCCTCTCACGATTCTTAAACTAGTTTTTTCCTTCCCGTATACAGCATTCTTTCCTATTTTATACCTATGTCTCCCAACTTTTTTTCTCTTCTCCTCTCATCCATAATTCATTTTTTTAGTGTTTTGACATTTTGTCCTTCATTGTATTTTCCTTTAAGTATCCCCGTTTTCTAGAGAAGTAGATATGGACAGAGAGGGAGATATGGGGGGGGGGGGGGGGTACGTGGCAATGGCAATGTAGAAATAGAATAGAGAATTCAAGTCTAGAGGTGTTTGATGTTTAGTGTCAATTATTTCCCTCAGACATGTTCCAAAGATGGAAAAAAAATATCGCAGGCTTTTCGTAAATCTAGATTCGTCTTCTTCTTGTTGTTCTTCTTGTTTTTTCTTGTTCTTTTTCTTCTTGTCCTTCTTCTTGTTCTTCTTCTTCTTCTTGCTCTTCTTCTTCTCGTTCTTATTCTTCTTCTTGCTCTTCTTCTTCTTTTTCTTCTTCTTCAACTTCTTCTTCTTCTTGTTCTTCTTCTTTTCTTCTTCTTCTTCTACGTCGTCGTCGTCCTTCCTTTCTTCTTCTTCTTCTTCTTCTTCTTCTCCTCCTCCTTTTCTTCTTTTTTTCATTATTCTTCTCCCCCTGCCAGAAATCTCTCTCATCAACTATTTTCCATCTAGCATGCCTACACTGTGGCCATGTCGGTAGCTCGATTCTCAAACCCTTCCCCATTTTCAAATATTGTGCATTTGTGCCAATTACGGTAGAAGCCAGGACCCAAAATCAATGATAAATAAAATGAATAGAACACATTTTCATGTATGAAGGTCAATAATGGTAATATTAACCTTCTTTCCCAAGGCTCTCCCTCTGTCACCCTTATCATGTTATATTCACCTGCTAACCCCTCTGACACATCTTATAATTCAATCCTCATTTTGCGACATTAGATTATATATTTTTTCTTATCAGTGCATGCTTCCTTACACAAGACCATGGCTACTAGAATATCAACGTTAGCACAAGAGCACGAAAAAAAAAATGAAATAACAAAATAATATTGGAAATCCCCTATATATGTGTTTTATACCGCGTAGTAGCGAATTATCATGCATATTGAATTAATTATACTACATAGAATTAGATTCTATATTAATGATTCGTTATTCCAATAAGTATCTGAAAAAGTATGGTGGACATATCAGAGATGTTTATGTCTTTATAATTGTAGATTACAAATGACAAATTAATGAGCTTGAAATACGTATTTGTGTTGGTTGATTTATTTTAAGAATTTTAGGAATTTTTTGTAAAAGAAGGAAAATATGAAGTTAGAAATCAACTGAATGGATTCTAAAAGAGAAGATATCGAGACTGTAAACGAAGCGATTATTTTGATGGTAGACACAATGCTTCCTGCATTCAAGATTGCGAATGATAGCGTATATATGCCACTGTCAATAATATTCCCAGCAGCTTAAGTTGAAATACAATAAATTCATTTAAATGAAGAAGTAGAAAATTAATACAGTAAAAACGCTCATTTTGAACGACGCTGTTTACTAGAATCGCAGATTAGTTGTTTACATGTGCTTACCTGTGTAAACAACCATGCTTAACTTATTTAGAAATACATATTGGAAATAAAACTTTGTTGTTTAAAATTTTAAACACTTGTCTTGTTTAAACTGTTTAAACTACAACTGCACGATTCATATAGTAGACAGCGTTGTTTACAAATATTTAACAGTGTATTACATTATTTAGCAAATAAATATAAATGTGTGAAGACATAAAACATATACAGACATTTTATCACATGCATTAAATTTGGGGGGAATCACAAGGATGAATGCAATGACCTTCAAGTTAGGACGTCCTCTCTTGAATCATGACAGATGTTCTAACTCGCACACTCTTGAAAAAAAATCCTCGAAATTGAGAGTTTTACATTAACCGATTCAAGGATTACAATTCCCTATGGACGACCCTCTCATCGACGTTCACATCCCACATCACTCTGTCAATGTCCCTTCGCGAGGGTTATTGAACAATCCAATCGAATCTTTATTCCGTTGACGAACAACCAACCCGTCTCGAGGTCGAGCACATGAAAGATGAGACACTCGGTCGTGATGATGCAATCATGACTTACATACACGAGTCGGAAAAGGCGCGAAACTTTTGCAATTACGATGAGTTTAGATTACGCTTTTCGCGCCATGCCGCAGACGGGTCTTGTATAGACGTTCGGTTCAAGAGGTTGAAATGTAATTATCTCTGTAAGATTGCAAAGATTGTTTTTAGATGTCGAATATGTGGTGGCAGCATGTTTTAGAAGTATGCTTTTGGGTATGATGATCATCTCATTGTAATTATTCAGATTAGTTACTAGTTGACGCTGTAAAAACGCTGTTTGAAATTTTAAGCACGTTGTTTAAGCCTGTCACACAGTGGCGTACCTGGGATTTTTCACAGGGGGGGCAAAACCGTCCGCCCAAAAATTTGACAAGCAAAAAAAAAAAAAAAAAAGGTATTTTCAATCACAAATGAAGGATTTCGTACCAGAAAAAAATGTGACAAGCAAAAAAAAAAAAAAAAAAGGTCTTCAATCACAAATGAAGGAATTCGTACCAGTAAAAAAATTGACAAGCAAAAAAAAAAAAGAAAAAAAAAGGGTCTTCAAGCTCGTCAGGGGGGGGGGGCAGGGATACGTCCTTTGCATGGGTTGTGGCTCGTCAGGGGGGGCAGACTGCCCCCTCTGCCCCCCCCCGTAGGTACGCTAGTGCTGTCACACCAACAACAATATTGTTTAAACCTGGTTTTTATCCCTCTGTTATTAAATTCTTGCCTTTAATATACTATAGGGGATGAGGAATACTTAGAAGAGACAAAGTGACTGCTTTTACTACATGTTTATCAAGTATTATCTGTTGATAAGCTGTACTTTTTCTAATGTAAACTAATAATGTGTATGCTGCTTTTTTTTCTTTTCTTATTTACTTATTCTGTTATATTTTAAATTACTTGTATCAATTATATGTGATTTGTTATACAAAATTATGAAAACCCAATAAAAACTAAAAAAAAACTAAAAAAAAACTATTGTTTTAACTTTTTAAACAACTGTTTAAACTTAAAAATAAATGTTTAAGCTTTTTGAACAAGTTGTTGAAAAAAGTTTAAACAATTATAAATAAAAAAAAGTTTCAACAACTTGTTGTTGTGAGTGACAAGCGTAAACAACGTGCTATTTTTTATTTATTTATTTTTACTGTGTAACATGTTCAAGAGTCTGAGAGAGAGAGGAAGACGCAAAAAGAGGGAGAAGAAGTAGAAAACCGTTAGAGAAGGAGGGAGAGGGAGAGAGAGAGAGATCAAACGGAAAAACCTCAAAGAGTAGAGAATAGTCTTGGATTACAATCATTTCCTCCGTACTCGACCTTTCCCCCTGCAGCCTGAATAATCTTAAGAGGTAAAATCTGTACATTTTCTGTCGTCGACAAGTTGTCCGTGTTGCAGAACGCTTAGTCTTGTTTCAGATGAATCTTATCTATGTTATATAGGTTCTTATTCATGTTATCGAGATATATTTTTATTATATTGCCTCAAGATTCTTGGATAAGTCTCCAAATGAACTTCTTTTTCAATTATCATGAGCTAAGTCTTATACAGGAAACTCTCCGTATAATACCTAACTCAATGTTAGTCATACGTTTAATAACATAGAAAGTACAGACATTTCGTAAGAATGTGGAAAGGCATGCATGGTATGATTAGGAAATAAAGATATAAGCTGAATTTCGGCCTGAAATATCTCAACATACTCAAAGACGACTGTCCCCCAAGGAAGTCAAAATTGCACACTGAGGGTCCTCTATTAGACTTATGTGTTGTAAACTAGTCTTCATATCTATTTTTTATGAGAAAATGAAAATATATCGTGGATTTTGGTACAAACGACGATCGATAGCCATTTGATTTAATCCCCTTTTGGAATATTCAAACGCAACCCGTGATCCTTTTTGTTCATATTGGTAAGATTGTTGCGAAGAGTACCATTGACAAATGTATTATCATTCAGTGGATAGACTGCGTAATAAAACCGTTGCATTCTGGGTAAGGAAGAAGGAAGTGTTTAAAACCCCAACGTTGATGCAATCAAACACGGGCTGGTGCATATAATTGCCTTAATCCAACTGAAAAGCGATATACTCCACCTTGCAAGGCTTGCAATTCAGAACATGCGAGACGATAATTTCATTGAGGTGGAAATAAATGTTCTATCAAATGTTCTAGAAATGAATCTGCCGTATCCAGGTCACGAAATAGATACGAATCCTCATTGGATTAAGCCAATTATCATGGTAGGTTCAGATCGATGCAACTTGCATTATTATTGAACGATATTTGAAGTCGGGAATTCGTCTTTGATGTAATATCTAGCGGAATAGATATAGGACGGGGATCAAGGGTAGTATGTGCCCCAAATATCAAGGAGAAAACTAAAAGGGAAGACGGGGTAGTAATTGGTAAAGATGAAAAAGAGTGTTGAGGAGCTACAAAGCAAGTGGATTAGATTTCTTATTTTTATTTTGTTTTCACAAAAGACGATAAAAGTTTGAAACTCAAAGGAGTAAGAAGATCTATTTTTAAATGTTTACTTCATGTACTTAGAAACTTTCTCATATGAATCTCAAGTTTCATCAAGTAAGTTGTAACTCGTAAGGGTTGTGTTTTCTATAGCGAAATCTCTTTTTTTTTCATTAGATTTAGATGTAATTCTATTCTATCCAAGGTGTGTCATGTTTGTTACCGCGTTATGTATTCAAGTAGTTTGTTTATCATACACAATCATGTATCTATATGAGATTTATATCATATGACAACTATGCAAATCAATATAGATACACCTTACATAATGATACAGGCACAAGAATTGTGAAAAATAGACACGAATAAAAGGTAACTTTCCTTTTTAATACAATTTATGCATGGATGTTCGAATAATGAGCAAATCGACCACTTAAACTTTGTCATGATGTACGCCATGCAGCTGTCCTTCCTAACACATGGCGTCATAATTGATCTTTCTATAGAAGTAAGATGTTTTGATGGAGCAATGAAAAAGGAGACCCAATTTCCCTTTTGTTCACAGGAAAGCTATTTGATCTTGACCTAATATCAGCTCTTTGTTGGGTGTGCCGACAATGAAACATCTCTTTACCATCATGATAAAAGTATCTTCCATTGCAGAAATTTCCCGATTATAATAATCAGTATGATAATATTAATCATGGGCGATGGAATGCTTTTGAGGGAGGGGGAGGGGGGCTGAACCTGTAGAACATCTCAATTTTATGATAATGTGCACGTTTTTTTATAAATGATTTATGAAAAGGGGAAGGGGGTGGGGGAAGGTCCCCCGGTTCTGCGGCCTCTGATAAATCCAAGTTTATTTAATTATAATGGAGCACGGCGCCAGGATATTTTTTTCGAAGAGGGGAGGGGTGTGGCTTGTACAAACATTCACTTTTGTTAGATAAAGAAATATAAAGCATGGGCCATCGAGCCCAACTATGAAGTAAGATGCATTGAGCATTTAAAAGTTCGTATTACATCAAGACATTGCTCGCGAAACACATTTCGTAAAGGAGCAGTATTATTTAGACATTTTGTTGGGCCAATAGTCTTTTCTTCTTTTTTGAGAAAAAATTTATTTGTGGGTTCCCGTCAAAAATTGGAAAGTGGATAATGTCTACTTTTTTAACCCTTTAATTTTTATCATGAACATCGCTATGATAATCATCATTATCACCACCACACCGTCATTGACATTCTATTGGTCAATACAACTGCTTTTCGCCTTTAAAAACACGATACTAAGGTCCTTCAGCGTAAAATAATAATAAAAAATAATTATAATTAAGAAAACGTCTGTGACAAACCAAAATTTGATGTTTAAGAAAATCCATCCTATGGCGCCGCCCTTCTAGCATGGCGGGTGTGACAAAATGATAGCATGTAGTATTTCAAAGTCATATTAAACATCGGGAGGCAACCACGGGGTAACAAGATCGTCTGATCCACCGTGTATTTCTGGCCTTTCAGTCGATTATTTTACTTCGCTCGTCTTGATATGGATCAAAGTTTATGATGCTCTAATTCGAGCTGAGAAATTAGGGCGACGCCATCTTATTTTAAGTAAACATTTCGCTTTCAGGCGGCTGAGCTGTTTATAAAGTTCTTTTCGCGGCGTTCTCGCATTACACGAGACTTCACCGAACAATTTCTAGCATGTTGCACCTATAACCCCTAAAAGAAGGAAGCAATGGAAAATGCTAAGAACAGTTAGAACTAGATGGAGAAATGCTATGTGAGTTTATTCCTGGTCCCAATTTCTATCCATACATTTTGAAAGTATTCATTTTCTTTGAATCAGGACTTTTATTTATAACTATGAATAGATAGAAGATATATATAACTTTCGACGTTGATTCATGAAAATTATTTGACTTTAAACGAAATACAGGTCTTTTCCATTCAGGATTTCTTAAAAACTATTTTACAAATGTTTTGTAATATGAAGTTTATTTGTAATCATTACATTGTAATCATGTTTGATTTGTATTTGTTTATATATGATGTATGTTTGATTTGTATTTGTTTTATAATGTTAATGATGGAAATGAAAAATAAAACTTGAACTTTAAATATATATATAGGTGGATTAAAATGTTATTTCTGACCATGACGTGATCGAGCAAAATGTCGTAGAAGTTGAGATGAAATTCTTGCTAACCCACACAAATTTAGGAGGCGAGGGGATAAAATTAAAGATGAATTGACATTTCTGTCGGTGTACTCCAGGAGATTAACAAAATGACGAAATTGAAATAATGGAACACAGTAGTTTTTTTAATGGCTTACCAATTTATTGAATTTCTTTGCGGGAGCTTATCCCTTTCTCGAACCCACGGCCATTTCGTCAGTGGTTGCTTAAGCTAAATATTCATGATGACCAAGAGGTAACAATATCTAAAAACCCTTTCAATATTTTTTATTTGTTTCATTTCGTTTAATTTTTCCTATACTCGCCTTTGCACTCAAGAACGGCGTTTGAAAAGGGAAGGGGGGGGGGGCGTTCTGCTGCTTCTCCTCCATACTGCTTCAGAAGGCCCGACACAACATCCTTATAAAATTTTGTAAGGTCACGTCGTAGAGGAAGCGAGAAGATAGTAATCGAACTCGGAGATGGCAAAGCACACTTTTTCATCACCATAACCACCTGTCGCCAGCATCGGGTCAAAATCTGTCATCCTGACTTCTTCAAACAAAACAAGTGGAAGCTGCGTTAGAAGGGGGCATAAGGGATCAACGATATGCTTTTGTCCCTATTTTTTCAAAATGCCTCCCCAAGTTCATGAAGTTACTTAACCCTATCTGTTTCTTTCTTAAGCCTTTAAACGGCATACGTGATTTAAGACAAGTACATAGGCCTATTGTATATTTTAGAAAGTAGTTATATTACCCCGAATTGTTCATGTACTTCAAAGCCCCTCTCCTTTCCACTGTGAGAGAGTCTTCTAGAATTACTTCTCCAAATTACTCGACAAGAATGACAGAACAAACGAATAAAATGCCGCCAGGGGCGGCGGAACGTATTTGCGTTGAAGGGGGGGGGGGGGGGGGGGGCAAGACAAAAAAGGGCACTTATATGCCAAAAAGGGCATTTTGTTGCAAACGGATATTTTCACTATGAAATTATCATCTGTGTGAAGAAGTTGTGTGTTTTGTAGTTATTAAGTTGAGCAATTTTTAAAGATATATATTTTGGTTTTAATTTTCTCAAATGAGCGTAGCGAGCGAGCGGTTTGACAAAAAAATCAAATCTGAAGTTGTAAAACTCGCCTTTTTTATCAATTATGGACCTAATTACTGTTTAAAGGGCATCCTTGCTAGCTGTTTCGAGTGCGAATCACGAGCTCAAACTTTTGAAAATTTCATGTAATAAGACATTAAAAGTAAGCATTCCGAGCAGTTTTTGTAATCATGAAAAAAGGATGTGAATCTAACTAAAGAATCAACGCAAGCTCGGAGCGCGAGCTGAAATTGTTAATATACTGACCAGAAAGGAAACCTTTTAAAGACCGCTTTTAGTGACTCATTAATAAGATTTGGGCTACATGTCTCACCAATCGAATAATGCGAGCGCGAAGCGCGAGCTGAAAATTTACCAGAAAACTGGACATTCTAGGCATTGTATTTAACCAGGAACAGAATGACTGCCTTAATAAACAATAATTGGTGCGAGCGCAAAACACGAGCCAAAATGATATTCCAACCTGAAACTGGACATTCTAAGCATTTCTGTATGAACAGGATGAGTATCTTACTAAAGAATTATTGATGCGAGCGTGAGCCAGAAAATTGTGTTTTTCTCACCTGAAAACTGGATATTCTAAGCACTGTTTGTAACCAGGAACAGAATGAATAGCTTAATAAACAATAATTGATGCGAGCACGAAACACGAGCCAAAATTATGTGATATTCCAACCTGAAAACTGGACATTCTATGCACTTTTGTAACCATGAACAGGACAAATACCTTATACTAGACAATAATTGATTCGAGCGCGAAGCGTGAGCCAAATTTTTGTGATTTTCTAACCTATTAATTGTATTGTTTTACTTCAAACAGGGTATTTCATTTTCAAAAAGGACACATTTTATTTTGAAAAAAGGCATTTTCCATTTTGAAAAACACATTTTATGGGGAATGGGGGAGGGGGGAGGGCACTTGTTTCCCTGCCCCCCGGTTCAGCCGCCCCTGGAGGCAGCTGTGGCAGAATTTGTTTCCGGACTATCACTCTTAGCACCGCAATTGCTCGGCTAACCCAACTATTTTGCAGGGCCAAAAAATCCTGTACTATATAGGTGGGGTTATCCCACTTTGCAAAAACGCTGTGTAAAAAGAAAGTGGGCTAAGCTTAACCCCCACCTATAGTACGGTGTTAATGAAATTTTCGAGTGTCTAAAAGCATATCAGTAATTTAACATCTAACTTAGATAAGAATGATGAGTGAAAGATGAAATCACGCATTTTAGCCGTGCTTCTATCACGTGACTCGCGACTGATCTCTTGTGAATATCACTTCCTGTGTCTCATCAAACACCTGAATTGATCGATAACTACAGTATACATCCCTTCGGTTCATCCCCGTTCCATTAAGACAAATAATATGGACGATTGCTTGTTAAAGAGGACAAGATACACGAGGCAAGTACGTGGCTCATCAAATTTTGGCGGGAAATTGGAAAAAGAGGTCAATCAAAATATTTCATCAGCTAAGACATACATATCTTCTACAAAGTTACATGATTTGTTCCCATTATGCTATAGTGATGTTGCTAATAGTTGGATCGCGTCATCTTGACATTGCAAAGAGCATTAACCATTTGGGATTGCAATTTGCATGTTTATTTTTTTGTAAAACTTGTTATCACGTATTTAATTGATTTTTAGCGGCACAAGCGATCAGATATAATCATTAAGTTCTTTTTTTTTAATGTAATGCAATGCAGGTTTACAGTTTCATAAGCGAATTGAACGATTTCGAAAACGGGACTATTGGAAGATGTATAAATTGCCCTGAGTTTAATGACTAATAATAACCAGCTTGCAGGAAGCTGAAATTTGATAATCAGGCTACAGTTTTTGTAAATTCTTGAGTCATCTTTTCCTATTAGTCATATTACACGAAGAAACTCAAGATATGAAATTGCCTCGTGACTTTCTGTCTTTGAAAGAAACAACAACGACAATGAATAAAACAATTCAAAGCATGTAATATAGAATAACTGTATAAAGTTGCATTTGAGAAGAACGTCGTGTCACGAAAAAAAAGAACAATTTAAATTAAAGGAAATGGAACTGAATGACAAAAGATCGGCTAATCGCTGTTTATAAACTCGTTCCTGTCTTGCATCAAATGAAATTCAAGTTCAATGCCAATACGATATTATTATTTCAGCGTATTTTTTCATTTAAGTTTGTAAAATCAGTTAAAAGTTGTTTTAAGCAAATCAATCATTTCAGCAAGTCTTGAGACCTTTTCCACTTTTCTTGTCCATCTGTATAGTGCGTTGCCATGTCAAAATGTTAGTTCAGTTACTCTTTCTGAAACATACATTCAGTTTCAATAGTTCATATCATAGGCATAGTTATACGAGATAGGGCAGGGGTGCCGGATAGACAGAATTTAGAGAGGGAAAAATGAATTTGATGGATAAGCTGGAAATGCTTTCCAGTATAAACTGTCTCTTGGGTGAAAACCAGGCCATCAAACAAGTTATTTCCAGAAAATCTTTTTGACAACTACATCTTGATCGCCCCCCTGTGACTGAGGTTCATTCATCGAACCTACGTCTATATGAAAAGGGGGAAAATGTACTGTGGGATAAAGAGAGAAAATAATTTAAGCCGCCAAACTGAGACAGAATCATCAATAAAGCTGCACATGCTCAACGAAATAGATTTCAGCAAATTCAATCTGAGATGAATCGAATCAAACAATGTCAATATGGTCAAGTGTCCTGCGCCAGAATATATAGGTTCGTGTCCAAGAATATAATCGGGATCTTATGACTATTCCCCACTTCAAGGAATTCCGTTCATGGAAGGGTCTCGATTTAGTATTCCAATCTTGATTTCCATCAATGTTAAAGTCCCTGAAGATGACAAATAGGTATACATTAGTTAAGTGTCTTGCATATGTTACGCAGGCCTATCGTTGACCAGTTTCTTAATGTAGATGGCTAAACACGAACCCGGATGTCGAGGTTGATTCTTGTGCTAGTAACAGTCACACCAACGAAACCCAGTCCAAACCGACCAATGGTAGGCCTATACCATTATGACGTAATAATTTTGATCGATCTGAAGTCGATTTTCTAGGTGTGACCGTAGCATTTGACTCTATCGATTTTAAGTTAAAAACTTAATAATCAAGGTAATCCGATTGCGTAAAAAATTGGAACGACGCAAGCAGAAATAAAGACACGATAAAAAATACATAATATTGGGTAGATATTTTAAAGAAAAAAACTGTGTATTTTCAAATAAAACTGTTTAGTCCCTTTAGCTGAAGAAGCCTTTTATTAATCAAATCCATAATCATATACTGACAGCAAATTAATATCATCATCTTTTACTTCAATGAGAAAATAAAACGATAAAGAAGAAACGTTGAAATGTCAATTTTTTTAAAAACCATTTTCGGTGTCCCATAAGAGCGATGCCGTGTGAGTGTAGGTGACATGAAGGTATTTTTTTAGGGGATGTATTGCGTTGTTGCAGAACTAAGAAATAATTTCTGCATGTTCTTTCCTTGTTCTTTCTTCCTACTTATATGTTGAAATACCTTGAAATGTGTAGGTGGAGGGAGGGCCGGGGGGGGGGGCGATTGCCACATTCTGAGTGACTTGAACTGACTTAACGATATAAAGGCGAATTTTACCTTTAACGCCATGCAATCTATAAGATGAAAACATGAGGGGTGCGTGCGGCTACTAAAGGTGAATTGTCAATATTCATAAACGCAACCAAAGTGACCAGCATTTCGCTCTTAATTGGTAGTATTGGCCTATTGCGCCCTTGAAGGGCTGTCTCGAATCTTGAAGACGACCTCAGTTGAAAGCCGTAATAATCATTTTCCTTTTTTTAAATTTGCGATGGAAACCCTATTTTCTTTTCCAATTTTGGATTTTTTTTTAATGCTGCGGAATAGTCCATTGATAACTCAAGTTTTACGTTCGAGTTTCGATAGTAAACACTATACCCTGCTGCCTTATTATCAGGCATATCACGATTTCATAAAATCTATATGGTAGAAAATGACGTACATGTCATAATAGCTATGTGATTTGTCGTTTCTTGACTAAATTAATCTCTCGAAAATTTAACAAAGGTATCAATTCAGTTAAATAATAATAAAAAAAATACTGCTGTTTTTTAATACCGCACTAATCTTTGAACAAAGTCAGGATATGGTACAATACCCTAGAAGAGGTAATATGAATGATACAAAAACGAAAAACGGTTTGTTTCCTATAGTTGATATGAACATCGGAATTACAAATATTTATCATTATTTCAATTCACCATAATTATCCTGATAATATCCACCACCAGCGTGAGATCCAACACAGCAGACTCTGTAAACCATATTTTTTTCACACGTGACTTATAGGTTCGTGCTCACAAAGGGTCCTAATGCACTCTGCACAGTTCTTCCATGAAGGTTTAGTCAAAGATATTTCGCTTTTATTTGATTTACCATTTCCACATGGTCCGGGAGAAAAATGCAAATTTCAGACCCTACTGTCACAATAATTTAAAGAAAGCTTGAATGTTTAGACAGCTTTTTACCATCGGCACTCGAGACCGGTCAATTCGCCTTTACCGCCTCAATCTCGCAAAAGAGATTGACATGCAAAACTAACTTCTGAAGAGAAAAAGATTGAAATGCATTGTATTGTTTTGCAAAAAGCTTAGGATTTGAATTTCATTTCAAAATGAAAAGAATATTTTTTGTTGGATGCTTGCTTTCTTACAACTGATGGGAATGCAGATTATTTCTATAAAGAGGCAGAAAGATCGATTGTTACGATTTTCTGGATTCTTGGTTTAGATTTGTTTAGAATAGAAGAAGATAAAAACAAGATCTTGTAACGCTGATTGCATTCATCATAAGAAATGAATCTAAAGAAGTTTTGATTAGTGCATTATAAATCCTCTACTACAATGCTCAAAATGCTCACTGATAAATAGAGTCTACATAATAAATACCGCGCTCATGAATTAACATTAAATGTCTCCCTTTGTAAACTTGTTTATATTCTTCTTGATATGATTTTGTCAAAATATTTTGAGATTTTGTCTCTAACCAGAAAAACGTAAAAAAAGATAAAAATAAAAAATAAAAAAGTGGGCGTACTAGTAAACCTTTGAAAATTTTGTGACATCAAATTAATTACATTTAAATATAGATGTAGATTCATCCTTCGACTGCATCTAGGATAATACTAGGTTTATAAATAAGAACATTACCAGAATTGCGATAGATGTCTTTAAAATGAATTATTCCCTTCACTGGTAAATTACAATCCAAAGATTTCCTTAATTTTCTTCTCGATTGACATAAAATATCGATTGAAATTCTTAGAAAATATTTTTGTTTCGATGTAACTTTATATATCTATTGACCATCATTGATAGTAGCTTTTAATATTTATTTTTCTCCATACTTTCTTTAAAAAAAGAAGAAGAAATGATTAATAAACTGCTTATGCCATACGTGTTGGAAATACAGATCTTTTTTCTTTATTTTTTTTTCTCCCTTTCATCGTCATGTATTGAGTATCTTTTTTATTTTCAAAGCCTTTGCTTCTAAGAATGTAATAAAGCCAATGTTATCCATTCTTTATTTTATGAATACATGGAACGAAGTGTGGAGATGAGTGGATTTCAAAAGAGGCAGAAAATGTCATTTTGATGAATCAATGATGCGGTGTCCATTGAATCAAATCCCGCGGAGAGTCCATTCTCTAGTCGAATCAGTCAATATGCCGACGGCAAATAAACATTTAATATTTATGCAAGAATGTTGAGAAAATCGAGATGATTGTTGAAGGCAGTATAAAGCAAGGATAGGAGTAGACATTTCCCAAACCTTCCCCCTTCTTCCAGCTCCATGCATTTAAAGCGATTGGTCAGCATTTTTAGATTTAAATAATGTTCATTCTGCTACCAGGAAATATAATATGAAATATACGAAGTGGTAGTATATAATAATAACAATGAGAGTGTCTATAAGAGCTATCCACGGAAAGCAGTTTTGATTAAAAAAAAACTACCAGTACTCGTAACGAATATTTCGACTTTTATTCTTGTGAGCCTTGTAAAGAAACGGAATATTTGATCTGAACATTGTAAACATGTGGGTCATAGTTAAAAACAGATCGATCTAAATGTCTCGAAGTGTTACCCGTGAGATTTTCTTTAAGTATCTTGGTCAATTTATGTTAAATCAATATGAGGATACATAAGAAAGCAAGTGATGCAAGATAAAATAAATAAAGAGAGATTGCTCGTCATTAATACGAATTTCTTCCGGGAATCGTTTTTCTTCAGCACATGAGATCAGCATCGATAGATGATTATTTGTTTGTTGCTTTGATGTATGTTTGCTTCTACCCTTCGTAACACATATTTATTTTATTATATCTAAAATGCCACGCTTGAGGGTTTTTTTTTGCAAACATGCCATCAGATTTTCAAATCCCATGTCATTTCAACCGGATGGCACGAGATATACCTGATCGTTTGAATTTCATGTGCCCAAAACTTTCACCTCAATGTAAATTTGATTAGCGGCGCAAACATGAGAAATTACGGCAGGCGTAAATCCAGGCACTGAAGAAAAAAAATGCAACGAAGAAGGAGGTGTAGCATTTTACATCAGTGAACATTTACAATTCAAAGTAAGGAAAGAAATATCATTAAAACAGAGTGAAACTTTATTCATAGAAATCACGAAGCCAAAAAGCAAAAATATAATTATTGGATTGATTTACAGACCCCCTCATGATAAAGTAAATTTATTTTGTGAAGACCTTGAAACGTGCCTTCATACTATTAGAAAAGAAGAAAAACAAATATATTTAATGGGTGATTTTAACATCAACCTGTTATCCCAAAATAATGAACATGATTTATTCCTACACACAATGCATTCATTTGGCTATTATCCCCATATAGATAAACCGACCAGAATTGATAGCCATTCATCAACACTTATCGACAACATTTTTTCAAATATATTAAACAGAGATATTACCAGCGGATTGTTAATATCTGATATATCGGATCATTTGCCGGTTTTTTCATTTTGCGATAATGATATTCCAAAAGAAAATATACTCAAATCGACAATGTATAGAAAAGAATCTCAAAATAACATTGAATCGTTTAAAAGGGATCTTGCTATTGAAGAATGGTTGGATGTATTTAATGAGTCTAATTCAAACATTGCATACACAAATTTTAACAATAAATTGCAAACATTTTACGAGAAAAATTTTCCTCTGATACCACTGGTAAAAAAAAAGAAGGCAAAAATGCCATGGATTTCTAAAGCAATTTTAAGATCCATACGTACCCGAAATAAACTTTACAAGGCATTTTTAAAGAACCCTTCTATTCAAAACAAAAATAAATACAAAACTTATAGAAATAGACTAACCAATACAATTCGAGCTTCTCGCAAATTGTTTTATTCTGAGAAGCTTTACAAAGTCAAATCAAACATGAAAGCAACATGGGAGATTATAAATGATTTGATTGGCAAGAAACCCAAAATATTACCCAAAGATAATTTCACAGCTCATGATGTTGCGATAAATTCAGAAGATGTAGCTGATACCTTTAATTCCTTTTTTGTTAACTTAGGACCCTCATTGGCAAAAAAACTTGACAGAACTGATGAACATTTTGGAAAATTTCTTCCCACACCCATTAACACTTCTTTATTCTTTAACCCAACAAATGTTCAGGAATTAATTGAAATAACAAAAAATCTCAAATCAAGCAAATCACAGGGAATTGATAGAATTAGTACTTTCCTTCTTAAGCAGATCATACACTATATTGCCTCTCCTTTGTGTCATATTTTTAATCTGTCGATTAGCACCGGAATATGTCCTGATTCCCTAAAAATTGCAAAGGTAAATCCTGTTTTAAAAAAAGACAATCCGCATGAAATAACAAATTACAGGCCTATTTCTATTCTTCCCAGCATTTCCAAAATATTAGAGAAGATTATTTACAATAGACTTTATAAGTTTCTAGATACTTTTCATTTTCTAAATTCTAACCAATATGGATTCAGGAAAGGACATTCGACTGATCAGGCGTTAATACAAATATACGATAAAATTACAAATGCAATGGCAAAAAAAGAACATATAATAGGCGTATTCATGGACTTAAGCAAAGCCTTTGACACTCTTGACCACCAGATATTACTTAAAAAACTTGAAAATTGTGGAATTCGCGGAATTACACTATCTTGGTTTAAGAGTTATTTGTCCAATAGAAAACAATATGTAATTCACAATAATATTCCTTCTGATTTTCAGTTAATACAATGCGGAGTTCCACAAGGATCAATCCTAGGCCCCTTGCTTTTTTTAATATATATCAATGATTTGACTTCTGTAACACCTTTATTATCATATGTATTATTTGCAGATGACACCAACATTTTTTGTTCACATAATAGCTTAGAAACTTTAGTAGATATAATTAACCGTGAATTACCAAAACTATCTTTGTGGTTTAAGTGTAATAAGCTTTCACTCAATATAGATAAAACAAACTTTATATATTTCAAGCATACACACTCACATGATAACGAATTTCCTTACAATATAAACATAGACAATACTCCTCTCAAAAGGAAAAGAGAAACAAAGTTTTTAGGTGTCACAATAGATGAAAATTTAAATTGGAATGAACATGTACGTTGTATAGCTACTAGTATTTCTAGAAACGTTGGTATACTTTACAAAATGAAAAACATTATTCCACATACAACTCTTGTCATACTCTACAATTCATTAATATTGCCTTATATATCATATTGCAACATAGTTTGGGCAACATGTGCAAAAACTAAAATTAATACAATATACTTATTACAGAAAAAAGCAATTCGAATCTGTACTGATTCCCAATATTTATCACACACAAATCCATTATTCCATAAACTAAAGACTCTAACAGTATTTGACATAAATACTCTTCAAAGTTTACTTCTTATGTTTAAGTACGTACATAACATGCTCCCACCTTCATTCCACAATTTTTATACTCTGAATACATCTATTCATTCTTACCCTACCCGTAACTCTTCAAATTTCCATTTAATCAACCCTAAATTGCTTATTGCGCAGAGATCCATAAGACACCATGGTCCAGATTTGTGGAACTCTCTACCAGAGCCTGTAAAACAATCTTCGTCTCTTCACTCATTTAAGGCAAACGTTAAATCTATGTTATTATCAGAATATTTGAAGTAAAATTTCTGTGTCATATACTTTTTATCGTGAATTTATTCCTCCTTCGATTTAGTCATTACCAATATCTTCATCATGACCACCATCATCTCCATGGCCTTCATCATCATCATCATCATCATCATATCACCGTCACCCTCAGCTTTATCATCTTCATACTATAATATTGCATGAATTCATGTTTCGTATTTGAAAATGTATGCCCATTCTGCTTTATAAATGTATTAATTAATTCAATTAGTATAAGTTTGGGATTGTCATTTTTCAAGCAATCTGCTTATGATGACAATCCTTCTCCTGCAAATTGTGAATATCATATAGTTAATCATTTTTGTCTGAAATTATCTTTTTAATACTCTTTATTTATGATTCATGCCAAAAATGCTAGCATATTATGTTTATTATGTTATGAAAAATGTATTATACGAATGTTATGGATGCAGAAGAAAACAATAAATCAAATCAAATCAAATCAAGACAAATGCGAACTAAAATAACTTCATTGCCATAGGACAGATTAGTAAGCGTAATATTGTTGAAATATATAAGGAAACAGACAGTAATAAGTTCACATAGATTGTGACGATTAATTCATGTTCCGAACTATTTTGTTGAAGTATATTATGTTTCCTTGTTAAATGATCAGGTCAACTCTGCAAAATAAAAAAATGAAAATAAATAATAAATACTCTGAAACTTGTCAGAGTTATTACGAATGCAATTGATGTTCGATATAGTAGATAACATTCTGAACAAACTATAATTTTTTTCTAAAATGAAGTTGACTCCATTCTTAGCAATAAGTATAATATGATAGGGCTTAGGTTTCAATGAGTAACATGTAATTTTTTTAACTTTGTGCTTTGAGAGTTTTCAATGTTTGAACATAGTTAACGTTACCTTCAATATTCGGCTATAACACTGTAAGAGTCTATTATGATCGATTTTATCGCTCTCCGGCAGGCGGTCGACGATATTATATTTGATATCATGTCCAAATCAAATTTCTCTCGGTAAATTATCCCATTAGCTGATAATGAAATTACATTAGAGAGGTGCAATTTTCTGGAAGGATAAATACGGAAGGCATGTATAATCTGATTTATTTTATATATTCTTGTTGGAAGAGAGTTAAGAAAAACAGAAAAACGAAATCTGACACCGCTCTGAAAACTTACCTTTTCTTTTACAATGAATTATTAAGCAAGACCTTAAAAATTTCTCCAGTATTATTACGCGTCATGAATTTCATAGAATTGACTGAAATATTAACCAAACCCAAATCACATCCATTATAAAACTGAAAGTTATGAAGTCCGAAAGGATATACTTGTGTTACACTAATCGTCACTTTTCTCATTAATCAGTTAATAGGGTGATATAAAATAACAACCGCGGTCATGAAAACAGTAGTAAAAACGAAACAGAAAATGATCTCCCATATTCAGAATCATCGAGCGAGATGGCTGAAATATAGATCTCAACGTGTCACATTTAATCGATCGTTTTTCATCAGCTTCTGTCAAATATCATTCTGTTTTTAATGTAATTTATCAGATTGAAGGAAAGATTCCATCATTAAAAATCAAAGAATTGTACACTCTTAAAAAAAAAAACTTTTAACCAACCCTTCGGCAACATACTGTCCACACAACTAGGTTAAAACCTGCCCAAATTGGGTGATAAAAACTAATAATTGGGTAATAAATTTCTTCAGTTGGATAATAATTGCCCAGAATATATATATATATATATATTATTACAAACATATATTACCCAAAACAGTGGACAGTATGTTGCCCGACATTTTTAGTGTGTATGAAGCAATTAGACGACAAAACACACACACGAGCTTTTTGTATTTCAATTTGCAAGCATATTTCGTTTTTTTTCTCCAAATATAATATATTCCATGCTGGACAGAGTAAAATGTCAACCTGGATCATCCCGTTTCCCTGTCAAGAATAATACTTTCCATGATCACTTAAAGAGAAAAAGAGAGAACAAATGGAATAGTACATGGTGTCATTTTGCGATCTATTTCGACTATGCATATCACGTACTTGAATGATTGCTTTGCATTCTCGGTTGCTTATTATACAGTGCGTATCAAAACAAAGTTTACACTTAGAAAAAGCCCTGGGAATTTAAAAATATACAACATGTGGGTAATTTTTTCACATATAATCTTGGGTTTGGGTCTCATCTATCCAATGAAAGTAAAAGTTTGACAGAATGTTACACTTGAGTGAGCACTGTCCATTTTTGTAAAGCTCGCAGAAATCTGTTTGCGCAGAAATGCTTGTTTTCACGCTGTGTCAAGGGAAAAGGGCGAAATCAAACTTAGCCTGCGAAACATTTCTCATACATTTCCCTTGCACTTTTAGTCAATTGAAATAAAACGGATACATTCAAGCACTTTGTAACAATTTTGCACCTCAAATTGAAATTTCAACACTTAGTAAGCACAACCTTTACCCTTTTTGTGCCAGCTTGATCTGAGGACATAACTGAATCTGAACAAAAGTTATATCAGACATCTCCAGCATATTTTTACTAAGTTTTTATAATTTAAAGTGGGTTTACATTTCATTTTTCATATAATACTTGTTTCCCCAATTCCCAAGCTTGACAATGATTAACTAAATGAAAATCAAGCCTAAGCCATTTCATGTAAATCACAACTCAGTGTAAAGCAAATATCGTCTTGATGGCCTCGGATTGTGGGGGAGTGTGGTGGGGTACAATGCACTCTTCGAAGTGTTTTGGGCAAGGAAACAAGTTTAAAAAGGTAAAATATATTTTCAAATAAATTTTACTAGCTAAATTCCACGTGTTTTTCATGATTAAGTTCTACTTTTATTTGCATAACTATTTCAAGGTTCTGCGCAAATCATTTGTCACTAACTTTCCAAAAGTAAGTGGTGCTCACTCAAGCGGAAATATTTTTCGACTGTTATATCGTCATTTGCTTAAATGGATCTGTACCAATGTTAAAATGTGGAAAAATCTTCAAGATATTACAAATGTATAATTTTACAGGATTTTTTCGAAGTGTAAACTTTTTTTGATACGCACTGTATAGCGTCTTTCTAAAACATCATTCAAATAACAAATCGCTCCATCAATCGCTTTTACTTTCTTAAAACAAGAAGCGTGGTGCAGTCTACTTTCTTAAAACAAGTGGAATGATGCAGTCTACATTTTCAATGATTTAATGATATAAGTTTTAATTCAAAGGGTTACACGAATCTAGAAATAAAGGTTATATAATTATGTCACATGTTAAAAAGTTTATAATTAAATCTGGCTGAAATGGACCACTGGCAGAAAAAAAAGACTATTCACTAAGGCATTTCCATTTTCATTCTTGTCTCCTTGGAGGATAGGTTTGAACAAATAAGAAATCGAATCAGATTCAGATTTGAAGCTTGATTGGATTAAAGATTTTTGTGAGAAAGAATAAAGGCCTAATCATTTTCAGTTTTTAAAGTCAAGGATTGTCCTTCAAATGCCATCTATCTTTTAAATAAAGTGCAACAGCTAGGCCGATTATATAACATTTCACATAATAACATTTCAAGGGGAATCCAGCCTTGGTCATATAAGATGTTGTGTTGGAAAGGAAAAAGATAATTAAAACAGAATGGTGAAAGTTTGAAAAAAATGAGACAAGGAATAAGAAAGTTATGACTGTTTTAAAATGATCTATATTTGAAATTGGAAACTGGGTAAGTAAATTATGACATGGGGGCAAGGACAACTTTCATATAGGCCATGTACTTAATTATAAGTTTTTATTTTATTTTCTCCTTAGTTTTATGTTCTCATGAAAGAAAAATTTAATTTGAAGTAAAACTTTTGAAATATGACTTTTTAGCCATTTTATGTAATGGAGAACATGGAAGAATAGTCCTTGCCCTACATCACTATGACATCACATATGCGGCCAACTTGAAGTCTCCCATATTTAAAACTTTAAAAAATTCATAACGTTCTTATTGTTTGCCCTATATTGTTCAAACTTTCACCAATCAACTTGTCTGATTTTTTTCTCTATAAACAACGTTTTATTTTGGTTGGATTTCCCTTTAATTTAACATGTAACAATGTAAGATGGAAGAACAATCGGGCTGACAATATTAGAGTGTAAGGTAAATCAGTCGAGAATCAAACAAAACCATGAATACCATGAATATTTTAAATATATCACATCATTTATAAAGCCTTGAACATGACGAGCTAGCCTTAGTCATTGCCGTGATAGTGGGTTTTATTTTATTTATTTCATTTCAACACGGCAGAAATTATTCAGCAAACGATGTTTTCGATAGGTCCATGCATGAAAAATAAAAACATTGATTGTAAACCATATTTAAAAAAAAGAAAAAGTAAAATAATATAATTTCATAAACGCTTAGATTACAATAAACATGATGAATAGGAAACATACAAGATAGTTGCATATGTAAAGTTGAAAATGAAGGAAAGATGAAATGAGGACAAAGACACCATCAAGTCAAAAAATCGACACAGCACACCGGGATTAAATACAAATTAAAACTAAGCGTAATGCAGTAAAAAAAAAAAAATGAAGTAAAAGAGGGAATGAACAAATTGAAGATAAACATAATACCATTTAATAAAAAAATAAAATGGTTAAAATATAGATTCAATATAATATATTGTATATAAAAATATAAAAGAAATGATTGGTGTTCATGCATTAACGCTTGGGGTTGTGAAAATGCTAAAAAATATTTTTATAATTTTGAGAACATTATTCTAAATATATTTCATACAAAAAATCAATAATGACATAATATCACTCTTAGAAAGATATAATGTCATTATCGATTTAATGGCGGAAGAAAAATGCCCAAAAGTACAAGTTAGATCAATATTTCATATAGATGCGTGCATGATGGCGCCTCGCAAGGAATTTAAATACAAGTCTTGTACAACAGAGACAATGTGGGGGCATTATGTGCATTGATGTAAAAGTGAGTCCGGTGTGAGCGTACGCGGTTTCGAATTTTCAAGCCCCCCCCAACAAAAATCTCTTCTTTCTTTATTCCATATCAGTATGACTTTCCGTGTAAAGGGGCTGGTATGCTTGAACGTTTTAGCCAGGGCGTGCAGACTTAGCTTATGGCAATCCGTTTTCTCAATCATATTTCCTGATCCTTTCGTTGACAACACAAATGATTTCTTCATAACTATAAAGAATTTGAATTATTGTTATATTTAGTGTTATGAACAAAATTGATTATTTTCTTGATACCATTAACAATAAAAAAAAAAAATAATAATAAATAAATAATAATAATGATAATAATAACAATAATAATAATGATAGTAATAATAATGACAATAATAATAATAATAATATTAATGATTATGATGATGATAATAATTATGATAACAAATTATGAAAAATGGGCATTTATATAGCGTCATCTATCTAGAAAAAAAAAAATTCGAGGCACACTATTATCATTATCCCAGCTTTAGCTTGAGTTGCCTTCCGGTGCTCAGTGAATTCAAGGAATTAATCCTGCCGGGTATCCATTCACCTCACGTGGGTTGAGTGAAGGACAATATGGGTCAATTTCTTGCTGGAGGAAAAACACGCCAAGACTAGGAATCGAACCGACGTCCCTCAGATTGAAAGAGGATAATCGTAACCACGACCACGACCCCTCCCCCAAGAATGGACTATTCAATATCAAGAAATGGGGCCAAATTGAGAAAACTGCTTGCCACATTACATTACCTTGGTATGTTGATTTGAATAAAAAGAGAAAAATCAAACAAGCACAATGCTGAAAATTTCATTAAAATCGGATGTAAAGTAAGAAAGTTATGACAATTTAAAGTTTCGCTTATTGACATGCAAATGAGAGAGTCGATGATGTCCATCACTCACTATTTCTTTTTTTTTTATTGTTTGAATTATACACTATTTCAATTTTTACCAATTTGACAGTAAAGACCAACTTAACTGAACCATAAGTTGTTATAACAATGGTAATACCACATGTTCAGGGAGGAATAAAACTTTGTCTCACAGGATAATGAGGAGAAAAATAGAATAATTCATATTTCATATAATAAAATACAAGAGAAATAGTGAGTGAGTGATGTCATCAGTCCCCTCATTTGCATACCGACCAGGATGTGCATATAACTGTTTTGTGAAATTAAGCGAAACTTTAAAATTTCATAACTTCCTTATTTTACATCCGATTTTGATGAAATTTTAAATGTTATGCTAGTTGGATTTTTCTCTTTTTATTCAAATCTACTTTTTGATGGGGTGGACTTGTCCTTTAATATTGCATGATTTTACTTCTTCTCCCTCTTTTTGCGTATTGCTCTCTCTCTCCGACTCTTAAACATGTTACACAGTAAAAAAATAAAATAAAAAAATCATCGGCACGTTGTTTACGCCTGTCACTCACAATATTATATTTTTTATTTATAATTGTTTAAACTTTTTAAATAACTTGTTTAAAAAGCTTAAATATTTATTTTTGGATTTTTCTTTTATTATTCAAATCAAATTTTTGCTGAAGTGGACTTGTCCTTTAAAGAGATATCGAAAAATTCTCCATCTGGACTTTAATTTACGAAATTTTCTAACTGTATACCTTTAACGCCCGTAGGATAGCGTTACACTTTTCTATTACCGCCTTTTTACTTTTAAACTTTATCCATTAACGTGGCGTGTAATTGTCCTTGGGGAGTGCGATGGTCTCATAATATAGATCAGATTACGGGATTTATGGGAATAAGGAGAGGAATGAGTTCATTCATGTCTTTAATTCAGATACCCTATTTTACGATTTATGGTGGGGAAAAGGGCACTCCGAATCGAACTTCAAATCTTCGGGGTACTTTACTGGTCGCCTCCAAACAAAATGGAAAGACTTGACGGGGTTCTCCATTTGAAGGGAACCTTTTTATACGAGTGTAATTGCATCGTTTCCGCCGATTAAAGGGAGCGGGTGGCATCTTATTTTAACCTTTAAACTATGCCTATAATGCTCAATTTTATTATGCAATAAACTCACTCGCAAATTATCTAGACTTTCCCAGATTTATAATGTATACGCATTTTAGGTGGCGTTTTAATTTGCAAGTTTTGGTTCAAAATAGAAGTCATCATAATAACGTACATAATCCTATAGGCCTATAATATTTTGTATGACACTCTGAATGTGATTCGAGACGTCCCTAGGCTATACGTCGAAAGGGGGAGGGGTATTTATTGCCCCACCCCCCTCTCAGAACAATAAGTTTGCGGCTCGAATCGTCACTCATTAACACTGTTTAACACGAACCTTTACTTCATCGTGTCTGACTGTTATTTATGAAGGGACTTAAGCTGGTAGAATTGTTTTAAATCTTACTTTCCATATTATTTAAGCAAAATCTGACTAATTGAGAAAAGTTAATTGATACATATTTGGTTATGTTATTCATCATGTACTGTTCTATGATTGTATTTATATCCATTTTCACGATTAATTGAGGCACATGCCGCAAAGTCACATCCGAAACTTAAATTAGTATAACGCATATACAAAATTTCCTCACATGAAGAAGAAACGAAAACTGGCGCAAATTGACTAAATGCCCCCCCCCCTCCCCATTCGTAAATTTTCTTGGTACTTCAGATATTTCAGTGCAAACATGAAGGTGTTTGCGTGCGAGTGTATTTTTTTAGTTTTTTTTTTTTGTCTGAAAATAGATAAAGTTCAGAGTGGAGATATGATATGTCCCAACCCCGTTTTTTCCCTGTCGTTGAAGTGGAAATCAATAAAATGAAATGAAACTGTATTTTTGAAAGGAAATATACGATATGATATTCATATACGTATCGTGATGATATATGCCACCTGTTACTAATAAATATCCCCCATTTGAAAAGACATTGATTTTAGCTGTAAACACCGGAGACTGGATAATGGAGTGTTAGCAAGTATCTGTATATATGGTAGGTCTACATACTTAGTCTTGTTTTACATGGGTAATATGATACCCGACTAGCGCTTTCTCTTAAACCAACACGTCACTCCCTGTCCGATCAAATTCTGGGGGCCGTTTCACAAAGCTGTTCGTAATTTAAGAGCGACTTTAAGAACGACTGGTGACCCTTTCTTGTGGTAAATGATATTCACCATTAAATGTTCATTGGTGATTATTTAGCGCGTAAGAAAGGTTCACCAGTCGTTCTTACGGTTGCTCTTAAATTACGAACAGCTTTGTGAAACGGCCTATATGGTAACCGTCAGAGACAAGTGCCTCTCCGCCAATCAAAAAACAAGGATTTCAGTGAAATTGTCAGCACTGACAATTTAGTCAGTGATGACAACTTTCATAACATACTCGACTGGAATACTGTCAATGATGATGATGGTGGTGGTGGCGGTCGTGGAGGTGAAGATGATGATGGTAGCGTTGGCAGTAATGGTGTTGATGGTAAATGATTTGGAAGTGGTGGTTCCGCTGGTGATGGTGATGATGATAGTGATAATGATGATGATGATGATGATGATGATGATGATGATAATGATGATGATGGTGATGATGATAATGATGATGATGATGGTGATGATGATGGTGCTGAGTGCCGACATTGATGGTGATGGAGGTGATGGTGATGATGGTGATGGTGATGGTGATGATGATGATGATGATGATAATGATGATGGTGATGATGATGATGATGGTGATGGTGCTGACATTGATGGTGATGGAGGTGATGGCGATGGTGGTGATGATGATGATGATGCTGACATCGATGGTGATGCTGGCGATGACAATCATGACACTGATAATGCTGATAATGAGAACTGAAATCTATTTTCTTCTTCTTTGGTTTTGATGGCAACCAGTCATTTTTCTGCCACAGCTTTAAAACACAACTTAATTGCTTCTTTCTATGTCTTATGTAAGAGTAGCATATTGTTAAGGATTGTGCTAATTTTAGTTGAATAGAATATTTAAGACAATGCAGAAATACTTATTTGATCAATGTCAGAATAAACAGTTCAGTTTAACTTATAAAAAAAGAGTAAAAAAGCGTGCTTCGGATAAGGAAAATCGGTCTTATCATTCATCAATGCTTATCTGAATTGTTTGCGTAGACATTCGTTCGACGTCTGGCAAGGAAATTCTCTTTTCTTAAAAAGGGAGAAGCTGAGTAACCACCACTTTCATCAACTAAGCACATTATCATGATTATACGACCTACTAGCAATAATTAATTTACTGCTGCGACCTTTTCCTTCTCAATGAATGTTGCACATAACTCCTCTATCTCCAAGATTATACGTGCGAATTTTCACAGACTGTCATAATGTATCGATATAGCATTAACCGTCTCTGGCACGTACTTGGAACATTATCTGTCAAGGGGGAAATAACAGTTCTCATTTGGAGGTACATTTAATGTTATTCTAAACATTCAGGGGGAGGGGGCATTGTGGAGAATAATTGACCAAGATACGACTAGATAAATAAATAGATAGATAGATAGATAGATAGATAGATAGATAGATAGATATAGATAGATAGATAGATAAATAGATAGATAGATAGATAGATAGATAGATAGATAGATGGGTAAATTCTCAGATCTGCAGCTACATGGATGGATAATGACAAAACACTCTACAAGTGCACAGTTTGGGTGAACTTACAGATGGGGACGTAACCCCCCCCCCCAAAAAAAAAAAAGTTTCCACGACTAAAAAAACAAGAAATGAAAAGAAACAGAAAAGAAAAATATGAAAGATATTACTATCATCTGAATAAATTAGTTTTTTTCTTATTGCACAAGTCACTTTTTGGCTCAACTACTTCGCTCGCTAACAGCATTTTTTAATATTAATTTTGGCCCATTTGCCATATCTAGCCCCTTCAAAAACTTTGGGTCCATTACACCACTGGGGTGAAGTTTGGTGAAAGTTTTGCCATGAAAGATGTGTAGGTTTTGAAAATTTGAGGTAGCGTCTCCTTCACCCCCCCCCCCCCGGTTGCGTGCGACTGAATGTTATAGGTTCCCTATATGGCTATGAAAAAAAGAGTTGGATTACGAGCCCCTCCAAAAAAAAAATCGGCGCTGGTTCGCTTGATCGATCGGATCCGTATATATTTCATAAATACACAGAAAATAATAACAATTTTCTTACGAATGTTTTTTTTCTCATCCAGAATAAAAAAAAATAGACCCCCTTTGGCTATGAAACCAAACTCTCGTGGCTCTAACCTATAAATGGAAATAGCGAAGAAGTAATCCAGTGATAAGAATATAGCGTGACAGTTATGCCCGTTTGAGGCATATTGTTATGATCGTGCTATCAAGAATCGTGATGGGTAATATCTAGATGATTATCCTCCGGCTTTATCATCAATCATTTGTGTACTCTGTTGCCGAATAGAATTTTACAAAAAGGAGAATTTCTCGTATTTTTAATCGTCATTTCTGAATCCCTGACCTGGTTTTTAATGTACGTAGAAGAATAAAATTGCAAGTGAAAGTGGAAATTTCTATGTCATTCGGAAGCATTTTGAAATGATAGCAAAGACAAACTATTAATAATCAATTCAAATCAATTCCAATTTATTTAACTTCGCAATAAAAAATATATCGGGGTGTACCAACAGTAAAAAATTCACATAATAAAACAATAGACATATTACAACATAAGTAGCAATACAAGAAACTATAGCAAGAAAGGATACATGTACATAAAATTACAAAAGTGGGTTGCGACCAGAAAGGAACTGCCCTTTAATATGAATAGCCCGACCCACAAATTATTATAAAAATAGATATCTTCATCTGGTTATTTATTTAATTTTTCTACTCGTGCTACATGTATAAACGAAAATCACATTATCGTCAATGAACTATGCGTTTATTTAGCCCCACTTTCACTTTATCATGAAAACAGCAAATTTAAAATGAAAGCAAATCATATCTTCGTTTTGTATCCGAGATTTCATTAGCATCTATGAATGTGAGGTATATTCGTAACAACCTTCCCCCCACTGAAAAAAAGGTTTTCAGAATAAAAGGAGAGGGATACTTGAGTTCCGGTGAATTTATTTATTTTTTCACTTTGTATGTTGGGTACATTGGGATTTCTTGCAACTGAATTCAAGAAGCCAGTAAATGTATTAAAAATGTCAAATGACAAAGAAGAGCTGGAAGATCTTTGTCTAAAATTGGTGAACCGGAACAGCAGATTCATCCTGAGTTTCGGAGCTGAATAAAAAAAAAGGGAAATATTTGTCCCCAGTCCATGACGAAACAGCGATTTTGATTCACCAATTTTCGGCAAAGACTATCCGGTTACTCTTTGTCATGAATGGTATTTGATAATACAGCTTCTATGTTCTTGAAAGTCCCTATTTACGACGAATGTCCATCTACTAAGCTGAATTAAAATTAAAGGTCAAGTCTACCCCATAAAAATGTTGATTTGAAAAAAATAGAGAAAAATCAAACAAGCATCATGCTGAAAATTTCATCAAAGTTGGATGTAAAATAAGATAGTTATGACATTTTAAAGTTTCGCTTATTTTTCACAAAACAGTTATATGCACAACTCAGTGACATGCAAATGAGACAGTCGATGGTGTCCTTCACTCACTATTTCTTTTGTTTTGTATTGTTTTAATTATACGATTTTTTTACAGATTTGACAATAAGGACCAACTTGATTGAACCATATAGTATTAAACAATGCTTATTCCACATGTTCACGGACATGACGGAGCAATCAATCGTTGTTTTACAGAACAGGGGGGAAATTTGAATATTTCATATTTTGTATAGTAAAATACAAAAGAAACAGTGAGTGAGTGATGTCATCAGTCTCATTGCATACCGACAAGGATGTGAATATAACTGTTTTGTGAAATTAAGCAAAACTTTAATATGTCATAACTTTCTTATCTTACATCCGATTTGGATGAAATTTCAGTGTTATGCGTGTTGGATTTTTCTCCTTTTTATTCGAATCAATTTTTTTGTGGGGGGGGGGGGGACTTGTCCTTTAAGCTAAATATGGGAAGTTGTTGCTTATCCATCTTTTGTGTAATTCATATCCCGGAATTCCACCTAAAAGTGGCCAAAAATGTAAATTGATAAAACCCCATTTGGACTAAAACAAATATTGTTCCGCTATTCTTGATTTACTCGAAATGGGCCATATTCCTATACTCAATTCAACCATGGACCTACTACTCAGTCAGAGTAGTAAGTCCATGATTCAACTTACTGGTCCAGTACAACCAACCACCTTCTCAATGGAAGTATACTTGATGCCTTATATCCCTGTAAGAACTGCGTGAACTTCGTTTTGGACACATATATATACACAAAGATTCTACCCTCAGGTTAAAAACGAAATCAAGTTTTTATCTCATTTGGTTCCTAATTTATGGAAATATCTGAAATACTACTACATTTCTTTCAGATTATTATCTATAACTCCACCTTCTGGGAGATCGAACAGGCAACGCTCTTTTCCATTAAGCGATTGTCGTAACAGATAATCCACACTTATGATTCACAAGTAGATGAATAATAGTCATGTATGTCCCTTAGAGCACATTATGCATCGTCTGCTCCGGCATCCAGATTGAAAAAAGGGGCATGATCCAAAGCATCTTATTGGTGATGGTGATTGGGGGGAGGGGATAGAGGGGGGGGGGGTAGAGCCCACTGGGCTCCTTCCGGAAAAAATAAAAAAGCAAAAAAAAATTGGAGAGCTTATGAATACGGATATATAAAAAAATAAACTAATAATTAAGTTTTCAGATGAATAATGGATGATTAGATCTATGAATAAATGGTTGGATATGAATATCTAATGAGTAAATAAACTAGTTTTATTGCAATAATTATATGAATAGATACTAGAAATGTATTTTTCTGAAATAAACCGGGACATATTTTCCAGCGTCATTATCTTCATCAGTTTTTTTAGTTTTGTTCGATTTTGGCCATTGTTTAAAATTTAAATAGAAAAGAGTACTAAGCAATGACAAAGTGACAAGAATAATCTTTACTCTGAACCTATCTCCCACTCGTTTTCTCCCTCCCTCCCTCTCTCTCCCTCCCCCTCTCTCTCTGAATAAAGAAGCATATCCATAGAAACTCCATCTTAACAAATATTTGAGTAAATAGGGTGAAAAAGCATATGAGAAAATTGCAAATTTTTGAAAAGGGGGATTTATAATGAAATGCTTAGACTATCAGACCAACGATAACGATACTAGGTCGATACCAAATTGACCTTAGACTGATAGAGGTCCGACAAGACTGTTGGGTACAGGATGGGTGAAAAATCCGTTAGTTTCAGATTCAAGAATGTAAATTCCCTCCAAGTATGATTTTCAGAATAGGTTTATTATTTGGTAAATAGTGAGGTGATTTTTTTACGAAGTAAATGTACACTATGAAAATTACAGTAATTCGTTGTGGAACCGTATAATTTCTTGGAACCAAACTGTTAACGGTTAGAATAGCATTTACGAAAGACACAATTTAAATGTAAAAATACTGTAAAATCATGATAATTTTACAGTATACCGTAAAAAAAGTCGCGCCGCAAGTTGTCTGGAAGTTACCATGAAATACGGTAAATTTCTTTTTTTTTGTTGGTTTGCTGGACGACTTTCCACCCCTTACTTTTACGTTACATTTACCTAATCTTGTTTAGGCCTACCTATAAATCAAATTTTCTATGTGTTTTCTCTCTGAAAAAATATGCGGCGATTTTTTTGCAGTGTAAAAACCCGTTCTGGTCGAATATGCTGACAAATTTTATTGTGCCAATTTTTATGTACTCTAGATAAAATAACAGACCCCATCCATGTGAAATTGATAACGCATCATTCATAATCTTCATTGATACATGTCAAATCTGCGCCAGTTCTTTCTGATTTATAATGATTTAGAATATAATATTCAACCTTCGGAATTTATGATTAACAAATAACCGGATTAAACATGATAAGTAGAAGGATCTTCATGCCTTCTTTCATGTTTTATAAAGATGAGAAAGATCTGCCATAGTAGTGAAAACCTGTTTTTTGGGCTTGTCAAATTTCTCCTGTTTAAAAATACCCCCCTTATGGAAAATCCTGGATCCGTCCCTGGGCTCAATAATGCCATATTCCACAAGCGAACCTCGTTATTTTGTTTAGATCTAATTAGCAAATTTATGAAAAAGAAATAACATCGTATTATTCGTTAGTTGACGCCAACTTGTATTTTCTTGTTTATCAATTATTTATACCTTAAAGGAGAATGAAACTCTTGGAGCAAGTTAGCTTATGTGAAAGCAGAAAAATCAAAGAATAAGATCAACAAAACTTTGAGTAAAATAGGACTAGCAATAAAAGAGTTATGAGCATTTGAATGTCGAGATCACTAATGCTATGGAGATCCTCCTATTGGCACTGCGACCAAGATCTGTGATGTCACACACGTACAACTCTCCCATTTGGACACTGAAAATATACCCCAAAACATCTCTTTTTGCTCATTCTAATCATATGACAAACGATTCATCAATGATATAATGTTGTGAAACCTCTGTACTTGTCATCTTATAAAGAGAACACCTCACCTTGTGATAGACTCTATAAAAGTGAGAATATAAGTGAAATAAGTACTAAAGTAATGAGGGAGTTGTACGTGTGTGATATCACAGATCTTGGTCGCATTGCCGATGGGAAGATCTACATGGCACTAGTGATCTCAATATTCAAATGCTCATAACTTTCTTATTATTCATTCAATCTTCCTCAAACTTTCAACAATATGTTTCTTTGATTTTTCTCTTTGATATGGATTCAGCTGGTTTCAAGGGTTTCATTCTCCTTTAATCATAATAATTGTAACACGCGTGCCGATTAAAATATTATTAGCTTTCGAGAGGGATTGAATACAAAATGAATTGGCTCGATTTAATGAATTATTCTACAGCTTGTTAATAAAAGACATCCTCTTTAACGAAGTTTGTGAATTCTTAAGGGTTGGTCACGGTATATCTATAATAATACAAAATAGCACACGTATATTGCAATTCCCTTTCCTAAATCAGGTTGTCTTGGTAAAACGCTTTTGCATTTTACATTATCGCGTCCCTAAAGAACAAAATGAAGAAATCACGAAGAGGCAGAATGGGTAGTAAAAGGAAAGCATCTCTTCCCTCGCACCTCTTCAATTAGTTAAGTCCAAATCTACGATAATGAATATTGATGATACTAAGTTTCGCTACGGCTGGCTCGCGTTAAGTCATGACGCACAACGTAATTCTCGCTGACGCTTCATTTTGAGCGATTGTACTGGTGGGGTCCCGATGATTTTAATAGAGCTTGGAGGGGGAAACGGGAGGAAATGGGAACAAAAGATAAAAAGGATGGACATTCGACGACGCTCACTAGTATCTCATATTCTATATGAAGTGCCATAAGGTATAAAGTAAATTGATTTGAAAATTGTTCATTTATGATGACTGTTTTTATGTAATGCATTACATAGAAAAGAGACGTGGTTTCACTCCACTATTTTCGTTTGCTTACAATAAATAGATATTTTTGAAATTATTGAATCAAACGGCAAATTTTTGCACTCAAGTCAGTTCTCAAGTATTAGTCTGCTTTAACTTCATTTTACATTGTTATATACTGTAGATATACTACGCCTAACTGAAACACATTTGTTTGTTTATATGAATATCATTCTCATTATTAAGTGCGTTTTAATTGAAAAAGAAATTTCTGTTTATTGTTTTAATTTATCTTTTTGCAGAATGGAACACGGACCAATGGACTGTAACCCTTGTTTTTTTTTTCATTTACAGTTTCGGTATGATGGTCACATGATGGTAGGTACACCGAAATATCAAGATACAGTCCAGTGGTGAATTAAATTCCATGCTTTCGGACAAGATAATAATTATATACGAGGTATTCAGTGTATATATGTTGATAAGAATGATTATTTCAGTGATTTCCAAATGACGAATTGATAATTTAAGGAAAGTACGCACATTAAAACAACATTTAGAGTATCTCCTCCTGCCTATATGCTGTTAAAACCCGGGCCCTGGAACTTATGTTTGGTCAAGTTTTATTTATTGCTTATTTGGCGCAGCTTTTCACCGCGGTAGCTGCACAGATGTGCCCAAAAACAAAAGAAGGAAGAAAAAAAAAAGATGGTTTAAAGCTAAGGGTTAACGTTGATTTAACCAAAAACGTTTCTCTTTTCAAATAATCTACAGATACTTGAATTTGTAAACTGTAAAACAAGAAAATATTGTGACTTTTGTACATGCAAACGCATGTATTCACAGCTGTATCCAGATAAAATGACGTTAGAAAATCCTTGCCGATGAATATGATAATTGTAGGCCTACCCATTTCCGATGTTTGCAAATCGGAACGTTCCCAAAGGAAATACTCAGCTGGTAAGCAGTAATAATAAATGAAACTACATGACTTTGTTAAACTTTTGGAGCTTATCAGCTTTCAATTGTCGTACAAATTTGTCTTCTAATAAGGTCTTTAATAAATACGGAGCCTTTAAAGTGCCATCGACTTGACGACTTGGCGAGATACTTTATCTTGCCATGTCGACATAATAACCTTATTGGGCGATTCCATACGTGTCATACGGGACATTTTGTCAACAATTTCTAGTCTCTTAGCTGACTGCTTGAGCAATGAAAAATTATTTTGGTCAATAATAAAGTTATAGTGGGTAGTCATGTGAAAAACTGATTACCAACAAAAAATATTTGATTATGGCTGAATTAAGGGCGAAAATGTTGTGTGTCGTACGGGACTCGGAAATGTCCCGTACGACACGCAACATTTTCACCTCTAATTCACCCATGGACAGCATATATTTGTAGGTTGTCAATTTTTCATATATCTACCCAGTAGTACTATATTATTACCACAAAACAAATAGAAGTTCTTTGTTTGTTTGGACAATAGGTTGAAAAATGTTGCGAAAATAGCTGATTTTTCTAGCATGGAATCGCCCTATTATGTCGACATGGTGAGATACGTTATCTCGCTAAGTCGACTTATAAAAAGTTATATGTTGACATGGCGAGATACGGTATCTTGCCAAGTTGACTTATAAAACGTTATATGTCAACATAGCGAGATACGGTATCTTGCCAAGTCGACTTATACAACATTATATGTCGACATGGCAAGATATGAAGTGTCCATGGCCCGGCGAGAGTCCAAATTTCTCGCCAAGTTGACATATAATGTTTTATAAGTCGACTTGGCAAGATAACGAATCTCGCCACGTCGACATATAACCTTTTATAAGTCGACTTGGCGAGATAACGTATCTCGCCATGTCGACATTATAAGGTTATTATGTCGACATGGCGAGATAAAGTATCTCGCCAAGTCGTCAAGTCGATGAGACTTTAAAGGCTCCGTAAATAAAAGGCCTTTCAATAAAGGACTTTATAACGAAACGATGGCTTATAAGAATGGTCTCGTATACGACTATATGGATGATAATACCGGTAAAAAAAAAACAAGGCGTGGCTCATGTGGGATATGCTCTTTTTATCGATTATTTTGACCAATATTACAATGCCCACAAGTGGTTCGTATATTGCATAAGAGATTCGTATACTAAAAATAAGCGAAAAGTGGGCTGTTTTACTTATCATTTATCCATACACCGATGGATAGCTACGTCTTAAAGCGCTTTTTTTAATGTCAGATATTATTTTATTGATTTCAAATTGGTACGTGTTTCCGATAACGATCTCAAAAAGAAAAGACATAAGTTAAATTTTAGAAGAAAAAACGTGATAAAACTGAATATTCAATGAAGCTTGTTTCTTTGTTTACTGAAATGCTGTCTACATATAGAATTATCAGTTATATCACTCTCACATATACAAGTTTATGCCTCATTTTGTTTTTTTTAATGAGATGGAGAAAACGAATGAATGTCTAAATTGAAATGGTTTTATTAATCTGCAGAGCGATGCGTGTCCACTATCAATTTCTAATACTCGTAAACCGAAGGCATTGACCGGGGAAATACAGGAGAAATGTGACATTTTTAGATTTATATTATCAAAGTATCGATTTGGAGAAACTTTCAAGAAAGAGGAAACGATGAAGAATAAGAAAAATAAGAAATAGAAGAAGGAGAAGAGGAAGAAGATAAATAAGGAAAAAACAAAGTGGAAGAAAAAGAAGAAGGAAAAGAAGAAGAACTGAAGAAGAAGAAAAAGATGATGATGATGAAGAAACACAAGTTTAATGCCACAATTTGCTTTTTAATGAGATGAAGAAAACGAAATTATAAAGATGAGTGGTTTTATTTATCTGCAGAGCGATGCGTGTCCATTATCACTTTCGAACAAGCCGAAGGCACTGACCAGGGAAATACAAGAGAAATGAAATGTTAGGTTTTCATTATCAAAGTAAAGTAACGATTTGGAGAAACTTTCAAAAAGAGGAAAAGATGAAGAATAAGTTAAAGATGAAAAAGAAAAAGGAGGAGTAGAAGAGAAATAAGGAAAAAACGAAGTAGAGAAGAAGATGATGATGAAGGAGAATGAGAAGAAGAAGAAAAAGAAGAAGGAAAAGAGAAGAAGAAAAAGAAGAAGAAACAAGATGATAAAGGTGATGATGAAGAATAATTAAAAGAAGAAGATGAACACAAAGAAGAAGAAGAAGCAGAAGTAGGAAAAGAAGAAGAAACAGAGAAGAAGAAAGTGATGAAAAGGTGAAGAAGAAGGAAAAAAATAAATGAAAATATTGAAAAGTGTGAACAAGAAGTACAAGGAAAAATAATGAGAAGAAAAATATAATGTGGATGAAGACAGAAAGTATATATAGAAAACGGATGTAGAAATGATGCAGTTGAATTTTTAGTATAGTCGGTAGAAGAGGTAGAATGAATATGGTAGAGGGAATGAAGAAAATAAGGAGGAAGGGGGGGGGGTGATCAAGTAGGGTAGGTAGAGGTGAGGATAAAACGACACATTAATAAAATATAAAGGACATAAAGAGCACGAGACAGGATGCTAAACACTGTAGACTATTCTGACGACTCATATAATGACGAAAAAAAAATAGGTGAACTCTTTTCATATGTTTTAAAAATATAGGGGATTCGAAATTAATTATCAAAGCTGAGGAATATGTTTATTTCACGAAAAAATGAAGGGTTTCTTATAAAAATAAATGTTCGCCTCTCGCCTATGTGATGAATGCGTCGCGTAACTTAATTTTCATCCCTGCTCCATATAATTATTGACTCTCCGATAGAATTATAGATTATCTAAGTGTGTCATCGCTACTTTGTAACGGAAACCACTGTCTGTTTTATGTGAGGCAGAAAGGCGACGTTATGTACGGTGGAGCATTGCGTTTCGTGTATCAATATCGGGATAGGCGGCTAAGCAAATCTGAAAATGAGGATTGCCGATGGGTGAAGTGCAAATAAAAATACAATCTGCGAAAATAAATATTAACCGGGACATATTCTATACGATAACAATGCTTCTCATATAATTGGATATTGGAGAGTGTATAGTAGATTTAGCTGTGGTATTAGTTATTTGATATCCGAACAACTCCTTAGAAAAAAAATATGGTAAAGGAAAACAAGAAAAATAGATAGATAGAAAGAGGAAGAGATGTGTAGAAAGAAATAGAAAAAAATTGGAGGGGGAGGGGAGAGAAAGGGATAGACAAAAGTTGTATATATAGTATAATACTGTTGGGAGAGAGAGAGAGAGAGAGAGAGAGATAGAGGGGGAGGGAGGGAGAAACAGAAAAAAGGTAAAGGACAAAAATTACGAATAAAAAAGGGGTTATATGTGATTGAGATTAATCAAAATGATATCTATATAGCCATGCAAAATAAACACTTTCCACACAGAAATGTTTTCGAATCAAAAACCTTTACAAACCTGGCATGTTATAATATAAAAATTGCAAATAATAGCTGGTTAAAGCGAAGAGAATACCATTATCCATTATTATTGACGAAAAAAACCTCATCGGAGGAATATATACAATATAAAAGTTTGTTGATCGGAATCTGAATCTTTTACGTATCAAAGCGGGTCCTTTAGGGTTTGCATGTCATCGAGAAATGTCATGAGGATCGCTTTCTCGCTTTCTTTTGTGGATAGACGATACAAGGCTCTTATCTCAATCATAGTTCAAATAACGGGGACTTGAGCTAAGTTTTCGAGGAAAATTGCGTCTCTTTTTAGTAGTTACCATTTCACGCGTCTGTACCTTGAGAAATGGCTTCATGTACAGGTGGTGTGCAGGTAGTAGCGGCTCCAATAGCGGAAGGGGGGGGGGGTTGGACTGGTGAAAGTGACCTTTTTTCTCTCTCTATTAAAATTTACAGTTGCACGAATACTTTCAATGATTGTCTCTTTCCTTTTTTCCTCCGCTTTTTGTGATTTTTTATTATTTATGTCTGAGAAGTGATAAGGGTAAGATCGTTCCTGTCCCTCTCTTTAGTGCTTGTCCTGATCTGCAGCTCAACTTTAAAGTTTACTCCGAAAGTGTGGTCTATTTTTCACTTGATAATATACAGGCAGTTGCTCTACTAAAAAAAAATCTAGTCTTGGTACAATATATTCTCATTTGATTAATCTCCATAATCATATATAGACATATTTTGGGATGTTAATTGCTGAAAATCTACGACAAAACCCCAAATCACACATCATGCCATATACTGCAAGTATTTTTTTTCATTGGTCATCGGTCAAAGAAACCTAATCAGAGAAAGATGGAAATAAAAGTCCTTACTGCCCCCCCCCCAAAAAAAAAGGAAGAATCAAATCAAACAACGTAAACATCTTATTTTCAGGTTATCACAGTGATCATACTTCCAAAATATTTGTGTCAAAATTTGATACTACCGCCCAAAAGACTTGTTAAAAGAATTCGTTACCATGCACATTTTACGTAATTTTCAAGTTTCTGGATTCCGATCAATAAAACTTTCTTATCTAATGAAGATGTGAACTTATCATTTCTATTAATCATATCCAGAAGCAGGTGTAAAACATATTCATTGTTATGAAAATAATGCTCTGTTTACATGATATTTGTCTCAAATCCATTTCAACAGTTAGAGAATATTTGAATATCGTGTTTTCTTACATAATTATTGTAATTATTTGCGATGAAAGAAGCGTAAATTCTTAAATCATCATTTCCGACTTGCGGCATAAAGGCTTTTCATGACTGAATAATTTTCTAAGCAGTCATGCTAAAAAGTTCCGCATTTTCGGAAGTTTTTAGCCCAATTTAAGTTTTTTTTTATTTTTATAATTGTACAGCTTAGTAGATAAAGTTGATCCCTTAAGAGGATTTTCAAAGTGAAAAAATCGATACCTTTACATAGATTGTGATTGGAGTGATGTTTTACATTACATGTTGAGGTGAATTCCCTATTGTTTTTAAACTGTTTACGAGATTTGTATTAAAAAAAAAAAACCAACACTCCCTTTTCATCCGCACAGAACAGAATCTTCCCTGATAAACTTTAAATTGATATAGGTTACATAAATCTATAAAAGGAGTGATAAAAGTGAATGAAGTAATTACGTTTTATATTTGTTCTATTAGACTTAAACTTTGCTGAGAGACCTGAAAAGATTATCCATATGCGCAAGTATTTTTTTTTGTAATATCGATATTTAGGGTATTAATCAGTTTGGATTTCGTAAAAGTACTCAACAATATATATGGCTCTGGGTGACTGGTTGACCCAAGGAATTATAATGGATACATTTTATGGTCTATTTCCCAAGCACGCATTTAATACCATCGTGTTACATAAATTAATAATGAGTATTTGCACACTATCTATAAACATTGTTTCTTCACGTATTTGGCACAGATAACATTAACCGAAAGGAATCGATTTGGGGGATGATAACTTCTTCGTCGGTCGGTAAAAGATTGCACTTGTTGAACCTCAACGCACTAATCAATGGCATGCACCTACCCCCTGGATCAATTTCAAGCCCCTCTATTGTCAAGAAATAGCCAGCGGGCAACACGTGCATTAATATCCGTATCCAATCTGCAACTTTTACCATCGGTAATTGCAGGGAGTTTGGAAGCAGGTGACGATTTGGCCAGAGCCCTTGGGGTGAAGTCACGTCACAATTTCTTTTGCCCGGGTCACACTGGCACAACGCCAACAGGAAACGAGAAAGAATATATATACAAATACCCTGAATACTGTCTTTAAAAGATGGACGCGTGATGTGGGTATAGAGGCCTATAAGTATATGGTGTTTAGCATAAATTCAATGCCACGGAATAACGCCTAAATAGCATAATTTGTACGGCAGTTCACCTGTCGAAAACAAGAAAATACGACAATTACTTGAAGAAGAATTCACAAGTGGTTTTATCTTTCAAAATGATTTTCTAAGTGAACGTAAACATTTCCTCTCTTTTTCGGATATTATATTTGATGATGCTTGATCCTATAATATTCGAAATATATGATTTTATACAATACGGCCAGCTGTTCCTTCTATCGCGCCCTTTCCCCCGTAAGTTCACGCGTCCAGGGCCGGGTTCCAAACGAAAAAAAAAATGAGGGACGCAATATGGCAAATGGGGCAAAAATTGCATTGAAAAAAAATCGCAAGGAATGTTTTTAAAGTGGATATGTAGTTTTGTGAGAGATTTTGACATAATTAAAGAAATATTTGACAAATAGAAAAAAGAATAATATCATATTTCATCCTTTCCATTTTCTTTCCCGTTTTCTTCCCCGTTTTCTTCCCCCTTTTTCTCGGTCGTTGAACTCGGGGAATGAGCAATGCTACCCTCTCTGCACGCCAGTGATTTCAAAGTAAAAGCTCGTAGTATTTCAAAATAAAATTTCACGAATTCCAAAAAGTATAGCCTAATAGTCATTTTATTCTGTATAATGTAATTGATGGCTATATACTTATTTCCGAAGTGAAGAATATAATATTGAGAACCATTATAGTATTGAGAATCATCCACTTTATTTTACTCTAGAAGAACTATGATGTGATCATTAAGAAGTACACCACTATCTTCTTGCCTCAGCCGTAAGATCATCACACTTCAACACGATTTCTCGATTATATTCCGAGGAAAATCCACAGTTATGAGCGTTTGCGTTACACGTTTTTAGACTAGAGAAATATTGAATTTATCTCCTCTCAAACACGACAAATATTGAAATTGGCTGGCTTTACGCGTCAGTCTATGTCCTGTATATTAAGCCAATAGATTGCACTCAAGAATGGGAGATGATGGAATGTTCATACAACAGTCCCCTAACGTTAACTTTAAGTCGTCATGAATGCAGTATTGGATACACAAAGTCACATCTATAGGTCAATTATAGCAGCGTCATCACAATGAGCTTGTATAGGGCTGTGTACTGCAATTTTTATATTAAGGTCTATATTATAGATGGTCTCCCTCCAAGGCAAATTTCATGCGATAAATTTGATTTGATTTGATTTGATTTATTCATTTATTTCCACATTCCAATAACAAAATTATATACAAGTGTAATCATTTTTCTCAGCATATCATAACAATAAACAAATGACATAATGAATAACATATGCATACATACATTCTAACAATCAAATTGAAATATATTTATACTTGATAAATTTCTTTTTTTTTATTATTAAAACAAATAGCAGAAAAAAAAATATCGACATAATTAAGCTTAGAGCTTGAAATCGACAAAGGCCTCGAAAGGAAAGAAAAGGAAACCCAGACAAACAGTGCAGTAACAGTGCGATAATCAGTGCAATATTCATAATATCAAACTATATGTATACCACTCTGGATAATAACATTATTAAATATGCTATCAAGAGATTGCTTGACTTGGAATAATGCAAATTTCGAAAAGATATAAAAATAAGGTTAAGATGGGCGAGCTCGAAGTACACGGGCTTTCACTCAATTCCTATATAGTGAAAGCTTACTCATTCATTTGGACTCAATTAAATGATAAACTACATTGTTTTTTTTTTGTATATATATATATAGTTGGCACCGTTTTTTATACCTCTGAGAGGTTTTTTTTACACATGATTTGGAATTCTGATTGTCACATGCATGTGAACATACCTTTACTGCCAAGTTCAAAACGATGTCGAGTTGACCGCTTACAAATGTCATTGAGCTGGCTTCAATAAACATTTGACGGGATTCGAATTTTCGGAGAGGAAGCATAGCTTTTTCCAGGGAATTCATTGCACTTTTACATCAAAGCAAATCGGCTTTTTTTGGCAAAGAAAGACCCGAGTGAAGATGGCGATAGAAAATAGGGAAAGATAAATAGAGAGAAAGAGATAAGAGAGGGAGGGAGGGAGGGAGGGGGAGAGTTAAGAGAGAGAGAGAGAGAGAGAGAGAGAGAAAGAAAGAGAGAGGCAGAGAATACAAATAATGAAGAGAGGAGGGTAGAGATAGTTGCGTAAAAAATAGAGGGTAATTGAGAGAATGAAAACAGAAAAAGGGAGAAAAGAGGGAATTGAAGTGAAAAAGAATAGGGAAGAGAAAATTTAAACAATGAACTTGCAAAAGAATAGCAAAATTCATGATTTATGAAGAAAAGAGGAGTAGGACCAGAAATGCAAGAAAATAGTTATTTACAATAATTTCATACCATGGTATTTCAACGATAATAAAATGACAAAATGTGAATTTTACACACGACGTCTCATTCTGTCGTTGTAGGCACCCAATATTCACGATATATTTTCAGATGTCATATTGCAATTGTTCGAATCATAATCATTCACTCTGACAACAGTCAAGCTTTAGGCCTACTCCATGCACGTAAGTGCAGCATATTATCTTTAAATGGGAGGGATAAGGTGGGTTAGAAAATACTCTTTAACTTTTCTTTTAAACATGAAAACGTAGGATTTCTCCGAGATCAATATGGTGGCTTATGAAACTAACGTGAAGAGCGAGCAGAGAACACAGATACATGAGATTGACATTTGGGGATCTATTTCAGCTTTCCGCCACCTGCGTATCCTGGCTTTAGCAGTGGCGTGGCGATATGTAGCGGTGTGGTAAAGCAAGGACAAGGGGGTGTCTGAGGCTCCTCCATTAAGGTGGGAGGGGGATTCAAGAGGAAGTTATAAAGAGTGGGTAGGTGATGAAAGGAGGAATTTGGGGGCTCATAGACCACACCTAACACCATTAATCGATAAAGTTTGCTCCACTCACGTTCCATTCTACGCCCGTCCCCGATACCACTCGTTTTTCACCTCTGAAAATGAAATATACAGCTGGGACACATATCTATATAGTATTGATCACAATTCTGCATTAATCATGTTAATATATCATGTCATCATCATCTGATTTTTATTTATTGAAACTTTTTTAAATCTTCAGTGAAGGCTTTAAACGTCAATGCAGAGGTTCTTCCATATTACGACAGGGATCATAAGCGAAAACAACTGAAAGGGGTATCTAAGTTTTGGATACATTACATTTTTTTCGAGAGAGAGCAAAACCGGCGACCCCAAAAATCAGGTCTTTGATATTTCATTGGAAATAAATCTGTCATGTATTCGGCTTACTGCAGAAAATCAAATGAAGATTATGATCGTGAAACATACAATGCAATGATAATTATATATCTTTCCGGTGAAGAGTTTCTACCCCTCGTCCGTAGGCCATTGTATTAAAAAAATACGAGTAGAGAGCCTACGAATATATATCTCCTTGGCTTTCATCGGATAAAAAGCATCCAACTTTATGACGATTATGATAGTGAAACATACAATGCAATGAATTCTCTGGACAGAGTAATAAAAGAGGCAGCTAATCTGAACCGATTTAAATTACTCATCAAAAAATTTCTTCTGAATTCTTATTGATTCAATCAAATATTTTGTAAACTTCATACGTATCCACGGTAGTATTGATTATTTTAAAGTCAATATTTAATTTTGTATATAGTGTATATACATCTGTGTTACAGTGTTTATATCTATATGATTTTATAGAATTTTGCTCATTATTTTACTCTACTTATATCATATTACCCTTGTATAAAATTTTGATAGGGGGTCTACATTTTACAAGCTTTGCTTTTTAGTATTTAGGCCCCTCCACTTTTTTTCATTTCATTGCTACGTTTCAATCCTGCATGTGTTATGCATTTTTTCATTGTAAAAAAATGATTTATTATTAATGTACTTTGATGATTGTGGAATATGAATATATCAATAAATAAAATAATTAAATAAATAAATATATATTTCCGGGGAAGAGTTTCCACTCCTCCGTATGCCATTGTATTACAAAAATAGAGAGCCTACGTATATACATCTCCTTAATTGGCTTTTATAAGATAAACGGCATCCAACTTTTATGTATACAAAATAAGTTTTTCGGGGGAGGGGGTGTAGGTGTTCTCTCTACGAAAACTTTCAACCAACGTGAATGGTCTCAAAGATAATTTGCATTTACTTTAGAAGTTTCACAATATCAGTAGATAGACAGAAGTCTAGGTTATAGGGGAAAAAATTATCAGTTTGACATTGCAAAAGGATCACGGTGGCTTGGCTGCTCTACCCTCCCTAATACTCGAAATTGGTGGAAACCATTTCCGAAGTAATCATCGTAATTACCAACCTTGCAAAAATTGTTCCAGCTTAAGACATAATATGGGATTAAATTTGCCCTATGACTTTTTCATTTCGAATCCCCCATAAATCTTAGTCTAAATATCTACCTTAGTAATTTTCTAAATTGTCAAAGCTTGACAAGAATCTCAGTCTAAGCAATCAGTAGGGGAACCTATGATATCGTTGATGTACGTTATCATGAAAAGTCATTGGCTGATCACAAATTTCTAGAAAGCTCAGAATACTTCACCCTTTCCCCGTTTTTTAATACTTGTTCAATTTCTCCACTTGTCTTCCAATCCCAAAATTAGATATTCATGATATTGGCCAACATTTCCCAGTTACCATGTATTTCTCTTTCTTTTTAATATGCCCTTTTGCTTAAAGTTTGTATTAATATTTTTGATCCCTACTTTCATAGCGTCAGCTTACCCCCCCCCCTCCCCCAAAAAACAAAGTAATCAGTCACAGCTCACCTCTCTCTTCCTGATGTACACACAAACACCCACGCACACACACCGCACATAACATAACCACACACACCCACACATACACACCGCACATAATATAACCCCCACACCCGTTGCCGTGCCATTTTTCATTCTCTACAAATGATTACAATTAAGAATGAACCGGTGTGTTGGCTCAGTTCACTGTAAAAAAAAATCTTTGAATCAGTATTTAAGTAGAATTTACAATTTGTAATTATTTTTCGTTGTTTTTAAGTAGTTTCAACTTGTCTTTTAATTTACTTGATTTACTTGATTTATTTGGGTTCAATATACATTTAAGAAAATTCACGTATTGATAGCTTGCTTTGATTGAGTAAATCTAACTCAATTAGGCAAAGATGATTGTTACGTATAAAATCATGTTGAATGTACTTATATTTTTCAATTAACGCCATATTTAAATAATGCATGAATATTCATTAGAGCAAGTAAATGTTTTTTTTTTTTAAATAACTGTCATATCTATTTGCGTTTGAAATTGTTTTGGATAAGGGTGTGCTAACTATTGTATTCTTTTGTTGAATCAATGAAAAGGCAATATTAAATAGTCATTTAGCAGAAAATTATTCTCACTGTTTTATTTGTAAGAATGAAACGATCGCGTATAAATATAAATGTCAGTACCTATACATGTACAGGTAAGTGACAATTCACAAAGTCTAATATTTGGATAAAACATGTCTAAAATGAAAATGATGCCACCAAAAGTGGGACGATGGGGGAGCGGACTTTCGAATCACGAAAGTCCACTCCCCCATTTGATATTTTCAAATATTTTGTTGATTGTTTTACTTAATTGAATTAAGTTATTGTAACTTAATTTTCTTGAGTAAAATGGAAGCAAAGAAAATAAGTAAATTTTACTTAAAACTGCCAAAGTCATAAATACTTGAAAAAATTAAGGCAATTTTTTGCCACAATTTTATTAAGTAATTTCTACTAATTTTTTTTACAGTGGTAGAGCGTCCGTCTCACAACCGGGAGGTCGGGAGTTCAAACCCCGGCCGCGTCAGACCAAAAGACGTAAAAAGATGCGAGTTGCTGCTACCCTGTTTGGCGTTCAACGATTAAAGGAATATAGAGCCTCGTCGATCTGGCGCTGCACAGAGGCTGCCGGGCCCAAGATCAATTGGGAAAGCAAATTTTCGGAGTATTTCATTTAATTTCTATTTCGTAAAATAAAATATGGATTTTCATCATCTTTCATTATAAACGGGTGATCATAAAATTGTACCATAAAGTTTTTACCAGAATCATGCAGGTGGTCGAAAAAAACACGATTATCTTCTAAAATTTTACTGAATTCATAGAAGATTCTCTAAGCGGCAATCATTCAACCTATTCAAGCCCCTGTTACGAGTAACCTCGCCCACTTGTAATGAAGTGTTTTCTTTTTTCCTCCTCAAGCAACTCTCTTCCCCTTCTCTCCCACCCCTCTCACTCTCTTTCTCTCCCTCTCACTCTCACTTGTAGTCCTATCCCAAACATCGGTCCTCCTTCATCCACACTGATCGATGTATATTTCATGAATGATTCGTCCAGAAGTCTCGCCTTTCTACAATGATCTGTAGACCTTAGCTGATGGGTGATCCATTTTCACGGGAGCGTGACCCGAGGGTGGGCTGTCTCTTGCTCATTTTCACATTCGCGCTTGAAACCCTTTTCACACTAACCACGCTAACCGAAGCACCTAGGAAACCTATTAAGCCACCTCCATTCGGCCTGAATTATAATATATATTAGGAAGTTTTCGCAATAGCTACGCAGACGCTTTCTGGAACGTAGAGAATTGTCAAATGCCCTTCATGACAATGAAGTCTTTGTCGAGTTTCGGTAAATAGAAACAACAGTTTCGTCCGTGACTCTGGACAAACGACATATTTGCGATTTTTCGTCAGCTCCGAAACGTCGAACGAAACTACTGTTCCGATTCCCCGACCCCCGACAAAAACCTCATTGTAATTTGACTCGTATTTAAAATGTATTTGCTGCGTTGTAGGATTCATTCCGCGTCGCTGCGTGAAAACTCGTTAATAACTGGGGCCGTTGCGATTGATTCGATCAATCCCAACTATGAAAAGCCAGCAAAGTCAACATATAAAATGCATGTTGTGTTTTTACTATGTTTTGGCGATCCAGCCTCACAGGTTTCTTATAACCTTCATGGAAAGCCACGCAATTTATTTTTATTATCTAATCACATTATTTGATGTTTCCTTGTACTTTTATCCTATTTGCGAAATAAAGATTGAATTGAATTGAATTGATGATTGCTCAATTTTTTTTCTAGATTTGAATGTATATCCATAAATTCATTGATTTCTTGACAGTTCGGTGTGTTCTCCTTTGTTTACAAAGGGCATTTTGCACATTTCCTGTAGAAAAAATTATGACACTGATGGATTTCCATAGAGTTATACGATTGATTGGATCAAACGTAATTCTTAAGACGGGGCCCAGAAGTCAAAGACCTACTGGCGTAGAAGTGCGTAAGTACCAACGCGCAAGATATGTTATGTAACGGGCAATCCCATTGGTGCATTAATAGCAGGATATTGCGTCTCATGACTGTGGTGTGATCTGGATCTGACCTGTGTAGAGGTGCGTTAGCACAACTGTGAATCTGAATGCGACTTTTAGTCAGACTCAAAGTTCTTTTTTTGAGACGCATGTATTTAGCACATAATCTCATTTATGTTAATTGCTAGTCAGTAACGCGGGTCATTATCCAAGTATGATCTAACCAATGCGGCGAAAGGTTATCATGGTTGTAGACCACTTGCAATTAGTAGTTTATTGCGACGTTTTGTCACACTTTAACATTGCGAAAAACAACCTAACCTGTGGTATAATTCAATACTTAGATCAAGTAAAAATTATCTAAGTATGTTACTCAAAACAAGAAATTATACTCTAGCCTTATTTGCATTGAAGGCCATGCATGTTTGCCCAAAAGCCAATATTCTTAATGAGATACATTGTGACTTAACGGCAGTGGTATTCAAAGCAGACTCCATAAGGGCATAAGGTGAGAATTACATACACACAAGTCATGAGGTGCCTTTTTGAACAATTCGTTAAGATCGTTTAAAATGTAATAAGTGCAGACCCGAGCAAAATAATGAAAGTGATATGGATTCTTGTTATTTGATAAACCATCCTCATATCATATCAAAACAATGTCCGGTCATTATACATTACTCATGACTGCATATCACCGGTCATTAGTAAATCTACTTTTAGGCCAAATAAATGACCCGTCGCATGTGTCCGCGCAACCAATCAACTTCGTCATCTTAACGATTCACACAAGACACGCTACTTCATGTTTCTGCGTGGCATAGGAGTCTATACTGCGTAAAATAACCTCGGTATAAACTGCCAGAAGACTTCTGACTTATTTGGCTTCAGTCTCCTTTAAGAGGAGTGTTTTAACATGATTAAGGATGTTCCTCATCCAAAATGAAATCATCTAATTTTCATCAAGCTTGGCTTAAAATTACTTTCAAACCGAGATCTCTTTCTCTCTCCCTTTAAACCATAATTATGCAGAGGAATTGCCAGGTTAACAATTAAACCATTCTCTGCGTACTTAATACTGTCTTAAATTCCATCAAAAAACCTAAGAAAGGAAGTGAGATATGTCGTTTGGTAAAACAAAGCCGTTAGAAATCCTGCAAAACTCACACAAAGGGAAATAAAATCTCTTCAACAGAATTTTACATTGAACCTATAGTAGACTTGTTAACTGCAAAAAAAGGGGTGAACGCTGCATTTTTTAGTACAAATGTCCCACTTGGCACAAATGTTCCTTGAGTCAAAAGAAAAGGATTCATCCAAAGAGACACGCTGTATCTATGCAAATAAGCAAGTAATTTGCATAAATTTGCATATTATGTCAATATAGTAAAAACAAGTATTTCAGAATATATTTTTAACCAGAACTGCCCTAAAATTGGAAATAAAGACTTAGGGTAAGATAGGGAAGAAAATTGTCATAAAATAATTGGGATATCCTTGTTTATTATTACCTAATTAACATAAATTATGCAAATTATAATTTAAAACAAAGTATTTTTTCATGAATCCTGAACTGTTTTATAAATAACAGCAATTAATACACAATGTCAACATTCTACATGAAAGAGAATATATTAGCGAAAACATCGATATGCTTCATGACAGTATTAGTGTCTTAATTTGCTTTGAAAGAGGGCAAATATGTCAAAATGTATGACGTGATATTGCGCTAAAACGAGACCAAAACAACCTCTATGTCAAAGTCACACTCACGAATCTGACAATAAAGCGATCAATGGTATGTCATTCGAGATAACACAATCTCAACACAATAGCTTCCATCGGCTTCTCGTATCGCTTTTGTTGGTGTGTCTGCCACACCGTAATCTATGGTATATACGGGCAAAATGCATTTCGGTATCGGTAAAACACTATTAATTTTGTTTTATTTGTTTCTAATTTGTTTCTCTTGGAAAATTTACAGGAGACATTGCTTTGCAGGTTACTGCTTTAATGAAGCTCTGGCACATGAATCATGACGAATGTACCCCACCTCAATCCATATTTTAACTTTGTTAAAATATATATCTTTTGGAGACCCCAAAGTGGCAAAACTGCATTCCCCGCGGCATTCCCGCTACTTTACAAAACCAGTTTGACTTGTATTATCAACTTGGAAAAGACAGATGTATGAGACATCAGTTAACGTGTTTCCAGAAGATAGTTTTTTTTTTATTTAAGCCTATGCCCATGGGAGCCCTCCGAATTTACCCCATCCCGTCTCTGTATTTCGACACCAAATAAAAAAAAATATATCGTGTTTTAAAGCCACCGGCAAGGCAAATTGCGTTTTTGGTATAATAAAGCAACTTTTATATCTATATTTCATATTTATCTATATCAATATTATTATTATCATTAATATTATTATTATTATTGTTATTATTATTATTGTTGTTGTTGTTTTGCAGTTTGTAATAATGCTCTAGCACAGTAAAGGCTATAACCCAACAGGATCATGCCTATAGGATACCCTTTCCCCTTTTGGTTTTATGTATTCAAAAATAGTTTATTGTCTTTAGAACTCATATCTTGGAATAGATTGAGGTGAAAATACTCTACAATTGACATGTAGAAGAGCTGTGGTACATTGAAGAAAAGCCACACGTAAGCTCTAAAATACCCCTTTATTGATTCCACTCTATGTTAAATTTAAATATTTTTAGAGTCCATTCGGAAGAAAGACACATTTCTACTACACACAGTAAAGCCTCTTTACTTTCTCCTCTTGAAAAAAAAACATAGAAGGCATTGTTTTATATCGCATAAAATAAGTTCGTGTACATGACGGTGGCCTGTCGAAGTTGCCCAACTCTTTATTTTGTTTTGACAATATATATTTAGAATATCGTCTAAATGAAGCCCTCATCTGGAAAAGGGCACTAATTAAAGGCAGCATCTACATTATATAGAGGAGGCCCTGGTACTTGGAAGCGGGGGCTGAAGCACCCGCAATATTTTTCTGAAGGGGGGGGGGGGGGCTGTGTTGCGTGTGTTATTCTCCATAGACAGCACCCCCTGGAATTCCGGCAGATGTGACAAAACGAAAAAAGAAACGTTACCAAAAAAAAACCTTCATTTTGTAGTGCAATCCATTTTGTTTATTTGCTTGTTAAATTTCTTGATGTTAATTTGAAAAGCAAAAAAGTTTCAATGTAAAATTTTGGTCCGAAGAAATTTAATAAGCTTCAGCCCCCTGTTCCCAGTGCCAGGGCCTCCTCTATATAATGTAGATGCTGCCTTTAATAAGTGCCCTTTTCCAGATGAGGGCTTCATTTAGACGATATTCTAAATATATATTGTCAAAACAAAATAAAGGGTTGGGCAACTTCGACAGGCCACCGTCACGTACACGAACTTATTTTAAGAGATATAAAACAATGCCTTCTATGTTTTTTTTTTCAAGAGGAGAATGCAAAGAATATAAAAATATAGATATAAAAGTTGCTTTATTATACAAAAAAACGCAATTTGCCTTGCCGATGGTTTTAAAACACGATATTTTTTTATTTAAAGTCGAAATACGGAGAGGGGATGGGGGTAAATTCGGAGGGCTCCCGTGGGCGTAGGCTTAAATAAATAAAAAAAAAACTTTCTTCAGGAAACATGTTGACTGATGTCTCATACATCTGTCTTTTCCAAGTCGATTATACAAGTCAAACTGGATTTGTGGCGGGAATGCAGGGGGATGCAGTTTTGCCACCTCGGGGTGGCCAAAAAGATATATATTTTAATAAAGTTAAAATATGGATTGAGGTAGGATACATTCGTCATGATTCATGTGCCAGAGTTTCATTAAAGCAGTAACCTGCAAAGCAATGTCTCCTGTAAATTTTCCAAGAGAAACAAATTAGAAACAAATAAAACAAAATTAATAGTGTTTTACCGATACCGAAATGCATTTTGTCCGTATGTATCATAGATTACGGTGTGGCAGACACACCAACAAAAGCGATACGAGAAGCCGATGTAAGCTATTGTGTTGAGATTGTGTTATCTCGAATGACATACCATTGATCGCTTTATTGTCCGATTCGTGAGTGTGACTGTGACTTAGAGATTGTTTTGGTCTCGTTTTAGCGCAATATTACGTCATACATTTTGACATATTTGCCCTCTTTCTAAGCAAATTAAGACACTAATACTGTCATGAAGCATATCGATGTTTTCGCTAATATATTATCTTTCATGTAGAATGTTGACATTGTGTATTAGTTGCTGTTTTTTAAAAGCAGTTCAGGATTCATGAAAAAATACTCTGTTTTAAATTATAATTTGCATAATTTATGTAAATTAGGTAATAATAAACAAGGATATCCCAATTATTTTATGACAATTTTCTTCCCTTTCTTACCCTAAGTCTTTATTTCCAATTTTAGGGCAGTTCTGGTTAAATATATATTCTGAAATACTTGTTTTTACTATATCGACATAATATGCAAATTTATGCAAATTACTTACTTATTTGCATAGATACAGCGTGTCTCTTTGGATGAATCTTTTTATTTTGACTCAAGGAACATTTGTGCCAAGTGGGACATTTGTACTAAAAAATGCAGCGTTCAACCTCTTAACAAGTCTACTAGCTATACAATCGTATCACACCAAAGCATGCCTTGCTTTGTCATACATGACATTAGTAGGATGGATGTTACCCTGTGTCTATATGAAGAACCACCTGAACGTGTTTGGCGCCAAAAATAAGCATTACACAAAGCAAACGTCGGGAGTAGTCTGCAATCGATATCCGAACTCATGCGGAATACCTGGCTCTCCAAACGTCAAATAATATATTCAAACGGATATTGTATGGAATTCCATGCATGCAAACAGTTATCTAGGAAATCTACATGAACAAGCAAGTCTATATCAACCAACTATATTTAACTCAGAAGACCTATTCACAATTGCCACATTCATGACATTGATCCATTGGTATTTATTTTTATACTTCCCAATTAATCGGAACCAAATAACCTAATTCTAGGCATTTTAATGAATCATGTCCTGTAAAATAACATGCATTGATTGATAAACGACGTGGTGAGATGCTGAAGGAAGTTGACCTATTTATGGCACACCTTGAAGGAAAGATGGAGAGTCCCTATTTTTTGTTTAAAGCCTATAAAGCCGTCGTTTCTTGTATGTCTTGCTTGAGTGTGAATATCAGACAACTGACGTCAGTTTCAAAATTCAACAGCGAATCAGATTGGTTTATATAGTGAGTATATGCTGAACAGTTACATGCACGTCAACAATTCACCTTCTAAAAAACCCCACAAACATTTGATGACCTTCACAAGAGCCGCGAAACAACCGGGGGGGGGGGGGTACTTCAGCCCCTTACTCTTTTCAGTAACAAGGTACAAAAATGTGGAAATAACTATCAAATTGTGATTTTTATAATCATCTTCAGCCCCCGCCCCACTTTTGGTTCAGCCTCCACTTTTAAATTCGTCCCGCAGCCTCTGCTGCATACTTAGATTTAAGTATTAAGAAATATCAGTTTTAGCCAGTCACGAAATTCTTTCGAATGTCTATTTCTTTCAGAAGCGAGATCCTCTATTTAAAAGGGAACAAGATGTGAGTATGCATGCTTCTTTAGTAAACTGTATGCAATTCCATCACATTTGCCCTGCAACATGGATGGACCGATACTAAAGGGGTTCGATCATGAACCAATATGATTTAGATGATTTGGTATTCCGCTGCTCTTGCGGAGTCACGAGCTAACTGTTGACACGCTCAGGACATGCCAAGGTATCTTGGTCAATGCTGTAACTCACATAGAGCCTCCATATTTGATCATCTGATCACACACGTTGTACAATAACGTTTTTGCTCAAGAGGCCTGCAGTCAAAAGGATACTAGCTAATGTAAGGTCGGAGGGGGGGGGGGGGGTCCGGTGAGTGGGGTGGGGCCGGGGGCGTGCCCCCGTTTTTTGATAACCGCTCTTGTTTCATTGTTTGTTGCTTTCTGCATGGTCATAAGCTTTGTGCCGTTAAATCCCCATGAGTGCTGGTACCCCATTTTTTGGCTTGTCAAATTGTGTATGTGAAAAAAGGCCCATTGTGGTTAATCCAGAATCCACTTCTGAGTTAAATTATATTTTATTCCTTTGCGTCTTGAGAAAATATTCATTCTTGAGCCACTCTTTGCGTTGTTCTGTGTTCGTACTTTTACCCAAGTCATCATAGTAAATGGTGACGCACATCAAAATGAAGATAAGTTGATTTTGATAAAAGCATGACAATTTGAAAAAAAAAATCTTACTGATACATGTAAACGTGTGTGTTTTGGTCTACTGCATTGGCCTCATGCTTCCAGACTGCAGATGACAAGGTATGGGGTTAAAATAACCATGTGGCACAAAACCTTTGGAAAGGCAATAATCTACATTTGCCTCCCTTGACACAGGTGAAGTCGATGGGTAGGATACTCGATGTGAATCTCTTTAAATACTAAAGCATCTTATTGGCAGCGCCAGTAGCGAACACGATATAATCAAATATTTATCTTTACAAACATAACAAAAAAAGTTAATATTGTCCGCAAACGCAGAATCAAATTTTGATACATGCATGTAACGCGGTCCGGGCTCCAGCCGCTAGGTTACTTCAATGCTTTCAACAGCTAAAAAAAATCATTGTTCCAAGGTTCTGATATTTCCTTTAAAAAGAAGCGGCTGTCTTTTTAATCATTTTCTTTCAAATCGGCAACCACGTGTAGGAAGATTGTATTTCATAGTGATGAGGTAACCTCATCAACTCAATCAATTTCAAAGCTGGGTAGAGTTGTAAAGGCAATTTCAGCGTAAGTGGTGAATGTTGAAGATGAAATATAGGCAGGGGCCCTGGTGCCAAATATCGGGGTGTTCGTGGAGGTAGTGGTAAGAAGGGGCGTGAATGCAAGGGGTTGTAATGCTTTACATTATCCATCGCCCTCAAGTCATTTGTATTTATTTTTTCTTCATATTTTTCCCTTTATCTTGCTTTATTTCCCCTTTTCCTGCGTTTCTTTTAATACTCTTCTTCCTTCTGCTCTTCTTCTTTTTCTTCTTCTTCTTCTTCTTTGTCTTCTTCTCCTTCTTCTTCTCTTTCTTCTTCTTCTTCTTCTTTGTCTTCTTCTCCTTCTTCTTCTCTTTCTTCTTCTTCTACTTCTTTCTTCTTCTTCTTCTTTTTCTTCTTCTTCTTCTTCTTCTTCTTTGTCTCCTTCTTCTTTTTCTTCATCTTCTTCTCTTTCTTTCTTTTCTTTTTTTCAGCCTGTCAGACCAACGTTTTTGTTAGTGTATACCACTCACAAATCCTTCATCCATTCACCATGCAGCTAACTCACTGCGTTTTCTTTTTCTTTGTGTAATTCAAATCATATTTCACCTATGATATGGAGAGATCAAAATACATATGGCGTTTAAACATGTAAACAATCAGACAACGCGGTCAACCGCTAAGGAACCTTTTTATTTATTTTCACTTCATTTTCGAGTCGGTTGCAAACCCTTACCTTTTCAGAAATCAAAATAATCAAATTTTCACGATAGACCGAGCATGTGAAGAAATAGAAAATGAGATGTTGCCACTGACGTTTCTAAAATATCTTAATATTTCTTTAATATGTCGAACCACTTGGATCTTTGGTAGGAAAGGTTTAGATAGAAAACGATCTGAATGGGGTGGGGTATAAAAATGTCTCTGCTCAACAGCAATGAATTATTCTCCTCGAACATTAATTGATTGATCGAACAGAATTTAATTCGAAACGCATTCATAGCTGAGATTATGAAAATACTTTTAGGCAATAATAAATCAGTGGGGGGAAATTTGTAATATTAGGCCTTTATATTCCGAAACCTATAGATTCGAAATATAAATGAGTAATGTCATCTACGTGATAATTGAGTCCGAAATCCAACGTGATTAAAAACTGACTGGTAGTCACGCATGAAAATTTACAGAAACTCATTGCATAATACTAATTAAAAGAGCTTCATGAATACATTGTAAACACAGGAAATTTTAATCAAATTGAAAAATATTATTCGCAATTGATCACGCTGATTGGTTGCATTGGATACATCGAACCTTGTTATCAATCAAAACTTAATCTTATTCTCCCCTATCCCCCCCTCTGACTTTCTCTTTCGTTTTTTTTTCACTCCCCCCCCCCCTCTCTCTCTCTCTCTCTCTGCCTCTTGCTTTCTTCCGCCCAATCACCCTTTTCATTTCACTTCATATGAACATTTATAAACCCCCTTTCTGCTTCTACTATTTTCACACATTCTTGTTCTCTCCAGATGCACTATTTTAATATTCTCATATTTTTCAATTTCTAACACCTATATAAAGAAAATCCTTGCACTGGAATTTATTAAAATATGTGAACATGATTATGAAACAATTGGGAACAAAAAAAGTCTTTTCCCAGCCTTCAGCTTTGCGCATCTATCACAATATGCATTGAAATTTAAATATTTTCTTTTTTTTCGCTTTTTCATGAATACATGACTGAATATTGATTGACACCCAATATCAAATTGTTATGACAAACCTAAGGGGATTATATATTCATGACTAGCTTACGCTGAAAATTGTTATATTGATCTCTTGCGATGAAATTTTAATGTGCATTAAGAATAAATAAATTTGGCACCCGAAAATGTATTTTAAAGGAAAGGTGTGATATATCGCACCAGTGGCGTACCGTGGGTCACGGCATGGGGGGGGGGGGGTACCAGCAAAAGATTGAGTCTCTTAGTGGGCGCGCGAAGCCTGCTCAATAGCCAGGTATACTGACCTAATTGAGACATTTTAAGGAATCTGCCATTAAAAGGAAATGTATCTCATTGATAAAATAACGCGAGCGCGAAGCGCGAGCTCAAATTTTTTGATCAGACATAAAAAAGGGCCATTGTAAGCAAATTTTTGTTCTCATGATACGTACCTGTCTCACGAAACAAACAATGCGAGCGCGAAGCGCGAGGTGATTGTTTTTATATGTATTGACCCCAAACAGGGATATTTTAAGGATTATTTTGGAAGGTGGCAGGGAGGTTCCGCACCAACCACGCAGACGTTTTAGGGAACTTTAGGTATATCGAGGTTACTCATCGAAGAAAAGATACAACCTAACACTTCAAATTCCTCGTCCTTGCAAGAGTAATGTGACAACGTTAGTCGTTCTTTCTCAAGACATTCTCCTATATGCACCTCCGAAAAAATTATCTGATTTTAGTGGACATCTACAGACCCATATATAGCCAGGGTTTCAATAAGGGGATTTTTCCTTCCCTCTTTCCTTTTCTTCTCATTTCCCTCTTCTATTTTTTTATTGCTACTGAAAATTTTAGGGGCTCCGTTCGAACCTCTCCCCCCCCCCCCCCGCTACGGGGGAAGCGAAGAGCCTTACTCTTCTAAAGCTTTCATTATTCTCTATCATTGGCATAATGAGCTTTAAATTTCAAGCCCCCCTCCCCTCATCTGCAATCTAGTGCTTTCCGCCAGAATTCATCTCTATTATCTTTTATACACATTAATTCTAACTCTTCAGACGAGCTGGTTTAGATTCAGTTTCTTTTTCATAAGAACGCAGTTATAATAAATTATTATTTTACAAAATCCAGTTTTATTGTAGGATATTATAGTTCAGTCAAGGAACATAGGGTTATTTTTTTTTAATATGGGCGTTCAAAATAAAATTCAGATTTGTTTCTTTCTACGGAAAATTAAGAGTGTATTGAGCAGTCTGAACAGACCCTTTGTACGTCACGGCAATCTTCATCGACATCGAGTGGAGAAAAATATAACAATTACATCCTGTTGGCAGGCTACGTAAATAATCAAACAGCGCAAGGACCATTAGCAAAATGATTAATTTTCAATACACAAATCCATGTTGATGATATTGTGATAGTAGTTGTAAAATCGATCCTACTGCGGTATTGCAGCCCTGGTAATTCAATTGAGGTCAAATGGACATGTTGGTTATGCCTCAGATACACCAGCAAAACTGACTACAAACCGATCAAAGCGTTCACGTTATTTCCAATGACATACTACAGATCGGTGTGGATTCGCTTTCGTAGGTGTGACTGTATCATTAGCGTCCAATTTAGACTGATGAACTTCCAATGTAAAACCATTTATCTGTGTGTCGAACATTACATGTACGAGAAATCGATGGCATTGGGGTATTCATAGAAACAAGAGTATTATGCATATAGGGCGGAATGATAATTAGGTTTCAATACAATGTATTATCATTTTGATTGCTTGGAAAATTGATCGATGAAATTGGCATGATTACAGTTAATCCGCTGATGAATAAGTACTTGGTGGTCATTGTACCAAAATCAAAACTGGAAGACATTTTTTTTTAAATCAACATAAGTATACAAGGAAAAAAGGCGGTACCAGAACAGGTGGATAGCGAGATAAATATACGTAGAGAAAGAGGGGGAGGGAGAGGGGGCATATAGATAGGGAGAGAAAGGAGGGGGCGGGGTGGGTAGGGAGGGGACGGGAGAGAAAGGGAAGGGGGTAAAATGGATGTGCATGGTTAATAATGGAATAAGAGAAATTAGGATAACGAGAATAAAGTTAGCGAGAGAAAGAGAGAGGAAGATGCACACATCCACACGCACACAATTATAATCACACAGACAGACTGAGAAAGGAAGAGAGAGAGAGAGAGGCAGAGACGGAAATAGAGAGGGTAAGGTGAGAGAGGATTTTCTTCAACATTATATTCCAATTTCCATGATAAGAGAGCACCTTCTTGTAAAAAGATGGTTGCAAATCTGAAGCACGGCAAACACGCAGAAAGGGATTTAGTCCATAAAAATGTGGGCAGCTACCTCTCGACTACCGCCTTATATACAATGACAGATGACAGGAAATCAATATTAACAAGAAGTGTTTTCAGATCGAGAGTTGTAAGTATCAATATTGGTTTTTATGGACGACAGATTTTGAAGATAGAAATATCCGAAGTACAGAGCAAGATGCGTTCCCTCGTACTAATTTCAAAACATTATAGCTCGCGTGAATCGCATCAATTTTGCAAATAAAAAAATACTTCAATATCTTATGCTGATAATATGAGCGTTAATTTATTCTTCCTCTTCATGGGACCAAAATGATTTACACTATTAAGGAAAAGCCAAAAAAAACTAAATAAAAAATACAAATACATCATTCCGAAAATACGAACTACAAATTCAAACTAGATGATAAAACACCACAATAGATCACTTTGGCAAGATATCAAAAATTGTGAACTAAATATTTCATAAAATCCCGGCCCTCTCAAACCCTACAACTTATCATTATCTCCCATTCTCTTTCATGTTCCCATCTCTCTTCATTAACGCTTTCGTTCATACAAAAAAAATATATTTCCAATTATTCTGTGAATCGCAAACAGTTTTTTTTTAAATAAATTTTCTCTATATAAGTCGTCATACACCTCCCACTTATTACTCCTTTTCCAGTGCGAAAAAAATCTATAACTTAGTTGTATTTCCTTTTCTCCCTCAGCGGGAACGTTCTAAAGATAATTGGATTTTGTGTGTAGCAAAGTATTTTCATATCTTATGAAGATTACAAAGCCCGGTACTTCTTTCTCCCTTCCTTACATCTTTCATTCGCTATAAGTACCCTTCAATCATGCCTCATGCCTTCTTATAAAGATTTCCCGTTCTACATCATTCTACATTCTTTTACGGTCCTTTTTTTAAATCGTAAGATGGTTTCATATCTTATTAAGATCTCTTATGAGATGGTATACCCCTTCTCCCTCAGTCTTGATAAACTACTCCCTATTCGGTCCTTCATATTACCATAGTAATCCATCATTTTTTTTTCCAATTATAAAATTATCTTCTATTTAAACAATAATTTTAAATTCTTCGGTAGATTTAGTGAATCACAAACTACTTTCATATCTCATGAAGATCTCTAATGAGGCAGGATTTGTACCACTCACTCGTTTTTCCCTTACACCCCATCCCATTCCTTGTAATCCACGCTTCAAAACTTTGTCCTATTTCCCCTTTAATAATTTTCTCTTTTTTTTTAGATATTGAATTAATATTTTCCTATCGAATCTGAGTGTTACAAACTATTTCCACATCTGCCTTGATGGCGATTGGTCAACAATATATTTTTTTACCCATTGTCTCATTCTTACCCATTTCATTCTATTCTTATAATCTCTCAATCCCATAATGATCCACCCCTTATCTTTCTTGTAATTGTTTATTCTACCTTGTTAGGAAGGTTGTTTTAAACATGAATACTTTCATATCTCATGTAGATATGTTATGACCCCCTAATCCGCATTTGAACCCAATCCCAGTTAATATCATCATTCTCCCGACTTCCCCTTTTAATATCTTTACAAATATATTGACTTTATATATTCCCCTCGATTCTGTGACTTTAATAATTTATTTTCATCTCTCATAAATTTGTTTTAAAGACTACAACATCTCTACCTTTTTACCTTAGTCAAATTTTTCTTTTCTCTTAGTCAAAATTTTGTGCTTTAGATTCTAACTCTAGATTATGATTAATATTTGCGAATCGCAATGTACTCTCATATCCCATGACAATCTTGCCTGAGTTGGTTTACCAGACACTTTCCTACATCCCGCCCTTGTCCTCATAATTCATTGTTGTCGAATTATCTTTCCTTTCTTTCAGATCAATGTACACATGCCTTTAGATTTTGTGAAATGTGAGTATCAGAGTACTTTTGTGAATTTAAGATACGGTTTATGTCACAAAGTATTCATTACGGTGCAGCTTACACCCCTTCCTCCTCTTTCTTATCACCCTTCTAGTTATAATAGGATTGTTTTACCCCTTTAATCTATCCCACCCCTCTGTTTCAGCCAACCCTATATGATTAGATATCATCTTCATATTCATAGGTGCATGTATACTTTCAATTAAAATACGTTTATATCTACTCAAGATCACCATAGGTATGCACCACTTCGCCTTCCTTACCCCCTTCATTAATTTGTATATTGTATCTTATGGAAAAAAATTGACAAAAAAGAGAAGGGTTTCCGCTCTAAAATGAAGGTGAGTTAGGTCACATTTCTACATTTTAGCATACTAAATCGATTTCCAGGATGTTCTGCCTATGGTGTGTAACATATGCCATCCATGTACGCAGCACCCTCATACAAATCTTGGATGGTGCTTTATCCCCCCAGCCCCCCCCCCCACTTCCCAGAGTCGTGTATGTTACCCAATTATCTCTGTTATCAGAATACCCCTCTCTTTTGGAGTTACTGTGTAGTAATGAAACATTCACATTGTTTGCATTCTTCTCTCTACTAGGCGAATTGCAAACACTTTCATTTGTCAGGAATATATTTTATAGCGATCTAAACCCCCTCTATTATTCTACGTAAGACTCATCTCTAACCGTCAATCAATAAATGATTTCCATTGAAGTTCCAAGTACATGAAGTAAATTCTGTGAACCACAAAGTACTTTGATTTCGTCCATAAATCTGCGTTGAGTAGAATTATGATCGTTGTCTGTGGATGGAAACGCTATTCCCTTCATTAACAACCAAGATCATAAGTTCCCTCACTCTTTTTGTTAGCCTTCTAACCATACCACTCCACCTCCTTTCATTTCCCCTTCTCTCTCCCTCTCTCTCTCTTTCTCCCCACTATTTCCGTATTTCCTCATCCATCGTTATCACCAACCTCTCTCTCTCTGTGTCCCACTCCCTCGTATTCCTTGTCCGTCATTATCATCCATCCAAACTCCCTTTTCCCATTTTCCTGTATTGCAGCGTTAAGTGGGCACTCCTGAACACTTTGGGGGATAAAATGACAGCACACTGCAACGTCATGAAATATTGCCTCAGGTCTCCGAAAGAATTCTCTTACCTTATATTTTAATGCTAGTCGTACACTATATAATAGCACTAAACCATATTCATCAATGAAGATGTGTTGCAAATGCTACAAAGACACTCTCGAATAACCCATACAGCTCTATATTATAGTTCTAATATTTTGTTCTTGTCCCTTTTTCATTCTCTTTGCCTGTCTGCCCGTTTTTTGTGTCACCTCATTAGACTCCTGTCCCTTTCTCTTTTTATTTCAAGGTGATAAAACCAAATCATCATCATCATAATTACAGCCATTATTTATCAGAGGATTTTTTTCCCATTCCTTACAAGTAGTATTTCGTGTTAAAGTTTGAAATGCAAATATTATTGAACAGAGTGAGTAAATAGGGGATACGAAAAGGGAATGTTCTAGATAGTTGAAACGTGTTGAGAGGGGAGAGATTTAGAGGCAACCCCCTCGATGCATTCATCTTGCCAAAAGTGTAATGCACATTCGCAATACAAGGAGAAACTTCTGTTCAAGCGCATGATTATCGCCGAGTACTTTTCTCGTCGCAGAAGTTTCTTTGCAAATCCAATGATGCCTGCATGTAGTCGGATAATGGCAATACACTTATTACACAAGAGAAGATGAGAGTTTTTACTTTTGTTTTAAATAAGATAAAATAAGATATTTAATAATGGTATTTGAGAAGAATATGTGGTACTTCTCAAGTTTATATAAGAAAAAAGTAATTACAGAAATTGCAGATTCTGTGTTATGTTTCGTTTGTTTGTTAAAGGAAAGTAAGTGATCCGATAAATGTTCAAGAATATTTGAATAATGTCATCACCAGTAACTGTGTGCAACGTTCCATTAAGGTTACCCTGGGGTTCCAAACGTCACAAACACTCGTAAATGCAATATTCCTGTCTAATATTAAATCTACTGCTTCTTAAAAACCGGAAAAGATCTGTTATACGGATGGATTACGGTGATTATGAGGGCGTTTATCTCACGATTTTGAAAATCAGTCCAAGTAACCGAGAATAGTCACCGTCTTTGAAACAGTTGAACTCCAAAATGGTTAGTCATGGAAATTACAACCAGTCCTGAATTGCGGTTTTCCGCCATGCATACCTCTAGAAGCTGAGATTTTAGCTGGTAAAGAAAAATATTGATTATCCATTGGGCAGACAAAATAATGATCATCTTGGGATTGGAGATGTTGGCTACTAAATTCTTAATTCCCGAGTAGATTTAGTACTGCAGTTTTACATATAAAATAAGCAATAAAAACATTACAAAATACGAGTGAGGAAAATAAGAAGAAGGAAAGAAAGAAGAGAGATAGGGAAGAGAGGAAGAGGAATATGATAAAAAGGAGGAGGAGGAGGACAAGAAAGAAGAAGAACAATAGGAGAAAAGGGAAGAACATGAAGAAATAAGTAAAACTTAAACAAGATGAAACCACAAAGAATAATCTGTGTCAAAGGTAAGAATTGAATATCCTTGTCAAATAAGGATGGATTTGTGTATCTTCGCTGCTCGTGGCAGAATTCTGAAATGACAATGGTATTCTAGATTGTAGAATATCTTCAAATGAACCGAGGGAAATCCATCACAGACATGAAAACCAGATTTGAGACGTTTTACTAAGATGACCACTTCATCATGAGCATCAAACACAAACGTTAGCTTTTTCTGCTCCTCTAATGGATACGCAAATAAAAAAACATCAAACACGGGTGACATGGATCTTTCAAGGGAGTAATATCCCGCTCGACCGATATTCTTTCTCCATGATCAGCGGGGGTAAAGAAAGAAGGTAAACTTATCCCGCCATGGAAGTTAAATATACTCATGCTAATATTGCTGCTACTTATGATATTGTTGCTGTTGGTGGTGGTGATGATGATGATGACGATGATGGTGGTGGTGATGATAGTGATGATATTGATTGATGAAATTATTGATTGATTATCCACTTTAAATTTTCAACAACATGATAATGATGATGATTTTGTTGATGATGACAATGATACTGACGATGTTGATGATGTTGACGATGACTAAGATGATGATAATGATGGTGGTGGTCGCGGCGGTTGTGCCAGTGAATTAGGGTAAGATGATACTGGTGGCGGCGGTGGTGGTGATGATAATTGAGATGATGTTGATGATGATGATGATGATTATGGTGATGATGATGATGATGTTTATGATGATGATGATGATGATGATGATCATCATGATGATGATGATGATGATGATGATGATGATGTTTTTGTTAATGATGATGATGATTGTGGTCATGGTAATGGTGATCGGGGTGTAGGGATGACGATGCTCCTGTTATTATGATGATGGTGGTGATGGCGGTGGTAATGCTTATGCTGCTGCTACTGCTGATGATGATGATTGTGGTGGCGATAATGATGCTCATGGTGGTATTGATGACGAATTGACAATGATTATGTACAATGATTATGATGGTGATGTTGGTGGGGGGGGGGGGGTAGTGACGAACAGTTATTCCAAACGCCCATCTTACGGATAACAGATTGAAACGCATGCATGACAGTCAAATACAAATGTTTACATAGCCCATGGCAAACAAGGATCTTAATTCTATTTCTGTCTCTTGCAGGAGGACAACGTTTAGCCGCGGGATACAAATATTCATGAGACTAACATGTCACAACGAGAAGTTTGATGGTTTAAGTTGAACATATACCGAGCAGATATTATCTAGCTGCCTAGTCAATGACGCACTATACCCCATGGTTTGTGCTCCAGCTGCTGTTTGAAGGACAAGTCCACCCTAACAAAAGCTTGAGTTAAATAAAATATAAAAAAAAGAGAAAGAAAAATCCAACAAGCATAACACGGAAAATTTCATCAAAATCGGATGTAAAATAGGAAATGAATGACATTTTAAAGTTACGCGTAATGTCACAAAACAGTTATATGCACATCCTGGTAAGTATGCAACTGAGGAGACTGATGACGTCATCCACTCACTATTTCTATTGTAGTTTATTACATAAAATATGAAATAATCTAAATTTTCTCCTCAATGACAAGTGAAACAACGATTAATTCCTCCCTGAACATGTGGAGTTAAGCATTGTTTAATATGGTTCAGTCAAGTTGTTCCTTAATGTCAAATCTATAAAAATGAAATATTGTGTAATTTAGACAATAAAATCAAAAGAAATATAAGTGAGGGACATCATCGACTGTCTCATTTGCATGTCACTGAGTCGTAAATATCACTGTTTTGTGAAAAATAAGCAAAACTTTAAAATGTCACAACTTTCTTATTTTACATCCGATTTTGATGAAATATTCAGCATTATCCTGGTTTGAGTTTTCTCCATTAATCCAAATCGATATTTTTCTGGGATGGACTTGACCTTTGAGGGGCTTGACGCATTCAATATGCCAAATACCTCACCTGGGTTGAGTGTCACACGATGTGGATCAAGTTATTTCTCCAACAAACTACGCAATGACTGGGGTTTACATTGCCATGTACAACAATCTAGATTATTTCTCAAATAATTTTCAAGCTCATTATTACAAATGTTTATATTTTTTCTTAAGTGGTTCATTCTCCGATACATTATTAGTCACAATTTTAGTCAGGAATTATGTTAAAGCTAAAATGCAATTTTAAGCAATTATGCACCAAGAATGCCTGGACATAATCACGTGCCTTGACGAATGGCAGCGATCTGCAATGGTTGCTTTTAATCCGAGTTCGTGAACCTTTTGCGAAAGCCACTGGCGCACAGGCGCAGTCAGCACATTTTGCATAAAATCTGTCAATGGAAATGAAGGTGAGCATTTAATATCTGATTATTATCTTAATGCTTTCTTCCGAAGCATGACAAGTTGCCACCCGGAGGTTAAATCAATGCCCCCACGATCAGTTGCTTTGACTGGCTCCAAGCAATATTTTTCTTTGATTTCTTGGTTTGTATAGACATGATCGTTCCGTCGTCCATTTCTTATATACTAATATCATCAATGATGCAGAGGTATGAAGTCGCCTGGAGACAGTCTGTGATGGTGATGATCGAATGATGCGCATGTTCGACAGAGGTAATTAACGCACATTTCCTCTCTTCCTGGCTGTCTCTCTCTCTCTCTCTCTCATTTTTTGTTTGTTTGTTTAATCAGTCTATATTTCTAATTCTCTCGCAATAACATATTGTATTCTGTATCGTTCGCTATCAAGCAAAATAACCTATTGATTACAAAGTCATGACAATTATAAGATATTTAAAAAAAGGTCGAGTGACTAAAGATTTCGTGATTGTTTAATAAAGGATGTATTTCTATCAGGTCACGTGACTCAATGTTAGACATTTTATTATATCTCATAGTTTGTGGACGATTGCTGCGATCTGTGTTGTCGTGGCGACGAGGTTTGAGGGTTCACACTTCAGAATAGATTGTCCGCTTTCTAAATTTGGCGGACAATCGGCCCGAGCCGGGGGTGATTGTCCCGTGGTAGGACGTCCTAAATTCATAACTTACCATCGGAACATGTTTGTCAGAAGGGTCATCGCACTGGATAAAAAGGATGAAGGTGTCCTCAAGAGCTCAAAACAAGGCTTGATCTTTTGTGGGATCGAACGCAAGTGCTTAGAATAATCATTATTCCTTCCCCAGGCGAGGCAATATGATAGTCACCAGGCCATGGTAAGGCTGGTCAAATCAAGGCATGTTATTGATTTCCATTCTTCCTTTAATATCCTTCATGAGTTAAGGATTTTTTTGGGGAAAATGGATGTCCATTGCAGAAGGAGAGGTGAGATGGAGGAGAGGTAAACACCGAGAGAGAGAGAGGGGGGGGGGGTGATAGACAGATAAAGGAATAAAGACAAACTAAAGAGAAAGACTTAAGAGATGGATACTGAGGGGGGTGTAATAATATAATTTCTGTCTCGTGAATGCTAATCTACACTCTTAAAAAAGTATTGGGTAAAATAGGAAAATACATGTTTGTTGGGTAAAAAAACAAAACAAATATTTTGTAAAATTTTACGCAATGTTGCGTTGAAATTTATAATTAATGGCGTTCATAGTATATTGTTAAAGGGGAAGTTCATCCCAACGAAACTTTTGTTGTAAAAGTACCAGAAAAATACTGGAAAAATATTGGTGAAGGTATGAGGAAAATCCATTAAATATTAAAAAATATTCGAAGTTTTAATTTGTCGACTTGTGACGTCTTAATTATACGAGCAACTGCCCAAAATATGTCATGTAACATGAAATTCATGAATTATACCGTTTAAATGGTTCATAATGACTAAAATTTCGTCTTTTATGATCGGGTGTGAAATGGTGTGTCTATTGATATACTAAAGATACAATAAAACACATTTTCTCTTTTTTTAAATAGAAAATGACATTTCATTGATATTTCTACATGTAATTCACGATACAGGTGAAGCTGCTCGTATATGACGTAACAAATCGAAAAATTAAAATCTAATCTTTTACAAATCTTTTACGAATTTTCCTCTAACCCAATATTTTTTATTGTTCTTTTTCTGCTGTTTTGTCATGGTGAACTTCCCGTTTAAACCTACCCAAAGAAAATTAATTTACACACCTGCAATTAGATTTTAATCAACCACTTTATGCTTCCATGACAAAAATAATCATCCTCCCGCTTTTTGGGTGAAGGCCCATTATGACGTTAGTTTGCTGAAATGAATGTAATGATAAAATTTAGATCATCGCAAACTACATTGCAATGGACGCTGTAGGTGTATTGTGGACTGCATAATTTTATATGATGAAAGGATGGGTTTTCATTTCAAACAAAAAATGTTAAGGAGCGGCAGCATTAAACCCATTATTCGTTAAATCGCCCTGTTCCCTACTTTGAGAAGTAAGGTTGAAGATTGGTGTCTTTTCGAAGTGGTGTCTTTTTTTTGCAAATAAAATTTCACCCCCCATTCTAAACTTTTGGATCCACCTCTGAGTGTATTCAATATTATTATACCTCCACATTCATCTTATATGGGTTGCCACTCAGTCAAGCTTAGCTTATAGTGGCAACCCCTGCAACCTTCTAAAGATATGTATTAATAGAAAATGCAATTTTGTTCAACGTTTTGCTTGTCAGTTATACGTATATTATTATTGTATATTATTTTTTAATGCGTTTATGAAAAAGTGTTGCAAAAACCAATAAATGAAATGAAATGAAAAATATGTTAATATTGATGGCTGAAGAAACCATTCTCACCCAGTTTTATATTACTTACATCGTGGGCGGATCCAGGATTTTCAAAGGGGGGGGGGGCACGACCGGATGTGCCCCCCGGATCTGCCACATACAGCAACAGAGAAATTCAATGGATAAACACTGTATTAAAAAAAACTTTCCGTTCATCTAATCATTGACCACATTTCTACCACATTCCTGCACCTTTTCCACGTTCTAATGTAATTCAAATCATCGGCTAATGAATGCACCTACTTTCAATATTCATTATTGAATGTTATTTGATTGTAATTGGATTATGAAACTGCAATGGCCACATGAATTGAACAAGGTATAGAAATTTTCCATTTCACTAATTTGCCTTTCCGTCGATGTAACACGAACATCTTGTTCTGAAGTATTAGGCAGTATAGTGAGACATGACGACTATTGTCTGCAGTAAATTAAAATTTCATAATATTAAAGAGTGATTAAACTGCATGGGTGGATGGATGGATGGAAATGTAATCATGCCATTAATGTTATTTTAGAGCTGAAGGGAATTTGTCACACGGGACATGTTCCAACACGAGCCCATTCTTGGGAAGAAAATTTGAAGCAATAATAAATTAACTCACAGCCTGAAACAAAAATACACCTGAAACAAGACATTGTCATGATCTGAGTTTATTATTTCTTTTCTTAAATTTTGGTTAGAAGTTTGAAATTCTCCACCTATCATACTGGCGTGCAAGGCACAATCAAGACATTTTAACGTACAAACGGACAAACGGAAAGACGGGCAAAACTCTACAAACGTGGACAGATATGACCAAGGAAACGGTGTCACTGCCACCCCAAGAAGATTATGCGTATGCCACACAAATCCCATCAAGATTGCAGTCGAGTCAAAATGAAAAGAATTATTGAAGAGACAAATCCAACAAGACAGACATGAATACAAACAAACCGGAGGCCATACATCCCTTCATTTACGAATCAGATGAGGAAAAAAGTTATTACAAAAAGTGTCAAAACCAAGTTAATAGTAGAGATGGAAGCAAGTCCTGGATGGACACCCAGATATTGATACATGTATTTAAACAGAGAGAGAGACTGAAATACTATAGGAGAGGAGGGAGAAAGGGAAGACGGCCATTAATAAGGAAACAGGGAGACAGACGTTGATACATACATTATTCAAATAGAATGGATTACAACAGGAATAGACCAAGAGTTTAAGGAGGGAAAGGGAAAAGAAGAGGGTCACACCAGTCCTAATAGACACTCAAGCCTTTGAGACCAATCCTCAAGGAAAAGTGAAAACCTTGGCGCTGCGTCTTCTCAATAATTGCGTGCGTGGTGGAGGAGTCGCGGAGCCGTACGGAAGACATAAGGGGCGTATCAATTTTCAACATCCGTGTCTTGGTTAAGTACATAGGTAGGGTTATCCGCACTCTTTTAACTCCCTCCCGGTTTCGGAAACCCATTTAGGGGAAACCTGCCATAATTAGGAATATAGTATGTCTTTCCTATTCCACTTTTTTCGATTGTTGGGCAAAGAAGAAAAAGATGAAGGTTTTTGATGCACTTTAAATAATCGATACGTTGGACATTTCAAAAGCCCGTAAATTTTCATCAATGATTTTAACCCAAAGCACGTTTGTAAAAAGGGCTTCTCAACATTATTTCGTTGCAGGACTTGGATATGCCTAAGCATGAAGTAAGGCTGCATGCATGTTGTACGAGATGATATCGCGTTCGTTTATTTTCAACACGAGTTCATTTAGAATGTTCGGCATGTTGCATTCGGTCGGTAATTGCAGTCGTAATGTTCGTGACGCTAACACAAATAAGGGAATCATAGATAGGGGAAGTAGCGTCTAAATTAAACTGAGCGATGGAGATTTTTCTGGCGGGATAGTTTTCTCAGCGACAACATCACACAAACATCATCTGTATATGCAGAATTATGACACAGTCGCATAATTTATACACGTATTTATACCAGCGGTCGGTTTGGAGTCCGTTTCGTTGCTGTGACTGTAAGCATTTATAATTTCACAAACACGAAGAGGAAAATGGCCCAAGTTATTTATTATTTATTTTTTATTCTGTAGTTTTAATGTGTGTCTTGAATGAAATATATCTCTCATCAGAGGCGGCGGAACATCGGACAAAGAAAGTGGAGGGGCACTCTGCCAAACAATAGGTGCCCCTCCACTTTCATTGTACGAGCCTGACGTTCCACCGCCTCTGTCTCTCATCAAAATTCTATGGGTCAAATTTGTTTCTTTCTCATACCAAGCGCACTGTGAAATAAACGCGTTTAATGATATACTGCTAAACTAAAACAACCATGCAGGAAGCACACCCTATATTCTAGTAACTACTTAAATATAACGCACTCTTAAAAATATGTGAAAAATCATCACTGTTCATAACTTACTTTCAAGAGTAATGTCCTAAAGGTTATTATTCATTCAGTCATTCTGTCTGAAACCAAAGTGTAAAAAAAACCTATAAATGCAGTCGAAAAGTTGTGGATTCCTCTCTCCTAAATTAATTTCAGTGGATTTGTAGTGAACATTCTTGTTTTCATTACGATTACTTTATAGGCATCAGGGATTTTATCATTGAGTTGTCTATGAAGTCACAATGGAAGGAATGAAAAAAAAATCAATAATGTACTTTAAAAGTCACTCTTCAAAAAGTATAACAGATTATTTTGTGTCCATACAGTAGGGTTTGCGGTGTATAATATTGATGTTAGGTTGATATAAAAAGAGCCCTTCATATTCACTCAGAAATATGAAAGTGATCAAAATAATGTAATATTTAATCAGGGGCCTGTTGCAGAAAGAGTTGCGTTTAAACGCAAGTCGAAATATCAAGCGCAAGTCCCGAATACGGGTGCTTCATTGGCTGAAATACAAGTTGCGCTAGATTGTTTGAGTTGCGTTTGATTGCATGTATTTCTGCAACGGGCCCCTATATAGAACATCTAGTTTCAATCCAGAAACGATTCGGCGGTATATGAGGGAAAAAACATTTTACATTTCCTATCTCTGCATGATTTGAATGACATGAAATTTCCAGGATATATCTTTGTGTACAGTATGATTTCATTGCATGCGAAGTGATGTAGCTATTTCTTTTTTTACATAGAATTATAAAATAACTTTAAATTCAGGTCCGATAAATATGCGACGAAAATGAAATATGATTTATAAAAAGAAAACTTTGTGATAACACTATAAAATGAATATATTTTCAATTATATGAAGTGGAATGCAGTATTTTTTAGATCAAAAGTCCAGAAGCATTAGAGAACATCACTTTAAATCGTGTTTACAAGATTTCTTTATGTCGAAGTTGCATGCGGTCGAGTCTGCATGCATATAGAATCATACATTATTCAACGTTTTCAAATCGGACCCGGCCTACAACCGCATTTCAACCGTGGTCTATTTTTCAACCCTAAAATATCACTTGACGAATATGCATGTAGATGGTTTTAGTCGAATTAAAAAAGTGAATCGAGAAAGGAATAATCGATCCGTGTATTCGTTTGAAGTGAAACAGAATAGAGTATAATCATGCTTACCCCAAAATTCTTTAAAGGGGCACTCAAGGCTGAAAATGAGAATATCTAAAATAAATGAGTATAATTTAAAGACCCAGACGCTAAAATTTGAATATCCTCACTTTTTAATCTTTTTAATTATCTGAAATCATAATTATTTCTTATTTTCTAACGTGTGTGTTTATTTGTAATAAAATTAATTGTAGAAATGGTTATCTTACACAGTAAAACAGCAATTAATAAATTTCTTACATTCTCAGAGGAAAAAAATACAATGTACGTAATTTAACTAACAAAATAAACAGTTGGGAGATGGCACCATCAACCCAATCAGTGAATATTCATGAAGACATGCATATAACTGCTTCACCAAAATAATACAAAACTTAGAATTTTTATAACTTTCTCGTCAAAGTTTGATGACATTTCCAGTGTTTGTTTGTTTGGTTTTATATATGTTCAAATCACAACATTCTCAGCTTTGAGTATCCCTTTAAGATTTTTTAAATTGTTGTTTAATTTTAACAGGGTAGCCCTTTCAGTTATAAAAAAACTGCTCGACCAAGGGGCCCTGTATCAACAGATACAAGCAAGTATAAGATCACGACGATCACTGCAGCTACTAATATTTATTCTACTAATGTATAATTATCATGGTTGTAGACAATATTTTGCCCGATTTGTTTGTATTAAAAAGATAGGAGCGATTATCATTTTTCCTGAAATTGTTTCTTTCATATCTAAAATCATGAAAATAGAATATTTGTAGGTGTTTACAAAATGTTTTACAAAGATTTTTCTTAAATTTTGTCGGCCCCACGGTAGTTCTTATCTTGTGCCGCTCCTGCATTTGACTATTTTTTTAGAACTTTGAGTGCTTGGGGCTGCAGTGATTATTACGTCTAACGCTTCAAGATTTCAACATGATTCATTCTAATTTGGAGATTACATCTCATAATTGGATGTCTCGAATATTGATTAACTGTGAGATCTTCTTGCATATTTCATGTAATAAGAAGTAAAGCAAAAACACTAAAATAAAAACAGAAACGAACCATGATGAGAGGCTAGAGCTGAACAATAATCGGTAATTTAAATTCTAATGAATAAATTATGGAGAGATGGTTCTATAAAACAGAATTAGGACCGAATTCTGCTGTGCAAAGTGATCGATTAAAAAAAAAAATTATACAAAACTCCAGAATAAAAACAAGTTATCAAAAATGAAAAATATACATTGATCGTTTGTGATCTGCACTGGCTTCCAGTTCGCCAACGAATATCTTCGAAGATTTAATTAACTGTATACAAGGCACTAACTGACCAAGCCTCCAGCTATATTTACCTGCTTTTAGAAAAGCACAGTTCACAGACTCATAAGCAGATCTAACGATGATTTGCTCCTGCACATACACTCGTAATACAAAGATAACTTTGGGAGATGCCTGTGTAGCCCCCAAATTATGGAATAGCTTGCTTGTATATGTAATTAGATCCTCTCCATCAGCATATAGAAACGTTCAAACTTAAACTAAAACCTATCTTTTCCATTAATATCCATACATTTTTTTCATTTCCTTTTTATTTTTTTCAGCATTTTAGGAGCTCTTAATACAGCGCAGAAGAACATTATGCACATAGTTTCTGCGCTATACAAATCAGTATATTATTATTGATCTGATTCGAGAAACAAAATAACAAGATAAAATTTCATCATGATGTCGTATAGACTATTTTAATATGTTGCAACAAAATATTTTTACCACAGTGATTAATCAATTCTGACAATAATACATCCTTCCGTTTTACGAAATGATAAGTCAACCACAAATTCGATCAATGAGAAAATTGTAAAAATAGAATATATCTGTCATGCCAGTGGCAGCACAAAGGCTGGACGGCCATGGGACGTATACTCACATGTTCCAATATACTCATGTTTGTGGTGTTATATTCAATCTCCGGAATGTAACTTAACACCAGAAGGTGAAGTTCGTATAACACTGGCTGGTGTTTCCCGACCCCCTATTTTTTTGGTGTAAAGTAATGACTCTGTCGAAGATTGGAAGACAGAGCTAGATTAACCCAGTACAAGTTTAATTATTTAAGAAGTGCACGGTTCAGCTCTGTCCCCTTCATCTTGACTTTTAATAGATGATCCACTCAAGATGGAGGCTTAGCTCGGGGTAATAGAGTGCTTAGTCAAGGATAATCAGTCACCATTAATCTCCGTCAAAATCTTGCATGGAAATTGATTTGATGGTGTATGACTGTGAGGATTGCATGTTTGGTGCAGAACATTTCTGATGATTAATTCATCACGAGTGCTTAAATGTATCTTTAGATAATATCACAAGACAATTATATTCAATATTCATTCAATCAAACATATTTTAATGAGGATGACAAGATTAGTTGAAACTGTGTCTCTCATGCCAAGACAACAAATTAAAATAAATGAATTATCATTTAAATTAAAACGAAATGAAAATACCAATATATTGACGTATTGAACATAGTGATGAGCTTGGATTAATCAAATTAGCTTGTGCATTTTCTCCATTGTATACACCTTTCCAGTCCCAACTGAATCCCCTCTGTATGTCTGTCTCTCTCCCTGTCTCCATCTCTCATTCTCCCCATCGCTCTCTCCCCCTCTCTTTCACACACACCCTCACCCCATAGCTACATGCATATGTCACCCACATACACACTCACACCCCACACACACTCTCTCTCTCTTCCATTCGCTCCTTCTCCCACCCCCTTCTCTCTGTCTGTCATATTGTATGTAGTCTACCCCCTCTTCATTTGTTTCCTTGAAGCATCTTTCCTTCTTCTAGACCCCCCATAACTTCAAAACAGTTTGGATTTAAGTTAAACCTTGTGTTTTATCGATCGATTTTCGCTGCGCTCCCTGGGAATGCAGGGACTTGTCGCATGTCTCTTAAATCCGTTCCGTTCTGTATTTCTGCTACATTGTGATTTAGCATTAAACCGCCACGCGTTTCAATTATCCGAAAGAGTGAAAGATGTTCTGCTCTCGTTGGTTAAAAAATGGCGCAATTCTGTTGATTATTCATTCAACCAGGAGCGGATCCAGGATTTTCCAAAAGGGGAAGACATTTTCCCGACGAAAAATTTGACAAGCAAAAAAAAAAAAGTTCTTACCTAAAATTGAAGGTCATTTCGTCCGCGGAAGATTTGCCAAGCGGAAAAGTCCTCACTTTTAAAGGGGGAGGGAGGCACACTACTTGGGTAAAAACGATATATTTGCATTACAAATTTTTATCATGGCTCTCAAAAGGGGTGCACGGGTCGGGTGTGCCCCCCTTGGATCTGCCAATGCATTAAACAATCATCAAATTATCTATAGCTCACGAAATGCATGCAGAAAGGGATATGTTGCCTTTGTTTGACCAATTAACCTCCCACCTCCCCCTCTTCCACAGCGGAAAAATGCATTGCCAAATGCTCTTGGAGTCCTCATATATTTTATATTAAGTGCCCCTTCATTGTTAAAAAAATCTAGAAACGCCGCGAAGCCGAATACCTTCAACACAACTTCTCTGTGGATTTAACAGTTTAAGCAGAGGGCTGGGATGACAACCAGACCATATCCCTAGACTGGGATATATAGAATATCGAAGCAAGACAGCAATAGTAAAAATATCATGGCTATAGATTGGGGGATTTATGAAAACAAAGGAAAACCACCTTCAATTTTTGGCCGATCACATTTATATCATTTCAAGTTTAAATGTGGTTCTCAAGTAGCATTCCTTAATCTAAAAAATTGTAGCATGAAAGTTTCAGTATTCATTTATCTAATATCAAATTCAGAAAATGGAATCAGACAATTAAGAATGCTTATTTCAATCTACAATAGATTCTTGAGAGAGGCATGGTCATTTTTATGTAATTCTACGAAAATATTGAAATGTCAAATATGTCACGAGAAGATGAAATTCGTTTAACTTTTCGACTTTGAATCATCTTCCTCCTGTGCGTTGCAGAAAATTAATTTGAAATTCGACTACAGTTCAATCTTGCAAGCATTTGAAAAATCATTGCAAAAAAGTAGGCTAGCAATGATTTGTAAATTATGATTAAAATGAGGGTGATCGGAGAGTAATCGGGGGGGGGGGGGGGCAACCCCTCCGTCTTTTCACTGATACTTTCTTTTAAATTAAATATTATTGTTTTTAATTGACGGAAAATAAATACAATACCAAACAATACAATTAACTAATGACTAATTAACAGCATGTGAACCCCCCCCCTAGATTGACTATCATAAAAGCACCCTGATCACCCCTATTATCCATTTTGCTTCGGCTCTTTTAACCATGTACATTCTAGCTAAGGGCCTTTTCACACGTGAATCTTGAATCATCAATATAATGATGATTGAAATTCGTCTTTAGAATCATTGGACCTTTCACACGCTCACTCGAAAACTGTGATTTGAATTCGAATTCCCAAGCGAAGGCGGTATGTGTCCTTGGTGACTTATTAATCATGTTAATCAAAGCACTGCATCGCAAATACAAAATACAAAGTGCTTAAAAGGTCACGTAAGCTCCGCCCCAAAAGATGTTTTGAAGGTCAAGCCTTTCACACGCAAAATTCGTACCATAATTTTAGCGAAATTTAACTGGAATTCACCTCTGGCGTAGAATTTGAATTCGTGATTGTGCCGTTTGTGATTCTAATCATGATCTAGTTTGGTTTCACACGTGCTAAAAATTCGTCATTAGCCTCATTTTTCAATGGAATCATCATTCAAATAACGATTTTTTTTAACACCTTGTGAAAGGGCGGTAAGTCTCATTTACCTCCTCATCGGGAATGACTGATGTTATAGCATCGAAAGACACGTGTAACAGGGTGCAATGAGAGGCGCCGGAATCACTTGAGCTTTATCTTTCCATGTCTATATTCTTTACAATGTCTTATTCCCATAGACACTTACTTTAGAATTCATTATGCGCATCCATACATCACCCTCTCAACCTCGGGACATCTCCATATTCCCGCTGTACAGAGTGACGATGAGGACAGTATACTCTTCACACATCGAACGTAATACATTAAAGGAATCAGGATACATTAGAATTATAAGGGGAATTGGGAACCTTTTGATACATTGTCCATTGTTGAATATGTCTTTTTTGTCCTTTTTGACCTTCCGAAGTATCAAATTCGCAGATAACAGAAAATTCAAAACATGGCTGCCATAATAAACCCACTCTCCTAATGAAATAGAGTGTAATTTTTTTAATTAATGTATAAGTATTTTTTCTAATTTACTGTTTATTATGTTGAATTTATATTGAATTGTCAGGCGCCTAGGGCATTCCTTGGAGTGGATATGTGCGCATTAGAAATGTTGTTATTATTATCATAAGAAAGCTATGTACTCAAGCCCATGATTTAGAAAACACTTTGCAATGTAAAGAGTATCATAGGGTCCTCGTAAAGTTGTCACCCTCTTCGTCACCACGTCCATGGCGTTGAAATTATTGTCTTTTATAAGGATCAAAGCATGCAGAGCTCCTGAAAAGAACTTCCAAAGCAAGTTTAGAAAAAAAAAATTAATTTTGAGATCAGTCACATCAGCCATATACACAAAAAAGAATTAGTCATAATTTTTTTTTATATTTTCAATGTTTGATTAAAAAAAATAGGCCTACTGCTCAATCACCTTACCGTAATATATTTGCCCCTCGTCACTCCCTTCGTACCTCTAACCCACCATCTTACGTCATCCCCTGACTGATATTTATTTTGATTGACATCTTTCCTCAAATGTCGCATCTTTATCACTTAGACATTCGTTTTTCAATCGCAAATTGATGTTTCACAACAATTGCTCTTTTTGATGCTGGCTCTTGGTTAGCATCGGCAACACCGCCATAGGGTTTTGTTCTATAGAAAAGGGGTAAGGTGGAGATGAATTCCTTTTCTCCAGTCAACCCTCAGAAAGCACTTTATTATCGTCAACATTCAAAATGGAATTTCCCTGGAGGCTTATCGATTAAGAAAATGGGGTCATTACAGCAATGAACATCATACCGTTACGAAGATGAGCAATTTGGATAAAATGAGCGAGAAAAGAAAATACTTGTAACACATAAGTGGCGGTGTATCGAATTGTTTTATCGATTGATATCGTGAGGATCGCAGCGGTGAATATTTGCGTCAAGAGGGTATTTTGAAAACAGTTTGACAGAACATAAATATATAATGGGTTGCATTTTATGAATTGCAGTGCACAATATGTATTAATTAATAAAAAGATAGTTCAAAAAAATTAATAAACAAAGAAAAAAGGGGAAAAAATAAAAATAAAAAATGAAATAGAATAAATAAATATAATTGGATTCCTTGGTCCCTTGCATTACCAGTCAAGAATTCTTCTGAATGTATAATTTTGTTTAAAGATGCTCGAAAATAGATTCTTCATTATTCGTTTATCAAAATTCAAGTTTATTTATTGGTTCCCATCATAAAATCTCATTAATTTTGTATTCCGAAATGTTTTACGTTTTTTGGAAAGGGGTAATGGGGGGGGGGGGGGTAGATGTAACACCCGTTGACAGGCACACAATGTCACCAAACCGGCAAACAACATACAGTCGTGTCAAAACAGGAAGAAAATATCAAAAATACCCTCAAATATGGCTTTCCTTTTGTATTTGTTTACTGCGCCGTCAAATCTTTGTCAACAAAAACCTACCTAATCATCCGACTTATACCCATGCATGCACAACCGTCAAATTTCTTAAATCAAATCTAACCTCGTGGATGATATCAAAACCAATAAAGATTCAGGGGCACGGCATCTCTATAGAAAGGAAACCTATTTATTTCTCAAGCAAAAACCATCTCTAGTTCTGATATGAAATAGTGCAATGTAATCTAGCATTGCTTGATCCCAATAAACGTTCATTTCTTAAAAGTTTCATGAATCTAAATTCAAAAATTCATGAATAATAAGATTCTGCCTCAAACGTTAGTGAATTTTTGTTACGCCATAGAAGATTGGGAAACTGGAATAGCCTGTTCCCTAAGGAAAATATAAAAATTGATTATTTTTTGACGTTTGGTTAATGCTTTCAATCATAAATGCAATATGATGCCAGATGACGTATACAGACATATTCCTAACGTAAAAATAACAGATGTGGAGGGGAATAGATTTGATAACTTTAAAATATACTCACAAGGATCGCACAGATTAAGATCTAGATTATTGGTCTTGCAAAAAAGGAGGGAAAACGTAAAAAAGATCAAACCTTTTTGCTAGGTTTTGCTTATAAATTGATGTAGAGTAATTTGCGCATAGGCATTGGGGTACCAAAAACTTAAACGTGCAATGTTTAGGTTCCATGTTATATTCCTAATGCTTATTATTTATCCATTAAATCGGTATAAAGAGGTATAATTAATTCAAAGCCGTCTCAATATATCAATGACTAAATCGAATAAAATTTTGACGAACACGATGAGAGGTTTGAAGAAATGGGATGGTGTGTCTTTAATATATCATTGACAGTATTACCGCATGTTTTTCGAATAGCCCTATTCATCTTCATGATTAATTGATATACCTGCAATATCAATCACCATTAGTCGTAATCGCAGAAACAAATTAGAATATATTTCCAACGTGTTCAGCTTCGAGTAATGTTTTTTTTTCGTAAATTGGGATAAAATTGTGCGTATTATTTTCTCTCCGGATTCATGCATCATCAATTGACAGAATAACAAGGGTTAATTATAGTTGGTTATTGTGAAGGTTATTACAAAAATAATGTAAGTGCCATCTATGGCATAAAAGCGAATTATCTTTATTAGTTTTCAATTAATTTTATTCAAATAATCATAACGACAACCTTTGAAAAAAAGTACTTGAATACCGCACTAAATTCAGCAGAAATACTCCAAACTCTTAATGATTAGATGATATCAAGTATGTACCTGATTGATAATATGTCTCTCGTCTACCCCCCCCCCCTTTCCCCCCCCCTCTCTCTCTCTCTCTCTCTCCCTCTCTGTGTATCCCTCCCACATTCTATCTCTCTCTCCTTCACTACATCTTCTACCGATTCTTTCTCTGTATCTTTCCATCTGTTCACGTGATTTTTGTATTTTCACTTGTCACTCCACTACTGCAGTATACATTTCATAATTCAAACCTCGTTTCATATTTTCCTATTGCAAATTACAAAGAATCATGAAGGGTATTCTCTAGGGAAATCTGAGCTTTTGTGGAACGAGTTAGATGTGTTTAGCTTTTGCCGTTAGATTTTCTCGTAACACCTAATCGAACCAGGCTTCATTAGAGACAATGATCAGCTGAATCAATGACAAATATTATCAATGTTTGCTATTTCCCTAGTGTACACAAAAGTCACCTGACAGAAAATAATCCATTACCTCAACTGCAAATTAATTCATTATCCCGGTGTTATTAGTCTGAGCATGTGCTAAGCACATTAATTTTCTAGATTGTGTATCGATTAGTGAATGTTAGCGGTCTCCAATTTTACCAAACAAACACGTTGACGTCGTTCACCGGCGTTGTTATTCACTTCAATAACGGGAGTTGCAAAATAAGGGGTGGGAGAGCCTGAGAGAGGGAGATGGGGGAGGGGGGGGGGGGGTAATGGGTAAACAGTGGGAGAGGTGGGGTATTAGATTTTGGTTTTAAAAAAATGAGATTTCCCTCTACTATTTTAAAAGGGATAGATGACGGTGCAGACAATAACACAGTAAAAATACGTATATATAGGAAAAATGAAAATGCAATTACGTGATGTTTTCAAATACATTAGGATGGTTTCAAAGACAAACAACGGACGGACTCGAATTAAATGCAACCAGCCTTTGAAATCGTAAGGTCAAATTTTTTCGGAACTCCACAAAGTGAGCAATTGCACAATCAAAATGGCGCCTTCGTCCAAAGAGAAATCGAGCAAAATAGACAAAATAAGGTAAATGAGTGAACTGTGGGTACTTCAAGCGTCGTAATGGATATCTCACAGAGGGATATGGGTATGTGTGCATATATCAAAACCAAATACTGTGAGGGGTTTCGAGCCCTGTCCATTCATCATTCTACGTCAACCATTTCCCTCCTTTCCTCATCCAGTGGCGTTCAGGAGAGAAGGGGGGAATTAGAGTAACAACAAGAATATGGTCAGTTCCTTAACAAACCATTCAACTCCACATTTCCGTTGCGAGTAATATTCTTCAAAAAAATAATAAAAAGAGAAAATAATCAATAATCACTCCTTAAACCTTCTGGTCAAGTCACGGGTTCTATAGCACCCCCTTTCATGAATTCAACCTTATTCGAATTTCATTCTACATATATATAGACATGATAAGGGAGGCACGTCCCATTACCCCTCCATTGACCAATAGTGAGTGAGTCATGACTTTTATCAACAGCCACAATGTGTGCATTGAAATCAGTATTAGATTACCAAGAGGCATCTCCAAGTCCATTGTTTTCCCTCATAACATCTAACTGGTGGGAGAGAAAGCACATTAGGAGAATGCTAACATTCAATAAAATTACACGAGAGATAAAAAATAGTGTAGAAGCGATTATCGTTAGGCATTAAAGATGTATTCAGTTGCGCCATGGGGCTATGAAGGGGTTTATATATGTATATATATATATATGATATATATATATATATATATATATATATATATATATAAATCCGAAAAAGCGAAACGAGCCAACTCTAAATATAAGACCAATAAATTTTGCTTGGCTGTTTGCTGTTCACCATGCAAAATGATATCCGCATTGACAAAAAAAGAGTGCCCCATCTGAAAATAAGAAGACACAGTAAGACAAAAGCATAAACACAAATCGTCTGTAGCGAAACGTCCCTTGAATGAAATAAATTGGTTAAAGTAAAACATGGCTTGACATTAAACATTCAAAAGAAAAAAAAATCTCTTAGATCTTGTAGATTTGGCATCTTAGTAAGTCAATCGACCAGATCTCAAAATAAATTCGATGAATTTGAAATATTGATAAATACATTAAAATTATTCATATAAATTGGAATTTCTGTTGTTGTTGTTTTATTCCGATACCCGTAGCCCCGCCCCTCCTCCTTCGGTTTGCAATAAATATTGACCTTCATTTCAGGATCATTCAATTTCCCCTGAGGAGGTGTACCTCCTCTCTCGAGTGTACCGCCTATACCGTATCAAATTACCACTCGATATGAGGATTTCTACAAATAACTTCCCAATTTCCTTTACAAACAGTGATAATTTGCTAAAACATTCACGTCTGCCATTGGAAATCCAGATACTAGGACACCCAATCAATATAAGCCCCAGAGATACGGCGGAAAGATACATGGGATCCATTATTTCATGATTTATCTTTGCTTTAAATTCTGCCTCTCTTTCGAGTGGTTAGATTACCGTGAATAAAGATTTGTTTTATATTCTTCCTCTTTGGCATTTTTTTTCAATAACGTCATTAGTTGTATTTGTACTATCGGTCCATCTACTTGTTTCAGTACGATGGTTTAAAAAAAATTCAAATGTTTGCTGCTATAAAAAGAAGGGGCGCAGTATTTTGTTTTTTGTTATTTGCTTGCATGAAAAGGAAATGTTTTAAATTGCAGTTCCTCATGTTTGGATGTTACTTATCAGCGCTCCCTGATTTTCTTTTGTTGTCTCTTTTTTTGTCAGCATTGAAGATTGTTTCACAAATATTGATTTGAAATGGAAATTTCCTCTACATTTTGAATTCCATCTTCATTATCTTGCCATCACATTCATCCGCCCCTCTTTCTCCCCTTTCCAGATAGTTTGACAATTCTCTCAAAATAGATCTATTTGGAAAACGAACCGAGGATGATATCCCATAATTCATATATGTAAATTGGTGTTTATTCGGTATAAATGTACCAAACTGACCTCATTTTTCTCCATTGCCATGTAGACGCCATGGTAATGACTTTAGTCTACGTATATTTTCCTTCTTATTTGTATTTTTGAAATGTATTCTAAGATCCTGCATTTTTACCATCTTCCGTCTTTCTTTTAATAATGATACATTTTTACTCGATAGTATAATCTAACCATACCTTTTACGACAAACCGTGTATGCTCAATAATCCCTCAGACTTGAGAATGGCTTAGTGGTAGAGCGCCCGCCATGAATGAGGGGGGTGGGGGGGGGGGGTGGGTTAGATTCCCGGCCGAGTCATAATCAAAGAAGCGCAAGAAAAATCGTCACTTCAATACTTCATGATTAGACAATTTAATTTTGATAGGTTACCTCCACTCATTAGAATCAAGAGCAGAATGATCGTGTGGGCTGCCGGGTGGGCTGTTTTAATACAACGCCGCCATTGGCACTTGGGAAATTATAATAGCAACCTGTAGATATATTGAAGACCTGGTGGTCATCACGGTCATTATTCAGGGAGAGATTCACTGAAGAGGAATGTCCTTACGAACACAGGAAAGGTTTCCCTTCAAGGTTGAAAAAAAAATCAGTATACACTCTGTCCCAAGACGGTTAATGCGCTCTCTTTGCCCTCAAACAAATCTTACAAAAAGTTGCTGCACTTTTTTTTATGACACTCTCATGAAAATTGAATAAATTGGTAAACTGCAAAGGGAACTTACTGAAAGAGCAGTGAATTATTGTAAATTGTTTATCCAGGGATGGTTCGTTAGGGTCTCGAGTTTCAATGTTTTTTTTTCTTATGCTTTCTACGGCGATGCTACTTAGAGAGCTATTTACACGATTGATGAAAGTGGCAAATTGACTTTTCTTTTCAAGATTTGTTGGGTTAGTGCTGGTCCAAAAGCCGAACCCGCAACACTGATCATAAAAGGAAAACCATACAATAAGAAAGACAAATGAAGAAGAAAAAAAAATGATATTTTTAGTGGAAGTTTCTTCTTCTTCTCCTCCTTTTCTTCTTTTTTCCCCCTTTTTTTTTAGTTTGTTCTTTTTTCTCTTCCCCTTCTTTTTATTTTTCTTTTTCTTGCTTCTTCTTCATAATCACCATCATCTTGGTGTTGTTATTCTTCTTCTTCCTATGTTGCTTGTTCTTCCTCCTCCTTTTCTTCTCCGCCATTAAATGGTAATTTATAAGTCACCGAATCGGTAATCGTATTTATCTTTATTATTTTTCAATCAGAAAATTGAAAGTAATGTTGAACATTCTACATACGGACGAGAGAAGAATATAGACGGACGTTTGTTAGACGACCTTGTTCCATATTTTGTCGTAAAAGTCAGCCAATGGGTTTTATCACCACAATCACTAACACGTTGATGATATACGCTTTGTGCAGTGACGACAAAGATGAACACGATGTTCTGAAGAATATAGATTTTTGTTCAATGGTATGTTATCGATAAATGTGAATATTTAGAATGCCTTCGATCGGTCAATTGTCGATATGAAGGATGTCACATATTTTCAGCTGTTTAACATTTTAAGAAAGTGAGGATTAATCGATGATTTGCGAAAACAATGCAAAAGGATAAACGGGCCATGGATATGGCAAGCATCATATAGTTGGCAATTATTCAAAACATGTTAAAATTTTGATAGGCGTTATGGCTCTCAGCAGGAAGGAAAGTTATGAAACATTTATATTGACTTACCTGTTTACGAACAGCTCGGAAAATGAAAGCGTAGATGACCACCATGACGACAAGTGGAATGTAGATGACCATGACCGCATTGAACAACATGTAATCCATGTGAATGATGTGAATAAAGAAACACTTCCCGTCCTCGGGCTCCCCCTTGTTCCAGCCGACCACGGGCAGGAACCCGACGATGGCGGCCATAATCCAACACACGATGATGACGACGATGGCCCGGAGGGGCGTGACGAAGACGTTGTAGCGCAGCGGGTAAGAGATGGCGATGTAGCGGTCGAGGGAGACACCGATCAGGCTGAAGGTGGATGCCCCGCAGAGCCAGAGGAGAAAGTTCAGCATGATGAGGCAGCCATAGAAGCTTCCATGAGGGAGAGTTTCGTTGGTCAGGATAGCGAAGGGTACCCCGAGAAGGCCTACTAGGAAATCGGCGATGGCCAGAGACACGATGAAATAGTTGGTGACAGTATGGAGACGGCTGTTGCTGGTGTAGATATAGAGAACGAGTCCGTTGCCGATGACGGATAAGGCAGCGATAACTATTTCACAGGTTGTATAGGCTATGTCATCCATTTTGAAGAGAGAGATATAGAGTGATGTAGAGGGGATAGTCTTATTAATTGTCAAAATAACGACGAAATGAAGGGAATAAGTTTTAAATGACTATCATATTTCATTGAGGCAAACGGGGTATCATAGTATATTCATAGTCGTGCACTTTTGAGGAGTTTGTAATGGCGTCTACTATAATTTCGATTTTACAAGACACCTCCAATTCGCTTTCTCTCTTCATCGAGCTGTTTTGTAATGTCACAGATTTATAGCCGACTCTCTACTAGCAGGAAAATTACAAGACCTGATAAATATATAACTGGGTCCTATGATGTCAATATCGAAATAATTAACACATTACAACATCCTTCATTAAACAATATTAAAGTACCATTTGATATGTGAAGTCTGAAAACAACTGTCCACTTGTCTCCAACGATGGAAATAGAAGGCGAAGAAGACGTCTCCCTTCTACATGAATATATGAAAAATATGAACAAATCAAGATGCAATTTAATATTTTGCCCAGCCCTGATTCAATCAGCGGCCGAATCCAAACAATTTCAATCGATTGGGGTCAAACAAAGCTCCGAAATTTCAGCATACAAGTATTCCACTGTGACCGAGTCCTCCTTATTTCGCTTCGTCTTGGGAAGATATGAAGTTCGTAGAGACCTTCGGAGTCAATATTGAAAAGATTCTGGGAAATGTAAAGCTGATGTCTGTCATGCACGAGCACGGAAGACGTTCGATGGGATCGTTTTGCTGATTTGAGCTGTATTCAACAGGAGGCGTGGAAGAGGAGCGAAGCCCCGGCTTTGCAATGATCAAGCGAGGATGCGGCAAACGAATCCGTCGTTGAGAATTTTAAAAGAACACTTTCTAAAAAAACGTATGGATCAGTCAACGCGTGTGCGCTTTTTTGCCGTCAAAGTGGTTGTGTTCGGAGCTGTGCTTGAGAGCGATTTGCGTGACTGAAAACCATGATACCATGTAAAGAGAAGCCCGTTGCTGTGAAAATGCTGGTCGTAATGAGGTTAAGGCAAACGATACCACCGCGAATCACGTGGGATGGCCTTCAAAAGTAGTACTGACTTTTTTCCCGCCAGTTTCATAAGTCGTCTGACCGCAATACACTGTGATCAGTTGAAAAAAAGTGACAAATCTGTGATTGCAACATAAGGATAAAAGTATTGTCAGGGCCGTAGTCATTAGTGTACTGGCTTATTAACAAAAAAAGAGTATTCAAATTATATTTTCTCGGTTCATAACAATCTTAATTTCAATGCGAGGTAATTTTAAAACTATGATTATTTTGCTTTAGAAAAGAGAATTAATACAATTACTCTTCCTTTATGTGATGTTGTTTTATTTTTAATGTCACAAGGGCATTACTCAATTTAGATATGCATTTGAATTTGTCTTTTTCATTTCCCAATACACCTTTCTCAATTATGATACATTTTGTACGACAATGTAACGTATTTGTACTTGATGTATGCGATTTTTCCAATTTTTTAAGGAAAATCTAAATGAAAAATCATGAATAACAAATCATTGTCTTTTTGTTTATACTTAAATAAGATCTCATTTATATACACTGTACATTTTCTTAGTTATACATTTATGTGACATATCTTTCCTTGATGTACATTATTTTTTTTAAGGAAAAGAATCTCACTGAATATAATGCATTCGTTTATTATATGCAACAATTATTGTAATTTTGTTTTTGTAACTAGACTGTATACGATATTTATTTACATCAGCATTATCAGTGATAAAGTCAGCTAAAGTGAATTCATATCTGGGCAATTCCAAGAAAAAGTGGACATTTTCCAAAAATTTATATTGGCTCTATTTCAAATCTGGATCAAATTTTTCTATCAAAACTCATATGGGATTTCAATAATACAAAAGGGGAACATTATTAGCCACAATTTTTTTTCTTACGCATCTCCTTATAGGAGAATCCAAACCATACAAAAAAATCTATACATGGGACTACATATATTTTTTTATACTTTATTTCAATGTAACAGAAAACCACTGCTTCTTTCGTAAAATTTTCTTTTCGATAATCTGAAGGTCATCATTTTACATCATATCAAAAGAAAATTTTAAAAATTTAAGTTCACTTTACGTTGCCTGTGTGTGAATATTTCAGATGTCATCCGTAACCGGGGGGTGTTTCATCAACATTTTTGTCCGACGAGTTGTCAGATCTGACAACTTTCCTTGACTTTGATTGGCTAAGAAGCACTGTTACTACGGCAACTGTCGGATAAAATGGGACTTGTCAGAAAAACAGTCTGACAAGTCCTTTCATGAAACGCTCCCCCGGTATATGTTTTTAAAGTTGTAATTAATGAAATAATACACCAATTTTTTAATGTAATGCAGCATATTAAAGCTAGAACAACATTGAATCCAATCAATAACTCAACATTGTGATAGCCATTTAAAGTTCACAGAGTTTGAGCAATACACTGAAAAAACTTCGGTGTTGATTTAACACCAGCCCAGAATCTATATATGTCCACACCAGAGAAGTTTTAAACAACACCGGTTTGGTTTTCGTCTAACACCAGATATGTGTTTATACAACACCAATAAGTATTAAGACAGCATCGGTTTGATTCCAAACTGGTGTTATTTCAATACTTCTCTGGTGTGGACATAATAGATTCCGGGCTGGTGTTAAATCAACACCGGAGTTTTGCAGTGTATGTTTTCTCCTCAAATATGCATTTCCATTTTACGTCACTCCGTATCCATGTTTATGAATATTCATATCTCATTAATTCAGTAGATCAAAATAACAAATGTTATTATTTTGAAAAGTGGGTTTCAGCAACTACTGTCAGGTACCATTTCTTTGCAAATACTATTTAAATATGGGTGATATCTTTGTTTGAATGCTAAAAACTTGTTTCTGAATGTCACTCCGTAACCGTGGAACTGCCCATCTATACACAACAAAAAAAGTAAGTCCCCCCTAAATCAAATTGCTGTAACTTTTGAACGGAATAATTTTAAAATATGAAATTTCGTAGGTGGTTTTCTACACTCATTAAGCAACTCCTGGAGAAAAATGAGATTCATCAATTGAGTCATGCATGAGTAATCAAAGATTGAATTAAAAATGACCATTTTTGAAAGTCACAAGAGTCGTTTTTCAGATTGTGCAAATACAAAGTTGGGCAAAGCTTGTTTTTAGGTGAATTTTATGGTGTTAATGGTGTTTTTCTATCCATCATTTAGCCACTTCACACAAAATTTTGATATCGTATATTTATGGTTGAGTGAGCACAATGTTTTGTGACGTATCATCATAGGGGTTTATGGCAGTATCCCCTATACAACTTGTTAAAACATATTCAAATAGGAAAATGTTGGTCGCTCCCCCAATTACTCGGCCCCTCCCCATTTCAAAATTCTGGATCCGCCACTGATTTGTCCATAAATTCAACTGATCCTGAGAAATTGTTAGGAAAATGATGCATTTATGCATTATAAAGAGTAGTCATTCCCAGGTTTTCGAATGTGCTCGCTTAACCATGAAAATGCAAAAAGTTCGGAAGTGTGTAGTGATAAAACTGATGGATGATAAAAACAACAGCAATTAAGTAACATTTGAAACCGAATTTGCCCCAATTATTCACTTAATTACCCCCTTAAAATGAGTGTGACATTGAAAATGCCTCTTTTCCCACTTTGATGCATGCTCACTCATCCATGAATAAACATATCGATTTCATTTTTGCACAGAATTCTGCCCATAGGTTGATAAACATAACTGCCAAATGACATTGCTTAAGAAAGCCTTGAAAAAAAGTTCCACCATATTGAATAAGGGTTCACTTATTCTTAAACATATGCACCTATAGTGTACACAATGTCTATGAGAGAGGAAGTCAAAATTTTAACAAAAATGAAATGAGGGTTTGTTTGATGGACGGGTTTTTTACTTCTGCCAACAATTTTTTCATGAAACTTCGCACATAGCTTAAGATTAACACTATCCAAAAGTCGCGCACACCAACATACATGTAATCATTTGATATGGCACAGAGTGGGGCCAAGGCCTTAAACTTTCTTCTAATTTGCATAATTTTCGAATATTGTGTGCTCACTGAAGCATTAGACATAGGGATTTTCATAAAAATCAAATCAGAAAGTCAAAAGGGGCCTAAGCTTTCGATCCTAGCAGAATCTTCGTCGGAGGCAAAATGACAAACATATAAAGTGGAACAACCATAATATAGACAACAGAGAAGCTACAGCAACACTAGAAACAAGGAGACAAAAGGGGAATTAGTGAGCAGAGAAGACCAATCAGGTTAGTGAAGGGGATGAAAGAAAAGGAGTAGGCAGACACAAAGGGAAGTGAGTGTAAGTAAGGCCAGTAAAAGACCTCAAGCCAAGAGGGATTAAGATAATGAGGCAGGCAACATCTAACAGGATCTGGAACAAAACAGTGATAGAGGGTATGAGGAAGGGATGAATAACAAGAGAATTAGTGAGAGGTGGGTCAAACAGGTTACAGAGAAAGGCATAATAAACTGGTGCATAAGAGTGGGGGGGGGGGGGGGAGAGAAAAGAATGGGGAACAACTGATAATGTGCAAACGACATATAAGTATATATGATAAAGCATAAACAAACTAAGAGAAGAAGGTAAGTGTAAATATGTATCTATAAGTGATATGTATATAAATATATCCAAAAAAGAAATGTATATGAAAAAAGATATAAATACACATATGGTGTAACTGATATTGTGATCCGCTAGGTGTGACGGGAAAAAAACATAAGACTATATAGTAGGAGAAAAAAAAAACCTGTATATGTGAAAAGAGGAAGCAAATTGCCTAAAAAGGTAAAAGCAAATATAGAAGAGAGGGGGTGTATTATGAAGAAACCATAGTATACATGTAAATAAGCAAATGTGGTGAATCTAAAAGAGGTGAGTGGAGAAAAAAAAAATAATTATTATATCGCCTGAATAAGGAAGGAAAAATTGGAGCTGAGCTTGTATGAGATATGGGAGGAAAGTAGAGGAAGAAACTATAATGTAACTATTCAAAAGAGCTGAGGGGAAAAAATATATGTATATATACATTGAAAGTGGATAGGAAAGAATAATCAGTCGTTCCCCTCTTGGATGTTCAGGCCATGATCAAAATCAAATCAAATGAACAATGCAAGGAGGTTTGTGACAAATATCCATAGTTAGCAATTGCATTTTTTCCAATAACCTAAAAAAGAGCTAATCGCATTCCACATGTTCATTCAGACGTGAATGTTTAATTAAACGCATTTGAATCATTGAAGCATGTTAATTAATCATGAACTTAACAAAAAAAGTTGAGGAAAGATCATTTCAGTTACCAAAATGAAACAATGCTTGCCCATGATATTTGACATTCGTATTTTTTGCTTTCATTAAATGTTCATTGATTCGTAAAACGATGAATATTGTTGAAGATACTCTTCCCAAAAATAATTGTCATCATATTCGATCATTTTTATCGATAGAAATGTGTAAAAATCCAATTATAGAAAATTTTGACTTGTGTTTATTCAACCGTGAAATTTAGCAAAAACCTTGTAACGCCTATTAGAAAGTACCTTTTACGAGCCTTCTGACTATTTTTCATGATGAGAATGTGGAATTCGTTCCAATAAAGTGGAATCAAAATCATGATATTTGGCTTGTGACAAATTTGCCTTCTGGCGGTGCTCACTGAAGCATGACATAAAATACGTCCATGACATTTACTTGCGCCAAGGTAGGCATGACTCCAATTAATGAATCCAGATGTCAATGGTGTTATAATTCTACAAAGGTTGCATTAAAATCCATTGCAAAACCTATTTGCAATAAGTAACATTAAAATTGATTGATAAACACTTTTTATTATCAATCCTCAAGTTAATTTCATTGAAATGGGTTTGCAAATTATGTTTACTTAACTCATGTAGGATTATGACATCATTGGTATCTGGACACATTCATTGCAGCCATGCCTTTACTTTGGCGCAAACCGAACTTTACATTACAGTAAAAGTATTAAAAAATACGTCCTGACTATTTAAGTGTTAACACATACCACTTTTTTTTTGGGGGGGGGGGAGAAGGCTAATATAATAATTATGTTTTCATGAAATATGTTTTAATTGAATTGGGGATTTGTGAGTGTCAACTTTTTTTTTTTTTACTCACACGGTATACGCATTTTATGATTGTAAAAAATATAGATATTGTTCATAATTAATGCATCATGCACGGGTCATTTATTTTTGTAATCAGTTGTAATTCAGAATTTATCTCGGGATTTATAAAATACATTCACATATTATTATAAGCAAGTGAGCCAAGCAATCGTGCTGATATCAATGGCGGATTTTTGTTTATTCCCCTTTTCCAATTGTAATGTCAGCAGAAAATAAAAGAAGAAAAACAGTTAGAAAATATGGAAAAAGGCAGGTTTCCAACCGATTGAGATTATGAAAGCTTAAGGATGTTGATCTTTTCAGCCCATTGATACTGTTGTTTGACGTTCATTTCTTCTTTTAAAATGAAAAAAAAATGTTCAGAAATTGACAGTTGACAACTTCTTCCTTAAAAAGTGGTACGTAAAAGGAAAAAAAAGATTTATAAACACATGAGACTACGCACCACTGTGTTGCGCGATGTCAATGGCTAGGTAATCTAATCACTGTATACCAATTTACAAGTATGCCAAATAGCCCCCCCCCCCCTAAATGTCAATTTAATTCCAGTAATTCAATACAATGAACAATTATATGTCATACGTGGTGTATATAATTGACATGTTTTCATCAATGTTTACGTTGTATTTTCAATACAATACTTCATTTTATTTATTCATTTTTTATTTGAGCCTCCAATTAAAGTCATGTTAGTTTTAATGCAACTGTAATATGATTTATCCACACAAAATCTGAAATGTTACACGCACTGGGACGGATGTGGTAATTCAATGGTGCATGCTTATGAACGGAATTTAACGTTTTTAATAACGAAATGTTACAGAAACTGACGTCATAACATGCATAATGAGCGCGCGTAATTCCCAAATAGACATAGGTCATTATTTCGAAATCATAAACTGTCTATGTAAAATGTATAGAGGCATTTCGGTGTAAAATGTATCGAACAGGAGCGTTTCATCAACCTTTTTATCCGACAAATTTACAGATCTGACAACTTTCTTTGATTTTGGCTGGCTGAGAAGCGCAGTTGTTATGATAATTTCTTTCATGAAACGCGCCCAGAACTGTGTCGCACCTTGCCCCCCTCTCCCCGCTTGGTGCAATATTTTATTTATGGGGATATTTTGAAAAAAACAACAACAACAGTCATTCGATTATTAAACCTCATTTACCATTTCTATTTTTCGTTTAACATGTTTATCTATCATGCTGTATTCTGTTTTAAGAATTTGTAATCAAAGATCGAGAAAGACATGAAAGACTGATTTTGTCTCCCGGGGGGCCACTTCCATTGAAGAGTGGATACCATGCGCGATAATGGGGTCTCGAAAAGCACCCTAAACGAGTATTTAATATATTCTGAAAATGCACCCAATAACAAGTATTGGCGTGTGAAACCCTACCCTTAATCATGTTAATAAGTATTGGAAGCAAAACGATACCCTTGGCAAGAATTCTCTGAATTTAACCCCCTAAACTAGTACAGCGATATTTTAATTGTATATGTCACGGACTTCGGTCGTCGGTTTCACATTTACTTACATCATTGGGTTTAGTACGGCCCCACCTCCCACACCTCGCGCAAATCGGACTCTAAACACGTAGTGTTGACTGTTGGGGCAAAAAGTACATCCTTTATAAAACGTTTTAGTTTTTTATACCCTCGCAAATTTGACTCTAAATACGTAACTTTGCGAGCGAAATGGACTTCCTTTTTTATTATTTTAGTGTTTTTGACACTCCTATTACGTTACGTATGTAACGTGCCCTATCTTGATGAAAAAGACATTTTTTTACGTCAATGCAAGCCCCCCCCCCCGGTTTTGTCTCCTTGATCTCCCTTCCGACAAGCCAGTGCTAGCATTTGAGAAATACATAAAGAAGAAGAAAAAGAAGAAGAAGAAGAAGGAAACTTTTTTTTGGTCCATAGGGAGGAGACGGAAGCATGAAGATTTGATAACAACATTTAATGAAGGAAAGAAAGGCAGATACTTCAGTTTATTAGGTTCCGTATCTCTGGGATTTTAGGACGCTAGACCGATGGATAATTGAATTGGAGAATGCAATATCGACAAAAGCGAACTTTCGTATAAAGATTTGCATTTTAACTATTAAGGTGAAGGACGAAATACATCTATACAGTGTGTACCAGAAAAGGGAAACCCTTTCCTGAGATAAATATCATCAAATATATTTTGGTTCAAAATTTTACAGTAATAGAATGAAAGAAATTTAATATCTGAGACCATTAGTCACGCATGGCGGTTACGGACCAATTAAAATGAGGATCGGAAAAATAAAATACGCAGAAATTCACATTTGAATCTGCATCCACTCTCATATACAGATTCAAGGAAAGAAACATAACAAAGAACACACAATGAACATTAGTGACCCATTCTTTTCTCACACATGATCGCCGTATGACTCGTATCTTAAACATTTCTTTGAACAATTTTTCTACACAACTTGATTATGTCGTTCACATTTCAAGCTCTTCTTGCCTATCGATGTGTAAACTTTGTGTCATTATATGTATTAAAATAAAGTAAAAAATTATGATCATCTAAACAAGACATCACAAATCATTTATCTATGCTGAAAAGAAAGTGGCTGAGAATCCCGGAGGGGGGGGGGGCAGTCAAATATATTGTTGTACACATGCGTGACCCCCCCCAAAAAAAAAAACGCGTTTAAAGGGGTGTTTTTTTAATCAGTTTTGGACGCGGGCTGCGCGTGCACTCGTTAAGGGTATCAAAACACCGTTTTTTTTTTAAAAGGGTGGTTTTGAAAAACTGGTCAATGGTCAAACGTATTTAGGGTATGTTTTTTTTTTTTCAAAAGCTTTATCTTAAAAGACTATATAGCCAAACGTGTTTATGGTATGTTTTTCCCCCAAGCTTTTCCCCCCGAGGTCATATTCTGGCGCCAATTTGTTTAGGGGCCAAATTGTGTAAATGAAGCTCGCGAACAACTTGTTTAGGGGGTTATTTTGCACACAGAGAAAAAACTCGTTAGGGGGGGGGGTGTTTGGAAATAATTTGGTCACGCATGTGTACAGCAATACATTTGACTGGTCCCCTCGGGCTGAGAATATCAGTTTCATTTCTTGTGGGACGCCCTGTAACAAGACATACCGAAGCTAGATTAAAATGAGATCGGAAGCCAAATGTAAAGCTAAATGAAACATATAAGATAACTATTCATAGCAGAATTTGGAAAGCTCATCTTCCATTTCAATAAAAGGCCAATAACAGTGAATCGTATATTCATTCACATATTTTTTTTTCATTCACGTATTGGTATTGAATCAACGAAACCTTTGGAATTGATATGCCTTCATCTTCATACATGTCTGGCTTTACTTCCACGTACATCCATGCACTCATCAGACATAAAAATAAAGAACACATTTAGACAACGTTTTGCATCTTGTTTCAAACAATCTATTAACAAATAGATTTAATATAAAAATGAGTAAGAAAGTTAAACAAAATCATAGTTCTTTCATAAATGTCGCTTCACAACCTTGTTCGTGTGAAAAATATTAATTCGATCAATTAATTACTATAAAAAAGAAGCAAATACAAAAAAATACACATACATACATGACATGTATCTTCAAACAGAAGTGGAAAAGTATATTTTCTATGGTTAAGTATCAGAGGAAAAACAACATATCAATCTATTTACTTTGGCAAGTAAATTTAAGAGGCATAAGTATATAAAAAAACACAACAAACATTAGTTCTATAATATTTATAATAAACTATTTACACGGATAAAAAATTGCACTTCAATTCAATGGACGGTATCAGATACTTCTGAATATGTGCAGATTCAATTTCTTCCACAAGTACCTAACAAGAAATATGACAAGGTTGCATGAATATTATAGTATGAAAAACCTGTTTTTTAATACTTCTTCTTTCTTTTCTAGCGTTGCTTATTACTTGGAAGTTCATAGGAGCAAAAGAGCCTCCTACCTCCCCCCTCAACAGCGCAACCCCTTACCTTAACACAGAGAATCAGAGAGGTTGCATTAAGACAGCTAGGATGAAATGTTTCCCTGTAATTACATACAGTTTCCTATTAAATGAATATACAATGCACAGAGCAAAAAACAGTGGCAAATAGCTCATGTAGTAATTCAGCAATCTCAATGATACGTCTTTGGTTTATACATGTAAACAAGCAGTCGGTCTACTTTTCGCGACTACTTATTTTGCGCTTTGTGAAATTAAAATGTGATTCATAAACTAGAAATGTAATTCATTAGAGATGGGCAGCCGATGGACTGACTTTTTACAAACTATGAATAGACCATGAGGGACGAGACCAAATGGTAATAAAGTAGACGAAGCAGGCCAATCGGTAATTTACCATGCCTTGGCTTCCTCCTGATAGTGAGCTGCTGAAGTGGTGGGGGTAGCTGACTATTTGAACTTTTAACATCCATTTCATATGGAAGTTTATAAAGATTTTTTTTTTTTAAATTCCTTCAGATTTTGCAATGCATGCAAGCCCCATGCCTAGACATGCATTGCCAATAAAAGTTGGTTGGGAGAACACTCGGATAGCCATATCGTCACTGGATTTTAAAACCTTTCACCTTTTACCTCACCTGAAAGGTGAGGTAAATGGATACCGGCAGGAAGTTAAATTCCTCAAAAAGCTGTGTGCACCTGAATAGGTAGCCTAGCTTAGCCGGGTAATAATAGCAGGGCCCGCTGGGAGAACAGTTTTCTGAACTAAAGTGGCTACCCTGTGTAAATATACCATTATTATTATCATTATTATCTATATATCTTAACAGTTTAGAGGTAGATTAGAAAAAGCTGTACGCTTCTTTTAGACATATGGCAATGGTGGAAACTTCATATTGCCTGGAAACATTCAATAGTACATCTTCTAGCCAAACCAAAGTTGTTTCTCCTGTCATAACTCTAAAATTGACATGACATATTGATAAATGAGTTTTTAACATCCTAGTGATGGCATGACTTGATGAATTTGTAATCTAGACAAGTTTGTGCAATCACTCACTACTTCTTTCAACTAATGGCCTAATTAACGCTGAAAAACGATACAATCAAAGAAGATAAATATCAAGAGAATTTCATTCAGAGGACAATGACAGTCACATGTTAGTAAATTATTAACTAGATGATGGGTGTCCATCTCTGATGGGTCCAAGTATCAACTTACTCATATCTACTACAACATTCCTTTTAAGCAAAGTAACAAAATTCATCACAGAAAATCACATTTGATTCAAATTACCTTGGTTTACAATACATTGAATACAGAACATGTTTGACTTTTATCCAGGGATTGATTACGTAATACTATAGGTGCATCTTAATGATTAGACTTCTTCCACACAATTACCATCATTTTCAGTATCTAGACATAAGAACTTACACCTTTGGCATTTCAAATAATACAAAAATAATGGAAGACCTGGTAAAACTCAAAATGGCACCTTAATTTTTGTTCAATTCAGCTGAATGACCAATGAGGGAGCTATTACAAAATAAGAGTCATGTACAATTTGGCTCTTTTTTCTTTGCATTTCCTTGCAAGGAAATTATTGAACTATCAAGATCAGAGTTATTCCGATAAACTTATTTAAAAAATATAGTGATTTATGATAAAAGACAGATGTTGAGAGACTGCCATCAGTTCAAAAGAGGATAATATGAGTGTAGGATCTGAACTAGTCATATATTATTGCAAATGTAACTGTACATGATACCAAACTAACCAGAAATGTAATACTTGTTTTAATGAAAAAAATAAAAATAATAATAATCATCAGTGTTACTGTGTTTGGAGCACACAGAAATAAATAGTAAAATTTGCATTCAAGCTAAAACCTTATCAAAGCGGCCTGCCATTGACAAATCATGGGGAAATCAAGGCCTATCTCAGAACGGAGAAGGGATTCAAGTCTTTCACTCGGCTCACTTTCACTATAAGGATAGTCTGTTCCAAGTGTCATGATTTATTGCCGTTTAAAATTTTGCTCGATGAAAAAACAGCTTATGATATGGAAGCGCAATTACAAGGCCTGCTTCCAGACTCCCTGGGGGTGTTATGTAATAGACGACGGCATTGTCTGTCTGGGAGGTCTAATAGGAGAGCGATAGGTAGTAGACTAACCAACTAGAAGTAAACTGCATGTTTTCACTTTGATACATGTAACTTCACAGAGTATATTTGTTTTGGTTTAGCAATCAAGAGACCTGCTTAGAGTCTAGGAATTGGGATTGTTGGAAACTGCGACAACCCGGAGGAAATAACGATCACGAGTTCGGTCAAACTTGTGCTGTCCGAACTTTTATCGCGTTAGTCCGACGACGGGCTCTCATGACAACAGACGGATTATGTTATGCATGTCGATTGGCCTTTGCAAATTTCGTACCGATTCAATTTCCCCATGATTTGTCAATGGCAGGCCTCTTTAAAAAGAAACAACATATAGTTCATTTAATGTAAAAATTATCAAATGATAAATAATTTTAACTTATAAAACAGTGCATAAGGTACATGTTTAAAGCAATTTCACATTATCAAAGTCATATTGATATTTATTGCAAAATTGATCTCAAAAGATGTAAAGAATTTAATAATCAGATCCATATGCAATATGTCATCTGCTGTATTCTTTATTTTCCTTGATATATGTATCTTTAAGCAGTATATTTTGGTCAATGTTACATTTGATATGGCCATTGTAAAATGGAATAGTGTTTACGATCTTCTTGGGATTTTTTTTTGGGGGGGGCATCGTACGTGGCTTGAGGCTATAATTTTCATGTTAACATTATTTAGGTCATTGCATGATGTATTGTGCATCACAGAGGTACAAAAGACATGGCTATAGATGTCGCACATGAATTGTACGGGGTTTCTGGGAGATTATCATACCTTTTCACAGAGAGCGGCTGATTTTTAAGTATGGTGTTGGTGTTAAGATCATGCAAAAGGCTGCTGAATCCAACACCGAGCTGATTTTCAGAAAGATGATACTGATCATGTTATCGATAGCTCATGGCGTCACACCTATCATCTCAACAACCTTACTCTTTCAATCTTTACCACAAAAGGGAGATCATTACAAAAATGCACTAAAATCTCAATTTTCAGAATGCAACAATCATGAAAACCTTTAAGAAGAACTAATATCATTACTCTTTGTCATATTTAAAGAGGTCACTCTCAAAACCACTCCATTTTCATGTTGTGTTGTGTCTGATCTGGTGTTGTTCGCACCCACTTTTAATACCACACTTTAAATCGCCCACTGTCTGTCTGTCTCCTCTTGTTTTTCCCTTGTGGATAGTTTGATGCTGAATGGGCTTGCAGTCAGCATTGGTATAATAATGCCCAAGTGATCACAGTTTACCACAAAACACATGTTGAATCTCACTTCTTTGGCTGGAAAGATGTCTTGAAGCCTTTATCCTTAGCAAACTGCTTCATGATCACATCCTGGAGGGAAGATATAAATTGACGAAATGATGTGTAAAATAATATTCAATGAAAAATAACCAATGTATACTAAAACACATCAGTAAAGAAAGGAATGATTTCTTTATACAAATAAAATGAAGTCAAATCTCAAAAGCATGTGCACCAAGACTTTTGTTTTGTTCTTTCAACATCACAAAGCTTGCTTTATAAAAAAAAAAAAAAAAACATTAGTGGGAAGAAGCATCATGGGGAAAGGGAGTGGTTCAAATTGGTAACAAAGGTGCATATCAAGAGGAGAAATTGGTAAAGAGTAAAACAGTGTCCGGTCTTATAAAACCTACATGTACGGCAATCACAACACAAATTTTAAACCCAAAACAAGGACCCTTCAACAAAAATGGCAATGGCTGATCATAATTATAGTTGCATAAATGTGCATTCAAAGGACTGTCTGGCACAAAACAAAAATCTTTATTTCAATTTTTAAATTGTTTATTTCAATTGATCAGGGGATGTTGAGGATGCTTTTTAAGCACAACTCCTAAATACGTGCCTTTGATTAGCTCAAAGTATGTTGGATTTTCTTTAGTTGTAACGTTAACCCTTAATAAACTGGGGGGGGGGGGTCAATTTGACCCCCCTCGACAAATTTTGTCACTGCGCCGTCGCCCGAACTCTTTTGACCGCGCTGCTCGCTGACTTTTTACTTTCAAGTCTTGCGCATCTTTTGATACCAAATTTTCGACGTCCGGGTAAGCGGTTTTGAAATTACACACACTATTTTGTAAGTGCATGTCAGACCAGAAATTGCTCAAAAACGTGATTCTGTGAACAAAGTCAATGCAAATTGTGTTTTTCAACCCAAAATCATAAATGATTATTTTTACTTTTATTGATTTAAATGGATTTATTTTATGCTATTTATGATCGCAAAAGGGTCCTCGACAAAGTTCATCGGAAAAAACAACAAAAAACAAAGGTTTGAAAAAACACTAAAATACATAAGAAATTAATTATATTTTTGCAATTTTTTGTAGATATTTGTGAGAAATGTAGTAATTGATACTCTCACAAAAAACTAGCATTCTACTAGCTATATAACTTGAGTTAAAAGCAAAAAAATACACAAAAAAACAAATTTAGGGCAAATTTCATATGCTTATTTGCATAATTAATTAATAAAAATTAATTTTTTGAAAATGTTACCATACAGTCTTGTAGTTTACATCCGGCTCTACACGCGTGCAAATTTTCGCGGCAATCGCGCAATCAGTGGCCGAGATCTGAGGGGGGGGGTAACATTGACCCCCCAAGTATATTCTGGTCCGAAATAGCCCAGTTTAGATCTTTTTGCAACGGGTCCCAATATTCCAAATCCAATGTACGTTTCAATGTAGGAAAAGGGTCCTCATTGCTTTTAACTCTTTGCTTGCCAAGAAAACCCATCCCCTCCCCCTCTGCACCTAATTAATTTTAGTCTGCCACTCTAGGAGAGGTTCTGCATGGGCTCTCTTCATTCAACCCACAATAACTTGGAATTGGTTTATTGTATTAACAAAATGTGTGTAAAATTTTTAGAGAGATATCAATAATCCTACCCGCCAAAAGTATAATTTTGCTATGTATAATATCATACAAGTAGACCTTGAGACTTCTAGCTATATATTCTGTATCTTGTTTGGAATGGTATACCATACTTATTTTGTGAAGTTTTTTTTCTAAGTTGGTTAATTCAGAAGATGTATTCATGAGCTTTCTAAGCCTGGCAATTTAAAATTGAAAAGAGGCTTTCAATACAGAGTAAGCTGACAATGAACTAAACTCCTATTGAAAATTACCCTGGGAACTTCTGAATAGACTTCCTGTCTATTCATACAAAACTCAGGATACTTCTGAATAGACTTCCCATTTATTCATACTTATTGTTGTAGAGGCATCACTTTGTTTCAATCTTTTACTACATGCAAAGCTGTGCAAGCTATTAGAATTGAAAGGAATAAATAGAAGAACGTATTGATTTTCCCACTAATAGGCGAGTCATGAACACCATGTATGTTTGTAAATGTATGAAGTTATAGATTGTATAAAGCTAGTGTAAAACAAGATACTAATGATAATTATCTATAACATGGTCTCTTACTACATGTAAAAATAGGGGCTATCCTAGTTTCAAAATATAATCTGTTTAATGAATGCTGGATGTGTGTACAATGGCAGGGGACAATTTTGCTTTACAAATTTGAATAGCATTTTTGGTTATAAGAGAAAAGCTCTCAAATGCTATACAAAAGAATATGCATAGCAGTCTTTCAAAAATGTGGAGCAATTTGCGATGCGATACCAGGAAAATCATTCCATGCAATGGGATGCATATGTCAGTAATTTTGTTTGTGTGGGTCGAATTAAATAAGTTGAATGAAGTTAAAGGAGAATGAAACTCTTGGAGCAAGTTAGCTTTTGTGAAAGCAGAAAAATCAAAGAATATGATCAACAAAAGTTTGAGTAAAATAGGACTAGCAATAGAAGAGTTATGAGCATTTGAATGTCGAGATCACTAATGCTATGGAGATCCTCCCATTGGCAATGCGACCAAGATCTATGATGTCACAGATGAACAACTCTCCCCTTTTGAACACTGAAAATATACCCCAAAACATCTCTTTTTGCTCATTCTAATCATATGACAAACGATTCATCAATGATATAATGTTGTGAAACCTCTGTACTTGTCCTCTCATAAAGAGAACACCTCACCTTGTGATAGACTCTTTAAAAGTGAGAATATAAGTGAAATAAGTACTAATGTAATGAGGGAGTTGTACGTGTGTGACATCACAGATCTTGGTCGCATTGCCAATGGGAGGAACTACATGGCATTAGTGATCTCAATATTCAAATGCTCATAACTTTCTTATTATTCATTCAATCTTCCTCAAACTTTCAACAATATGTTTCTTTGATTTTTCTCTTTGATATGAATTCAGCTGGTTTCAAGGGTTTCATTCTCCTTTAAATATGTTGTGCTTGCCTTGTGAATGAAATGTGATTTGAGTCTAAGTTGGCAGCCCAATGTATGTTCAAAGAGTCAAATAAAGCGGGCAAAGTTACAGTCGTGAGAAGTGAAGTATCAGAAAGGGGGATATTTTTGTAGTGCTAGGACAGCTAAAACTCACATTTACTGGGACTTCTCTCTCCATGTACCAAAACATAGCATTCTTTCAAGATGCTCTATGGATTAAAACAAAGGAACATGGAGCTGTTTCACAAAGCTGTTTACTTCATGAACAATTGAAATATCATTCCTGGGTACAAGAAACAGATTCTCATAATCTCAATTATTTTCATTACCATTAGCTAAATTCAAAATATGATCTTTGTATTGAAATTCAATTCGTTAGCAAACATTTCGGTGCCAAAATTGATTGTTTGTCAACAACTTATAAAGGATATTGGAAATGCAATCCAACTTAACAAGGAATTTTTTTTGTTATCTCATATAAGCACAGGATCATGTTTCTATACATTCGTAAAATCATTTATAACAGTTTTATGAAACAGCCCCCAGATTACATAAGGTAAAGTAGCCCAATCTCGTCTAAAAATTACTTCAACTTGGGCAAATATTTGACTCACATAAGGTCGACTTATGCAAGTTTATCTGTATTTGTAACATGCTATGATGAGGACCTTGCCTTTAGCGTGGGCCATCCATATGAACAAACATTTCAAGAAATAAATCATCCAGTCAGGAACCCGCACCTTAAGTGCTAATATGGATGGATTTCTTGCTGAAGAAATTTTACTCAAACAGCTGGGATTTGAACCCATGCCCCTCTGATTGATAAGTGAGTCAGAACCACTTGACCAGAGCAGGGATCAAATCCTGCTACAGCAATTTTCTTTGATCAGATATCACTTAAAGCATTCCCTAAGGTGCCTTTTACCATTTCAATACATACTGTAGATTACATGTATATGAATATGTATGGCTACAACAGTTAAAATGTGAAGGATAACAATAAAGAAGTGTTTTATTGGATGAACTTTGCAGTCTGACATCAAAATTTTTTGGTTGGTCAGGGTGCCAGGTCAAAATGAATGAAACTATCTGCATATACTTTCTTTTTATATAATATATACATGTATATATTTATATATATATATATTAAACTACTCAAACTACAAAGGGCTGAAAATTTCATACGATCTTTGTCTGTAGCTTTCTGATATAAAATCACTAATTTTGTGAGCCAAGTGCTCAAAAGGCCCCTTTTCAAAGAGAAAGAAATACCCCCCCATAAAAAGTTAGAAATAACAAATAAAAAAGCAAACTTCAATTTCCACATAGAATCAATGAATGAAGAAAGCTTTAACAGCCAAGATGAATTTGTAAGACTGGAATGTAAGACAAAACTTGATTATATTTAAAATTATTGACTTGTTACAAATGCTTTAGACAGGCTTTAACAAATGCCAGACTAGGCTCAAGTGAGGTAGGATTCTGACAGGTATAATTCCTTGGAATGAAAGATCATCATGGTTGAAACAACAGATTCACTATGATAATCTTGAAGTGCCAGAAGTGCCTAATCTGACAAACAGAATCCACTATTATCAAACGTTTACCTGTTGTGATAACTGGCTTTCAAACTTCTTACAGAGTTCCATGAGCTGTTTGATTTGTGCATCTTTCTCTAGAACAAGCTTCTCTTTTGAAGCTAACTGCACTTTTAATGATGGGCAATTTGGACATCCCTCCTGAAAATGTGAAATAAGAGAAGAAACTATTATACATATGCTGCTTCTGCATACACACTTGCTCACTCAGCTCTAAATAATATCACATTGAAATCTTTGCCAAAAATTTGCACGCATGTTGCCTTGTACCTACAAATTGGATCGTATTGTCTACAAAATGGTATCATATCGTGAAAATTGCTGTTAACTTAGCTAATTTATGCAAAGTTAGCATGCAAATCATCTTGTTGCTCTTACTCCCCCAAACTAAAGCTCCGCATAATGTGCTAATTTTTGCTGTAGAAACTCTTCGTGGTGTTCTTTATAGCAAACATTATCCGAGGAAAAAATTAACAAAACAGTGCGGGAAACGTCAAGAGGAGGGTTAAAATGAATTTAGTTAATCATTTTCACTGTAGAAGGGCCCCAAACCCACTTTCCTATTTCGGGAAGGAATGCCACTTATTTGCAGTTTCATTTCCAGATCAAGCAAGGTTATTTGCCATCAGGGGCCTGTTTCATAGAGTGTTACAATTATGGTAACCTAAATTATTATTATTAACTACCTCGGGGCCATTTCATAAAGCTGCTTGTAACTTAAGAGGGACCTTAAGAACGACTGGTGAACCTTTCTTACGCGTTTAACAATCGCCAATGAATATACCATTTACTACAAAAAAGGATCACCAGTCTTTCTTAATGAACAGCTTTATGAAACACCCACCAGGGGCCCGTTGCAGAAAGAGTTGCAATCAATTGCAACTCTAAAAATCATGCGTAACTTGATTTTTCAACCAATCAACAGCGTGCATTTGGGACTCGCGATTGATTTTTTTTACTTGCGTTTAAACGCAATTCTTTCTGCAACGGACCCCTGGTACATGTAATCTTGATTGTGATTGGCTGCTGGGCGGGGTAGGAAATACATGAGGGTGACAGGAGATTTCGACCTCATGGTGGCCCAAATCGCCCCTCAAATTTCCAAGATGGAATGCCTGGGCGATAAACATGTCTACAGTCACTCCCATATCTGTCACAAACAATATTCGAGAACATCGAGAAAAATCGGTAAAATAGTGACATTTGCTTTCACAGCAGCATTGCACAATGAGCATAAAAATGTAGACCTTGAAATTAAAGAAAAGCCCCCTCGATGTGGAAAAATTGCCCCTAAAACATACAAATTATTTCCTACCGTCATGTTCAGCCTCATTACCACAGTATTTGCTATAATGGCAAAGTTACCACATACATGTATAATAGTGTATACACTTTAGTTGTAACTCTTTATGAAACGGGCCCAAGCTATGTGCTCATGAGTGTTTGCACTTCACTTATGTGATTGAATAATCTTTAGATCTTGATAATGAATTCATGATAAGGCATGTGAGTCACTGGCATTTGCCAGTTTGCAAGAAAAAGGAAATGTTCTTTGAATTATGCGAAAAAGTGCACATTGACTTTTGGACTCGATCTGGCTTTGTGCCTATTCGTATTAGGCTGAACACTATTTGAGGAGAAAAAAAATGACGATTTAAGTTTCGAGTAAAATTGATAAAAAAATTATACATATACGTATAGCTAAGTCAGTACACTGTACATACATTATGGCTTACAAATGATGGTTTATTTATAAACAATAATTTTGTATTAGTAATAATGGATGTATACACATAACATGTATCTATACATGTGTATTTTTTTATATTATCTCTCATTCAACAATGTTGTCAATCGTGCATTACAATTCAATTATACTGTACCTTATTCTTTACAGACATTGCTTTGAGTTTGCTCTTCAACATATTTGCTTCCTCTGACATCTTTCCAAGTTCTTTACTCAGCTCCTCGAGTTGCTGTTGCCTCTCCCTGCAGAAAAATAAAACGAAACAAAACTGCCTTTCTAAACAACTTTTCTTTTCCTTTGCTACATACATGCATAAAATTTACACATCCCCATATTTCACCGACTCTCTATGTCACGGGGAGTTCCATATTAAACTCATCAAATGAACTGTTATAAATGCAAACCAGCCAAAACTTGCTTACCATCAGATGGCCGACTGCATAAACATCAAACAATATAAATAATTTAAAATACATCTTAAATACACAATTTTCCAAAACTTTCCAGGATTAATTGGCAAATAATTTGACAGTTTGCAACTCATTGCAATTTTCTTTAAAACCCCCTTACCTTTGCATGGTGCTGAATTGGCAGGCATTAACACAAATGATCAATTTTTTATACCCATTGTCTATCTCCCATGTGATTGTCTAACCTCTCTTAGAACAATGGATTATTAAGAAACCTTATTACATCAATTTTTATTATTCAAAGTGGTAATATTATTTCCATTTTCTCTTTTTAACATTAAATTAATCTCTGTTTCTCTAGTTCATCTGAAAAACAGAATATCTGGGGGAGTAGCCTCTTATGGTATTGACTTACCAAGAATTATCTTTGAGATGACTTGCCATTTGTTTCTTCAGATTGTCCAGACGTCTATCCCTATCTGCTATGTCAGCATCGTATTTGGTCTTGAGTTCTGTGATCTGAGCGTCAAGCTGTTGAGATGCATTTGAAGAAATACATGTAAATTGCTGAACTTTTAACCTTCTCACTTTAGCAACATCACTAAGTTCAGATTCATTTTAAATAAATGTGTTTTGTTCTGAACCTGATGGGATTTTCATAATGAAGATTAATACTTCCACTGGTTTTTTGCAAAGACTATAATGAAACACAATTAAATACAGTCAAATCTGTCTATCTTGGCCACCCACAGAAAATAGCAATCAGAAAAGGTGGTCACTGGAGACAGGAGTCCTTAATAAACAGGTTACATGTATGTGGGCATAAGAGAAGAATTCAACTGCAGGTTCTCTTTATCATCGCTCACTCCTAACCTTACTTGGTGACTGCCATGTCACTCCAGACTCAGTAGGGTATTTCTATGAGGTTGGGGTACACAACAGTAATGTTTTGTTTTTAGACAAATGGACATGCTATCATTGAATCGTTATTTGTGTAACAACAAACAAATATAACAACATTTGCAAAAAGGGTATTGGGAGTTTCTACAACACTGCACGTTATTTTTATCTGCGTAACAAAAAATTTACAACAGATCTTTACCCTAAAAATACTTCGGGTTGATATTAATAAATACAATGAGATGAATATAAAAGAAGTATGAAATTCTATGAATCTACAAGAGAAATAGTGTATAGATCCCAAAAATTGAATGAAACCAATGATAAGATTTTAAAATCCGACTTCAAATATGGGTATAAGATAAAAAATAAATACATGAATATGATGGATACCATCCATCTCATCTCACATGTTCTTTGAGTTCTTTTGTATGTTGTTCGTGTCTCTGTTTTAAAGCCTCGACAAAGTTTTCTTTCTCTCTCAGTTCCTCTCTAGCTTCGGTCACTTCTTGCCGGGTGACCTCATGAGATGATTTCTCTTCCTCGTACAGTAACCGAAAATGCTCCTCCTGAACAAAATATACAAATACATACATACATAGCTGAACAGTGGTTATCATTAACATGAAAGAAATATACTGCAGAAGTATCAAGTCAGCATGAACATGTAGGATAAAGATAGCTCACCCTTTATAGAAGCATCGCCGTGAAGTGGTTCTGACTCTCACTTACTTCCCTTCAGAAAAATTGTAAGAATTCACATTGTGCCACACTCAACCAAAGTTAGGTTTATGGGTCCCTGGTAGAACATTCTTTGAATACCAAATGCACTACGCATATTTGCTAGAGTTCTGATTGGCGTAATAATATTAAAATGACGTTTGAAAGTGCATAGTGATGTTTCCTGTAGCTCATGGTTTTTGTTACAAAAACTGTATGATGCGGCGTTGACATTTTGGAAGTGATGAACACCAAGGCCAAGGCTAATGTTTCATTCTTACACACTTTACAAGTACTTTGCGGAGTATTTTTCAATTCAGTACTAATTTACTCATACAACCATACATTGGAGCAGAGGATCAGAAAAACTGATTTTTTAAAGATAAACCAGTGTCTTTAAGAAATGACATTACAAGCTTTAGATTACTTACAATTTGCTGTAGTTTGAGGTTTGTTTTTAATAGATTTTCTTCCTTCATGTTGACTTCCAGACGAAGCTGTTCAACAGCCTTTTGAAGATTGCTGATCTTTTTATGATACTGTTTCTCTTTGCCCTGTGATTAAAAAACAAAAAAAATACAACAGATAAAAACACTTTGATTATGAATACATGTAGAATGCAATTTTTGCTCCTAAAAAAACTCCAGAACAAACCTCCATAGATCTGCCCCTATTCTTCTGCCAGCCGAGATCCATCCATTTATCTTTTACTTTTCTTCTAAAGACATTAAATGTATAAAGTTAAAGCCTGTCTGAAGCTTTGGTAGTGTGTGCCAATAATGAGTCATACTTAGAGGGGTGAAAGCTTTAGTAGGTTATTTCTGTTTTATTAGTGACTGTACGTTTACTGTCTGACAGATCTGTTATTAATGATTATTAATTTGCAAGTCAATCTGTGTACATATACGTCATTTAACATCAATGGTGTAATTTCTTAGTTTAGTTAATACGAACATTAGAAGGGAAATTGTTATAATACCTGCATCTCCTTTAGTTCTTCTGCAGCCCGAGCATTCATTTGTTCTATTCTCGCTGAAGTCATTGGTCTTGTTGATGACCCTTTACGGGTACGTAGTTCCTCTTCCAGACCTCGAGGTGACATGGGTGGGGCACCCTTGACCCCATCTCCGTGGATCATAAGGTTATGCTCTTGGAAGTAAGAGCGGTTTGTTTGGTTTAAGGCCTGAGTCAATGGGGGAAACATGATTCCCTTGTTAACCTTTACATTCCCCAACGTTCTTGAGTGGTGTGAACTCATCTTTAATATCTTGTTGGATTAACACTGAAAATCACCTGCTGAATTGTTCAAAGGTCAATCAAACATATTCCTTGTTCACCAGTTGGCGTTTTGGTTCAATGCTTCAGAGAAGATGTCAAAAACTCAGTTTTTCATCAAAGATAAAAAGTTCATCCCATCATCGATACAAAGTGAAAAATACTTATCGCCTGACTCGCGAATCAAGTGTGATCAATATCAATACCCCTCTCCAATCTATTCCACAGCAACATGGTGATTAAAGCTCACTTGGGCGGTAGAATAAGTCCTAGTCCTGTAAACACGAGTGTATGTACAATATCTGAAATATGCAAAAGAAATAGATAGAATATAAACTGCATGAGAATTGACAGGTTAACTTACTTCATGACTTAGGTTTTTCTGCAATATTTTTTGTAACAAAACTCTTATTTTATGATGGTGTGTCCAAACTTCGCGGACATTTAAAAAATATTCATCAGGCATAAATTTGTTCAAAAGATATTCACATTTAATACAAAACCAATTTAAATAATAGCTACCAAATTGATGGCAAGATCATAAACTACAAAATTATTAATGAAAATGTGAAGTAGGTCAAGGGGTTACGCTGGTATCACGATCTCAAAATTCTATTCTGATCGACGAATGCGCGCTGTGCTGGAAATCTGTTTGGAAAAAGTGTGATCTAACTTCACGGACCAAAGTTTTGAGATTTGAACAAAAAACTAAAGCTCAAAAGATATTAAAATGCAGTCAGTCCGCAAGCCCGTGTTAATGAGCAAATGAGCAAGATTTATCCAAGTCCTCTCGTGGCTGAATTCATGTCCCTGTAAAATCTCGTGACTTGTGAGACTTTCTTTCTCAAAGAATTTAACCATTTTCTCCTTGAGTAATATTGATTATTTTTGTACCATGGGCAAGAGTAAATGTTACTCTTTTATATTGGTCATTTCTTTTGAATGAAATATTTTGATAAATAAGTGAATTTTTTACCTGAAAAGATGCATCAAACAGAATTTTCTTCCTCTGTTTTCACTTGCAAATTGTGCCACATTTTGTGTTTTAGGCACCAACATTACTTATATCATCAGAAAGCTCAAACTCTATACTTTCTTACAATGTAACTCTTGATATGTGGCATCTTTTAGATGGGTCAGCAGCCAGCTTTTTCCATCAAGATGCAAGATGAGATTTCTAAAATTTCTGAGTAACATAAAATCCAGAGTTCTGATTGGCTGAATACTGTTTTCAAAACAAACAGGTGCGGGTAATTTGAAGAGATTACCACATGGTGAGTGTGACCTTGCAGAGGCCAAGTGTGGGAACATTGGAATTTGCATGGGTGTGTGGTCTCTATGACCAATCACAGCGCAGTATTCTTGTTTTTGAGCTGCAAAATGTACTTGGCCTATGAAAAGCTGGCTGCTGACCCATCTAAAATACATCTTCTTATAAAAATTATTTCATATTAAAGCTTAGATCTTCAGCTTTATCATGATTTAAAAATCATTTGTGCCCAAACAGAAATTAAGTGTGAAAACAACAACTTTTGTTGCATGAAAAAAAATATTTTGTTTCATGTTTTAGATCAAAAGTTTTTCCTATATTACAACATTCTTTTAAAAATCCAAACACATGACCTAAAAGAATGATTCTTCTTCTTTACAAAGATACCAAAAACATGAAATTTGGTCAATATTTAGAGCAGCAATGGCCGAATAAAAAGAGGTGTTTTGGTTCGCACCAAGCTCATTAACTATGCAAAAACCCTCTAGTCATATCACTTGGATAAAAGAAGCTACTTTTTCAGGGCTTGCGGACTGACTGAATGCTATAGTGTGTATCAAAAAAAGTTTACACTTAGAAAAAATCCTGTAAAATCATACATTTGTAATATCCGCTTGAGTGAGCACCACTTACTTTTGAAAAGCTTGTGAAATATGATTTGCGCAGAACTTTGAAATTGTTATGCAAATAAAAGTAGACCTTAATCATGAAGTACACATGAAATTTAGCTAGTAAAATTGATTTGAAGATATCTTTGACTTTTAAAAACTTGTTTTCTTGCCCAAAACACTTCGAAGAGTGTCATTGCGCTAATGTTGTAACCCGCAAGTGAAAACCCGAACCGTACCGTCCCGTATAATCGAATAATTTGCAAGCGGGACCCGCTGACCCGTCGGGTTTTATCCCTCAAGTCAATTTATCTTTGAAAAATGAAAAATATTATTTCTGCAATCACCACACTATACAGGCTCAAATCAGGAAAATATATGCCAACTACTAACCTAGCCTAGAGTGAATTTACTTACAATTTGCAAATTCGCCTTTTATTCCAGAGAGAAAATGTTTTTTTGGGTGACTTTGTACCACGAAATGGGTACGCTCTGATCTCGAAATTGAAAGCATTACGCAATTAACTCCTCTGATTGGAGCCGCAGCTCAGCGCGCGCTAGCTAGCCCAGCAAAGATCGGCAATGTTGTTTTTCAGTCCAGGTCGGTCGACACGGCGACTCACAACAATCATAATTACAATATTCAATTCTATGGGACCTCGTCTATAAAGTAATCAAAATTGAAATAAATACCAGGATAATGATACAGTCAATTTTTTCTTCTTGTATATCTCCATATTATTTCCTTCTGTTTTTGTATTTCTTCAAATTCTTTGTAAACTAAAACAAACGTGCACGAGGGCGCCCATAAACTTACGTAAACAGCTCGTGTTACTAGTGCTTAGCAAGCTTAGCTAGGCTTTTATTTATTTTTTATTTTTTATCTCTCTTGATCGATCGGTCAAGAGAGAGGTATTTGCAAGAAACTTGCAATCCATTGCAATCCAATTTTACATCTTCAGAAATCTTAAAGACTTTCAATCAATTGTACATCGGAAAAATTAAGAGATCTGGGCATTCAGGGTGCGGGGGCTTCAGTTTTCATCAGAAAATGTATGAAATAACGAAAAGGAGGGTTAGTTAGCCACTAGACCAGCTTAGCATGTCTTCAAAAAAGGGCAGCTAACACTCTGACCTGGGGAGTGTTTCATCAACATTTTCATCCGACAAGTTGTCATATCTGACATCTTTCTCTGATGTTGATTGGCTGAGAGGTACTGTTACTATGGTAACTGTCGGATAAAATGGGACTTGTCGGATAAAACGTCCGACAAGTCCTTTCATGAAACGCCCCCCTGACAACACGCTCTATCAGGTCATGACCTAATTTGGTAATCCAATAAGCAAACAACTGTCTCACTGCCGTGCACTGCAAATCCCTCGAGCTCAAACAGCGAGCGTTGCCGTGGAAACAGGCTCGACTTGCCCCACTCCAAGTCATAAAGCATTCCTTTCTTTGCCACGTGGCCCATCACTCGCTCCTTGCCAGACATAATTACGCAATGTATTCTGGCTTCTGTTTACATTCTCCGAACACATCCCCTCCCCTCCCTCTCTATCTCTCTCTCTCCCACTCTCCCAGTCGTAAAACATTCCTTTCTCTGCCACATTGACCATCACTCGCTCCCTGCCAGACATGATTACACAATTTTTTTCTGGCTACTGTTTACATTCTCCTAACACATCCGCTCTCCTCTCCTCTCTCTCGCGCTCCTTTGAAAGAGCAACTCGATGTATTATGTCGAACTGTCTCAGTCCTGTTCACTGTTCACAAGACAAAAATACGCCGGCATTTTTTTAAAGGAAATATCTACGTCTCTAAAAGAATCCGCCACGTAAGAAGCACATGATCCTAACTCAATTTTCATTGTAAATGTTTTTATTATGCGTCGTTACTTCTCCCTTTTTTTTCGTATGACGGTCTGCGGGTTTGAGAATGAACTCGGCCCGGCCCGCAACCAGCGATCGGGGGCATACCGGCAGGTTAACCCGTACCGCAACGGGTGCGGGTTACAACATTACATTGCGCCCCATCCCACTCCCCACATACCGAGGCCATATCGTGACAAAATTTACTTGAGCCTACACTGGGTTGTGATTTACATGAAATGGCTTAGGCTTGATTTTCATTTTGTTAATCATTTTCAAGCTTGGGAAAAGTGTGGAGAAACAAGTATTAAATGAAAAATGAAATGTAAACCCACTTTAAATGATAAAAACAAGTAAGACAAGAAGACTAGCCACTTGCATCATCATTGACATTGTACCCCATATGCAACTTGGAATTGTCATGATCAGCTCAAAATTTCAAACGTTGATTTTAGCATGTAGGATGGGGGTTGGGTGTCCGGACACCTAACACTACAGAAATGAAGCCTTGTTTATTATATTATAATATTCCACTGATTTTTTGAATATTTTCCCAAACTCTTAGAATATTTCTTAGACCAAAAGCTTCATTCTCTGTATTTTGGTTGTTCCGCTGAACTGCGTTGGCTCACTCACCAATACATAGACTGAAGAGCTTGGAGACCCGTACGTACAGACAACGTATTAGCAGTAACGTTAGATTTAACATTCGGCGGAAACCCGATTTTCCGATCGTTTTTTTGTACATAAAATGTCACATTATGAAAAAGAAATCACATCCATATTTACGAAAAAATGTTTTAAATTCAGAAATATTGTACCTTAAGACCGCAGTTACTGCTAATTCCTTTCAAATGATGATCGAAACATCGTCATCTTCGATCCTTTCGTTAGTCAACGTAAGTTGCCATCTTTGATGACGTCATCATCCTTACAGACGTAAACTTACCAGTCGCTATATATCGCGATTTGTGCCGCTGCTTTGCGCTTGTAGATATGCGTGCGTTCGGAACTTGTCGCTCGCATTGATTGGCCAGGATATCGAAAATTTAATCGGAAAGCCTTGATAATTAAGCACAACTCGTTGACAGCTGCCATTTTTTCCTCTCTGGCAGAAAGTAAAAAAAAAAAGGAATAACCTGGGGAATAACTCATCGGTAACGTATATTTTCAATATTTTATAGAACTTACATAGTACTTATCTAAAGAAAGATTAGAGTCTAACGAAAATAGTGGGCCTTCGCGTTCAAGATAATATAGTGTCATTTAGAATCTAAAAGAAATTAAAATCTGGACAAAACCCGTCCTCCGAATTGCCGACCAGATTACACATGCAGGCTCGCACTAACACACTACCGTCGGTGAATGGGGATTATAGTAAAATGTCAGAAATTGTTGAATAAATCCCCAGAAACGACGGTTATTCCTGTCTAGTATTTTCTGAGCCATCCAATATGATATAAATATTTATGCTGTTTGGCCTGCGACCGATCGCATGCGATGTTTTGAAATCGGCTGTGAATAATACGTGTGAGGAATTAGATTTAGATACTGGCCCAAAATCACCAATTTTGAGGATAACCGGAGGATGGACACGGAGTGAAATAAGGGTGCACCCATGGGTTCATATCATCTCGCGTGCGAAGGAATATCAGTCATATGCACGCGACACACACGACAAGTCAAAAAGATAGTGGGCTTTTGCCCACATAAAATATCACCAATAATCTGGTATTTCACATTCTGCTATGACACTTACCGAATCATTTAGATCCTTCCGTGACTTCTCCTTGAAGTTTTTTCTTAAAAATATGTATATTTTCTTGATCTTTAGTGAAGATTTCACGGAGATAAAATTTGGTCAGCGTAGATATCAATTTTTGCCTAAAGAGGGCGCGCGATTTATATTCATATCAAAGACACGACAAGGGAAAGATTAGGAACCTACACTATTTTACACGCAAATCGACGCAAGGCATTACGCTAAGTCCGTGAAGTGTCCAATCTTTTCATTGTATAGACTTTGGTATACCGTGACGTTCGTTAATACTGCTTGTACTGCTGGTTTCGTTCCAGGCATGTGTATTTAAAAAAAAAAATATTATATTAGTCATCGTCTTAAATTAATTGCAACAAAAGTGTTATCATCGCCAATAGTAATCCTGAATTATGTTTTTGAAGGTATTTTATTTATTGGTGCCCATAATTAGTAAATTAATCATAAGAATTGCGCATTCAAAGAATTTAGACACAGTTATAAAATTACCGAGGAGCTGAATCAAGGTTGTGAAATTTATTAGCGCCACCAACGGGCTTCCTTGTATTTCCGTAGAAGAGACAAACCAAGTCACTTGCTAGGCCGAGGTAAGCAAAATTTGCTCTTTTTAAATGAAATGAGTTAAATATCATATGTATAATTTTGTTATGTATTGCTACTTACCGGAAAGAGCCCCGGTGCGTAGCGAGAAGGAGTTTCGGCAAATATTATTATTACTTCAGCAATGAAGCAATGTTTGCCGACTACTTCGAAATATACGGTCAAACACGGTCCGGTGTACAAGGTTCGTATATATATACGAACCTCGTATTAGTGTGAGTGATAAGGGTGTAGAGTATTAAGCTATTTTTCTTTCTCGTTATATTTTTTTTCTATATTTTTTACAATAATTAATAAACCACTTTTTGATCCCACCTTTAGCTTCGTCACTTGTAATAGCCGATCGATTTCACAGTCCTGAAGTTCGGGTAGGTGGAGCGTAGTGTAGCAGTAGTGAAGTGGAGTGGAGCCTGCACGAACTTCGCCCGAAGCCCGGCCGAGGTACCACTGAGTGACTGACTGGGTATGAATAATTCTCCAGCTGCAGGCCGGCCAACGCCAGAGTGCAGCTTCACACTCCCCGCATCTGCTGGGGGGACCAACGACACTCCAGGCCCCGCTGGCATCCAGTGGCAGTGTCAAATCAAAAACTAAGTTTTACAAATCAACTAATGACAATGTTCACTACTAAAACCCATACAAAGTCAGTGACAATTTAATCAAACAGCTTTTCACAATATTTTTTAAGCGACACATTCAAATCACATAAATATTCTAACTTACCTTTCAACGAATGGGAAATGGTGTTAAGACTGGAAAAAGTTTGTCGGAAGATCTGCTACGGCTTCCCAGGCTAGGCCTGCCTAGGCCTAGGCTTAGCTAATACTAATTATGGCCTAACTCCTGTCATTGGTCAAAGATCGGAAATGTGGCAGCATCTTGGCTAATCGGATGGATCGTTACTAACCATTGCAACGCTGCTAAGGCAACTCCAAGCTTTCACGCCACATCAACGTAGAGGGCTAACATCGAACAAAGAAAAACACAACATTGACCAACTGAAGTTCGGTCTCGTGAGAAAGCCCAAAGTACCCGGTAAATAATAATAAAAATAACACATAATAAATTTACTACTACTACTACTACTACTACTACTGCTACTACTACTACTACTACTACTTCTACTACTACTACTACTACTATACTACTACTACTACTACTACTACTACTACTACTACTACTACTACTACTACTACTACTACTACTACTACTACTATTACTACTACTACTACTACTACTACTACTACTACTACTACTACTACTACTACTACTACTACTACTACTACTACTACTACTACTACTATACTACTACTACTATACTACTGCTGCTGCTGCTGCTGCTACTACTACGACTACTACGACTATTTTGACTACTACGACTATACGGCTACTATGACTACTACAACTACTACGACTACTACAACAACAACTACTACTACTTCTACTACTACTACTACTACTACTACTACTACTACTACTACTACTACTACTACTACTACTACTACTACTACTACTACTACTACTACTACTACTACTACGACTACGACTACTACGACTAGTACGACTACTAACTACGAATACTACTCACACAATAATCTGAAATCATTATATATAAAATTATATCTTTATATATTTTTATATTTTAATTTAATATTATTTTTTTTTATTCTGCTTCAGTCATAAGAAAGAGTCGTATACACGTTTATACCAATTTTGAAAGTTTACTCTTGTTTTTTTTATGCAGAAAGAAGAAAAATATAGAACAATAATATTGAACGTTTACAATTAATAAGAAATGTCTAATTTTCTTTTGATTGTATTTCTTCTATTTCACTTAATTTCTAGTATGACTATTTCTCCTCCTATGTATGTCTAAATTTACATATATCTACCCCCACATGTATCTTATCTGTAAAACTCGTTGTCTCTGGCTTTGCTCTCTCCCTTTTTTTATTTGTATTTATTTCCTCTCTTATTCCTTTTTATTTCTTTCTGTCTGTATGGCTTCTCTTTACCTAAATCTTTTTTTCTTGTTTTTTTCTGTTTTGTTTTTCTTTGTCTTCTTCATTCTCCTTTCTTTCTTCATCTTCCGTTCCTTCTTATTTTTTCAAGAATGTTTTTCGTGATGTTTTGTTTCCTTTTTTTTTTTCAAGGTGTGTAACCTCCTGATTGTTCTTCTTAACATGAGCGTGGAGCGTTGTGGCCCAATGGATTAGTCTTCTGACTGAAACAGAGGGTCGTGGGTTGAATCCCAGCAATGGCGTAATTTCCTTCAGCAAGAAATTTATCCACATTGTGCTGCACTCAACCCAGGTGAGGTGAATGGGTACCCGGCAGGATTAATTCCTTGCATGCATGAACGCTGAAAGGCAGCTCGAGCTAGAGCCGGGATAATAATTATAATAACAACGCGCCTCGCAATAGAATATTTCTAGATAGATGGCGCTATACAAATGCCTATCATTATTATTATTATTATGACAATTTCAGTCGTTATTAAAGAAACTCTCGATCACACAATCTGGACTACAAAAACTATATCGATTTTCAGAAACAGCGGGGACCCGTGCCCCCAATGTTTGATAATTATATCAAACGTGTGAGGGTAATTTCGTTTTCTGCCACCAAGGCAAACACGGAGTAGGAAATTTGAAGCTGAGCTGAGGGGGTGGGGGTAATAATTTGCCAATGAAGGAAGAAATTGAGAGAAAGAGGGGGGAGGAAGAGGAAAGGAAAATAAAAAGAACGAGGGGAAGACGAAGGGAGAAGGGGATTGGTTCTGAAATGGAGAAGTTAATTTATGGAGAGTGAGAAGAAGAAAAATAAATCAACATAAAGAGATTAAGACACCGAGATAAATATAAAGAAGGGGATAAATGGGAATAAAACTGTCATGATAAGCCTATGGAGAAGGAGAAAGATACACAGAAAGTAATATTATAGTAATCGAGATGAGTATCGAACTTTTGCATAATGACAGCTGTGATGTTTTACGCATTTGCCCATTAGTGAAAGAGCACTTATACTCTTACACATGAAATTAATCTAATTCTGGTCAAAACCTTGATTTTGCCTATACAGTTTGGGTTTTTTGACACATTCGCTACTAATTTTTGATCAACCCTTTTAACGAGAATATAGACCTAATTCTTTTGTCGTTGAGTAGACCCCCCTCTGATATGCATTCAACATTTTTAATAACATCTGTAAGAAGGGAGGCGGGAGGATAGTAATAGAAGAGAACAATAAAAGGGTCGAGACTCCTTCCTCGCTGGCAGTATACACAGACAATATCAGGGTCAAGGCCAGGAAGGAAATACGAACTTCCATCGTCAAATTATGAATGGGGGATTAGAGGCGAGAGAAAATAATATAACGAGAAGAGATGAATTAACGAGGCAGTCCTCATTTCCTGGACAAAAGCCCCCGTCGATTTAGCTGGACACGAGAAGGGAAATTGGAATCAAAGAGAGGGGGAGGAGACGGGGAGGGTTTGATGGCACTTTCCGTGATGATGAGCACCTCTTTACCCTAATTGCTCGAGGTGTACCGGAATCACCGTCTCGACGTCGACATTGCTCCTTTTTTGTTCGATCGTGATCTCTAATTCTCATCCATCTCGTTCTCAATAACAGGCAATTGTCGATTTATTGAAAAAAAGAGAAATTTCCGCGTAAAGAATAATTCCGAGAGAAACGGTCATTTCTATTTGAGACAGATTGGGTTCAAGACAGGCTCGACAATAGGGGGAATCGCATCACGACGCTGAACGGATTCAAGAACGCAATAAATGTATTGAAAATCCCACCATATTATGACAAAGAACAGCTGGTAGGTCTTTGTCGAAAATTGGTGAACCGGAACAGCAGTTTCGTCCTAATTTTTGGAGCTGAAAAAAACAAAACAACAACAACCAACCAAAAAAACAAACAAACAAACACGGAAGTGCTGTCTTGTTTCACCAATTTTTGACAAAGACTTTCTTGGTTGCTCTTTGTCATGAAGGGTATTTTATTTGAATCCGTTCTGCGTCGAGATGCGAGATCTCCCTATTAACATCAAGACTGTGTTACCTTTCAGACGCCAACACTGAAGTCCGAATTCAAAATAAATAGTTTGGTATTTAAACAAATATTCAGTTAGTCTTATGTCACAGACGAAACAAAAACTTAACTATGTAAGGGAGTGAATGATATATCTTTTTTAATATCGATAAGATAGGAATTTGTTTCATATACTGTATAGTTTGCCTTTCTACGCTTCATGATGCTTCGCATTAAGAACATTTGCATAATGTCTCTCTTGATTTTTTCCCCTTTTGATTAAAGGGAAAAAAAACAAAAACAAAACACACACTTTATATCACTTCATGACGTTACAAAATATCGGTCTCACCATGCTGTACCAGTCACGGAGGCGCGATAGCTCAGTCGGTAGAGCGGGGGTTTCGGATTCCGGTGACCCGGGTTCGATTCCCACACGCCTTTAGTAAGGCATTAATCCTCATTACCAGGTCCCTCGGAGAAGACCTTAAGCCGTTCCTCTGGTTGCTTGCCTACAAGCATTCATGCTTCTTAGCAATCAGTTAAAAGAAATTCACCACCATCCTATATACCAACTCTTTCATGGAGAATTACCAATCATGGGGGGGGGGGGGGGTAATGAGTCTCAAATTTTAATGGAACCTGTTATCAGTTTCAGATACGGAACATTGTATTGGTAATTTTGCGAGGAAGGGAAGGGGAAGAGGCAAGACGAAAAAAAAATCAGATTCATGATTCATATTGTACAAAAAATTGACGTTTGAAATCTGCCAGATATAAAAAAAAATGGAAAATGTTAGTATATAATGACGTCGTTGAATGCAAGAAAATTAACTCAAAACACTTATAAGTTAGGATAAGTAAGGATATAAGTAAGGATCTGAAATTCAAAGAAGATGACAAAGAAGGTTGTTGCAGATCAAGGGAATGAGATATATCCTTTGACAGAGCAGGCTTACCTGATGTCAACCAGTCGGGGCTCACTTCCAACGTTTTTTTCTATTTCAAAATGGCATCCTTTCAAACTCTATAGTTCTGATAAGTTATATAGGCCCTATTCATCAATCATGAAAATGGAATCTATTTCCTGGTTCTGCCTTTCTATAAATAGCCTAACCAGTAATTACTTCCGTAGAATAGGCCTATTTTCCTTCAATGCACAAAAATTAAAATTATCCATGTCCCCAGTAAGATTAGTCTAGATGTCACTTATAGCTTGAACAGAATTCTTCAATATTTTAACAAACGTTAGAGGTCGATCGATGATTTTTGTTGTAAGCCCAAGAAATAATGATAATAATAAAAAAAATAAACTGGCGATGACATCGGTAAAATTACATTAATATGAGTAAAGTCAGTGAATACCTAAGAATATGAATGATTACAAACTATAAACCCGATGAAAGAATCTATTAGTAAATCAATCGATTTATCGAATTAATAAAACCAATTAATATATTTGTCGGTTATTGGGTGAGAAAACGGAAATAAAAATATAAATGTGTATGATAAAAGAGGGGAAAACAAATAAAGAAACAATTTATTTGATCAGCATGAATGGATAGCAGGGAACAAAATAATTAATTCATAAAAAAAAAACATGTATAGATATACAAGGACAACAAAACTACCAAAATAAGACACGCTCGACAGGGGGAAGTGACCAAGGCTCTGCGCACGATTTTTAAGTGAGGGTGCTGATGTAAATTTTAAAAGCCACAAGAAAAGATTTGAAAGCAAAAAATAAATAAATAAATAAAACAAGATTTCCCGACAAAATGAAGTTCATTTTGGTCACATTTTCATTGCCTAAGGAGTATAATACACGCACCACCCCAAGGAATTTTTGGGGTGCTTCAGCACCCCCGCTTCCTAGGGCCATGGAAGTGACATCATTTTGTATAAAGAAAGTTGACAATATCCTTGAGAGTGACAATGAAAGCTTAAAACAACACACAACCTGACAGTTATCCACACTGACAAGGTATTATCTAGAACAAGGCGCTTTCTAGGATAAACATCACACAATTTTGACACAATTGTGACAGCTTGTCGGACGTGCGAAATATGAATGATGGGGAATGAAAAAGTCGCAAAAGGAAAAGGATTTTTAACCCGCTTTTGTCCTACCAGAGACAAGCATGCAGGTAGATAAAAATCTTCGCCATGCACTTCTGTATCCTGTTAAAGTTTTTTAACAATGCAGTATTCAAATATTGCTCAGTTTATCGCTAAGCTGTATATTCATACGTATAAAGCTTTAATTCTTGTTATTATTTCCTACAGTCCAAACGTGATGTCATAACGATTAAAGCCCCAATATCTCCAGGCTATATCCCGAACGTCCGATAGCAAGAGTGCAGCCACATCATTCAATTCAATTCCATTTGTTTGATTTAATTTTCAGTATAACAAAGTAAAGTGGTCGAAAATAATTACAATGACATTTGCAAATGAAATTTATACAAACAATATAAATTTAGGTCATATTTTTTTTTCCATAAGTAAAACAAAATAAAATACATAATATAAGCAAATTATCATGAACATATTTATAAAGATCTGAGAATATGGAAGATGCACTAAAAAGCAAATGCTTGTAGTGTGTGGACCCCTCTAAAAAAAAATTTCATCAAAATGATATTTATTAAAAAAACAAATTTTTCTCGTTTTTGAAGATCATCAATTTTTTCTCAGTTTCACTGAAATCTCAGCATTTCGAATTTTTAAATTGGACAATATAATAGTGTCGTTTTCTGCATTTTTGTTTAAAAAATATTTGAACAAGAACATTGTATTCATGCAATTCACTACATACTATTTTCTGTCCAATTTTATGAATGCTGTATAAGTACCTTTTTCTTGCAAAATGTTTGGGATTATTTTCAATAGAGCTACGATTATATAGGACTGATACTGTAGGTATGGGAGCAGTTTAGGCTTTAGAGTGAATATAAATGTTTTTGGATGCGATTACATAAATGGTTGGAAATTTGTTGTATAACGACTGCGGAACATTTTTTTGGTACATGGTCGCCTGGAAGGTCATAGAGAGTGTGTCTAAGAATGACTAATTATTAATAATATTGCAAAGAACCAGACAAAAAATGGGTCAAGCTTGAGACACCTAAAGAAGTCCAAATGACACACTGCGTCCAGCTGTTGCCAGATAACGCCTTGTGTCAATGTGATGTATTCAATTAAGAATATAGACCAGGGAGCGGAGGAAGGGTGAAACAGATTCTCTTTCACTGCTTGCCAATTTTTACGCCATTTTTCCTTATGAAAGAAGACACCGTGTCTCTTTATTCCACAACCTCCAGTGGCGTATAGAGAGTCTATGGAGTGCACATGGGGGGGGGGGGGGGGAGGGAGGGGGTGGGCTAATAAATCTCCTCGATTTTTTTCCTCTCTACAATTATATTATAATTCAATCCACCATCCCTCACTTGTCTATCAAATATTGTATTCATATAACATATCATAATTTAGTGATCATTTTGGGGGAGCGGGATACAGGGGCATCCCCGTTCACCCCGATCTACATGATCTATATGTCTGATAATGTTCCTTTTCAAAAGGAGCCAGATATATCGAAACTACTCAATTGTTCCTTGCAACTTCAGGAGTTCAAAAGGCGACTTGCGCACCAACGCCTCCAAAATGTCAGTGGGTATCAAAAATCCTTTCCCCAAATTTGTCACAAACACTATTACAATTAAATTAGTATAGCCTAGATATCCATACTTCCTCGTTTCCTTCGTTTAAATCTAGCCAGGGGTGGAATGTTTCAATTTGCACCAGCGAGACTTTTAGCAAAAGCTTCACGGGTATGAGTAATGTTATACCATCATGCCATCAATAGTGTTTTCCGTCAGCAAGAAATTTACCCACATTGTGCTGCACTCAACCCAGGTGAGGTGAAAGGGTACCTGGTAGGAATTCATACCTTGCAACGCTGATGCTCTATTAAAGGCCAGTGTAATTATGCTACACATTACTGTAGAGCGCTTATAGAGACTTCTGGATTTTTTTCTCAGAGTTTTTTTTTTTGAGTGAGTGGGGTAACTACTGTAATTTAATCGCTAGAGGGTATTCATTTGTCTCGCAATCTACTATGGTCAACAAGGAAATTCGTGATCACTCTCGCAAAAAGTGTTCACTAGCTTTCTAGGAAATTTGTGAATACCCTCTAGCTATTATTTCGGTCCGCAATAATGAACCTATTTAGTATTACTGTAATTTAGTTCATTGGCATTCGTTTTTGCCGCTTACCTTGATAGACAAGTTTGAAATTAATATTTGTCGTACAAAAAAAGTAGTTCTGTTGATTTGCTGTTGAGGACCATAACAAAAACATTGAAAAATAAATGATTGGATTATACATTTTCATTATCATTCAGTATTTCAAAGAGGCCCCCATAGCCCCTAGAAGACAAGCATTTAATTACAATTTTTTTTGGGGGGGTTGGCCTTTTGAGGGAGCAGGTGCAGGGGCAACAAACATAGAGTACAAATGATGGCTAGAGAATTTTCAAATGAAAGCGTCAAAGAATATGGTATTTTCTGATAGATATAGTTTTGATGTCGAAATCAAAGTATATTTAAAAAAAGTAAAATGCCACCATTAAACACGTCGGTAATAAACATTTAAGATGTAGGTCCTAAATTTGAACCCGAATTCCAACACGTCTGCGAAAATAGAAATATTGGTGTTTGGCCAACTATTGCTCATGTTTATTGACTTCAATTCGAAATGTGAAAAGGTCACCTGATTATCAAAAACACGTGACAAAAATGCCGCCATCCATTAGGAGCGACGTTAACGAGGAGGATGTAGTTTGTAGATAGAAATGGATCACAACTTCCCTCAGGCACACGATCGGGCATAGAGTCTTCTGTTTTGTCCTCTCCAAAATTTTAAGCATCTATAGGAAAAAAATTAGCATCGGCTGCCCGTTTTGCATGAAAGTTGCAATGGTTTTAGAAATTGAACAATTTATACTCTTTAAACATTTTGTATCTACCCCTATTATCAAGTTGATTTAGGTCAAGTAGGCCTGTAGGACTTATTGATAACTGAATGTCAAATCCCTCACAAGGATGAGTTAATTTGTGAAAAATTATAGACATTGCTTAAAAAACAAAACCATGATATATTTAAGTTTCACTCGACATTGCCAAATAATATTTCACTTTAAGGTGGCGCTCAATACATAGAAACGCCATCTCCAAGCGCTTTATAGACAATTAGAGAGTTTTCGCAACCACTACGCAAACGCTTTCTGGAACCTTGAGAATATATTGTCAAAAGCCATTTATGACAAAGAGGCCTTTGTAAAAATTCGCAATTTTTGTGTTAGCTCCGAAACTTTCAACGATCAGCCGTCCCAAATAAACCACAAAACCTCTCAGCTATGATTTGACGGGCATTTACAATATATTTACTATGTGGTATAATCCGTCCCCTTTACAATTGCGAAAACTCGTCATTATACCCCGGCCATCGGGGGAGCATTTCATGAAAGGACTTGTCGGACGTTTTTTTCCAAAACTTTTTTCCGAAACTTTCAACGATCAGCCGTCCCAAATAAACCATAAAACCTCTCAGCTATGATTTGACGGGCATTTACAATATATTTACTATGTGGTATAATCCGTCCCCTTTACAATTGCGAAAACTCGTCATTATACCCCGGCCATCGGGGGAGCATTTCATGAAAGGACTTGTCGGACGTTTTTTTCCAACAAGCCCCGTTTTATCCGACAGTCAGTGGCGTACCGTGGGTCACGGCATTTGGGGGGGGGGGGCACCAGCAAAAATTTTGAGTCACTCTGCGCTCAGTTGCAACGTATACTGACCTAATACATTTTAAGGACACGCAATGCCATTAAACAAATATGTATCTCACTGATCAAATAATGCGAGCGCAAGCTTAAAATTTTTGATATTCAGACCTAAAAATGGACATTAAAGCAAATTTTTGTTATGATACGTACTTGTCTCGCTAAACAAACAACGCGAGCGCGAAGCGCAAGCTGAAATTTTTGTATATATTGACCCCATACAGGCATATTTTTAGGGCTATTTTTTGAGGAATCCATTAAGAGTATTTATATCTCACCATAGTCATCTAATCGAGTGTCAAGCGCTTGCTGATTTTGCTAGAATTACATCTAACCACATGAATTACTTTTTGTAGTCATTGTAATCATGATTATCATACGCATCTCGCAAATCAAATATTGCGAATGCGAAGCGCAAGCTAAAAATTCAGGAAATTCAGACTTGAAGAGGGACATTCTAAGGCTCGTTTGTAAAAATTCACTAAGACCATACGTATTTCACTAACCAATTTATGCGAGCGCGAAGCGCGAGCTGAACATTTTCTTGATATTCAGATCAGAAAAAGGGACATTTTAAGGACTGATCTTAGGAATTAATGAAGATCAGACATATCTCACAAATCCACTATTGCGAACGTGAGCACGGAAGGAAATATTTTATTTGAAGACCTTAGAATGGGGCAATCGCTTTAAGTTGTCATGAAAAAGAAGCATATGTCACTACATAAAACAATAATAGCTCGAAGTGCGAGGAAATATGTTTGGTGTATATTGATTTGAAAACGGAAGGTGTTACCACAACAGGATTATATATCTCGTTAAACAGACAATACGAGCACCAGGAACAATAGAGACATAGGCCCTGAGCAAATTATGTTTCATAAAGATATGAAAAAAGTGTTTCTTATGTAATATAACATAACATAGTAATGATAAAATATAAAATCATAATGAACAATAATTTCTTTTTTCCCACTACGTTTCTCTTCCTTTCTCCCTCTTTTCTCCTTCTCCCCGTTTTTTTTTGGCCAGCCGATGGAGGGGGGGGGGCACATGCCCCCATGCCCCCCGTAGTTACGCCACTGCCGACAGTTACCATAGTAACAAGGATACTCAGCCAATCAGAATCAAGGATAGTTGTCAGATCTGAAAACTTGTTGGACAAAAAAGGCGACGAAAAGCTCCCCTGATCCTTACTTGCCCGGGCACAACATACACAATACATGAACTTTCTCCATCCAATAGGAAGCATTTAAGTTTTCCAACTCACTTCCTAGGTACATTCCCAATACAGATTAAGATAATTTCAAATAATTAAAGCTTCCTTCAATGAAGTAAACTTAATTCAAATTAGGAAATTTCCATTCAATGGAACGTTATCATGTTGTGTCAAAATATACTTATATTTTCAAATTAGCATTTAAGTGACTATGTGCATGAGGTCTGTTTTGGTTTAAATATACAGTATCTTAGCTGGAATGTTGTCAGTGAACGTCGGGCGAGTATACTCTCGTGATTTAACAACATCCTTCAAAGGTTGTTTATTTTTCAAATATTATTATTCTTAAATGTAATGTACTCAAATTTTCTAAATTTAATTGATTTGATGTAGCTTTACTTAATAGGGTAAAAAGGCTGTCAAGCAAACACATCCTATTTTGTGTATTCAAATTAATACCGTGGTCGGTTTTGTCAAACTGTAATTCGACTAAAATCTTGCAATTTTTACTGCCAAGTTTGTTAGCTTTGACCGGAATTATACGATTCACTCAAAATAAATATGAGTAGATTTTTTTTCATGCGTTTTACTATTTCATTATACTGTATTGTTACAAGAACCCCAGAAGATTTTAAAACAGATTAAACAGAAGAATATTTTACAGAAAAATAACAGAATCAGTCTGAAAATTGTTATAGCAGCAAACAATTGATCAGTTTTGTTTAGACACGACAACCGCTGCAGGAACTTCGGGGTATTTTTAAGAAGAAAATTTTATTACATTGTGGATATTCTTTTGGTGTTAAGTAACGATTATAGACACATCAGATGCATAAAGATTATTTATATCAAATGCAGTCATCGGAGTCGTATGAAACAAAAGAATTGTCCTATCACGTGTTGTCAGTGGAATGTCAAATGTTTGAATTTTTGTGATGATTGATTGGTAAGGATACATTCTTCTTCAGTGATAAAAATATAGCTCTCTTTAACGTGTTTCACATTGTTGTCACGTGCATATTTACTTTGCACATTTCTAAAGCTTGTGGATTCTAAACGGCCTTGTTCCTCCGTGTAATGTCACCACAGTAACAGGCAAATCCAAAATACTAAAACCAAAGACTAAGGAAGATAGTGGGGAAAGCAAAACCGGGGGCCTGTGTACTTTTTTCATGTCGGAAATAATGGTATATTCGTCCGGGAAATCCCATCTATCGGCGGTTGATAGGAAAGGAGTGCGGGAAGAAGGCGGGCGTCCTAAACACGCGATCCCGATGCCTCACCATCGTGTGTCCTCGAAAACTCGAGTCATCCGTCACTTCCAAAGAGGCATCTCCAACTTTTCTCAAATGTCACCTGGTTATTTTTATTTTTCCAACAAATTGTTTTGTCATCTTGGCGGATGATTGTTATCGGTGACAATGGATGTAGGGTATAAAATGACAGCAAACCCGTGTCATGTTAAAGCATGTAAAATTTTGCGATCATCTTTTTGTTTAAAGTTGTGTCAAAGCGATAACAATGATACACCTATGTATGTTACACTGACGGCCGGAGAGAAGGACCGGTGGACGGGGGGTGTCACAAGAGGGGTGTGGCAAGTAGATTTTTTTTCATTCCAAAGGGCCCCCATGGCAATAAACAACCATATTAAACAGACAGTTAAGTGCTCTAAAACCGCAGATATAAATATTAATTATATTACACCTGTAGCATGCCTACACAGTAAAAAAAAATAGTACGCTGTTTAAGCCTGTCACTCTAACAACAAGTTCTTTAAACTTTTTTGTAATAGTTTAAACTTTTTAAACAAGTTGTTTAAAAAGTTTAAGCAGTTGTGTAAAAAGTTCAAACAGAAGTGTTGTTAGAGTGACGGGCTTAAACAACGTGCTTAAAATTTTAAACAGCGTTTTTACAGTGTAGTCTATAACTTGAGCATGACAACTCCCTAATTCACTCCATAATCGTTGCACTCCCTCGTTTATCAACGTTAACTGAAGCAATCTTTCTTGGCATTTGAAACATGTTCTTCTGTTCTTTATCGGCATTATAGCAAAATAAAGTGGAGGGGATGGTAAAAGTATGTTTGCCCCTCACATTTAAACAAATAATTAAGTACAATACGATCAAACTCGTGATCTAAAAAGGAGATCAATTCAAATTCCAGCAGAAGTTCATTAAAAGGATGTGGGGACAAAGAGGAGTAATTGCGACAGCGACAAAACCAAGAATCGTTTGTCTCCACCACCTAAGAATTAAATGAAACTAACGAAAACACTCTGACTACGGGACTCGGTAATTTCTTTTGGCTCTTCATAGGAACAACCAGCACTAGTATTCGACGGGTTAATGGGCCATATTGGCTTCAACAAACAACAATACAGACATCCATCATCATAGCGCTTCCTTATACACGAAAGAAATAAGAAATGGTTCCTGGACGAAAATAAGTGCGCAAAGTGACAAGTCATAAAACCCATCCTCAAACTGTCAAACACCAGTGCACTTTTATTTGGACGTTGGCAGGGGTCACAGCCCATCTATCACTAGTCAATGACAAAGCATAAAGGTAAGAAAAACCTCGATGAGTCGGACATACGAGCGTAGGAGGTGAAGACAACTTTTACTTCTATTCGTATATCTTCGTCGGAAGTGAGAGAAAAGAGAGTTCTTATTAAGGAACGAAATGTTCTCTCTTTGCATGTGCATCATTTTGGGGTTTTTTGTTTCTTTTTGTTTCATTCTTTTAAAAGAAATGAAGTTTCCGGAATGGTTATTCCACTGTAACATATTTATTCTCTTGTTGCACGTTGTCAGGAAGGACATTTGCGAGGGACGTTTTGTTCAGCAGGTTCTTCTCGACTTTACAAAAAAAAAGACCAATTCGATAAATAATCATGAAATACTTTTGTATGTATTTTCAGATTCCCTTTCTATAAAATGCGGAGTTCCAAAAGGGTAGTATATAAGGTCCACTTCTATTCATGTGCTATTTCATTTATACAATATTCATTTGATTGTGCTAATGCAGCATAATTCAGCACTTTAACATAATTAAGCGAAGTGAATCTGAAAACTTAGATTTTATGATTATTGATTGCTGAAAGAGTAGACTTGAAAGAGCTGATCCTCTCAAATTAGACACGAGGAAGCACTATTTTGTACTATACCACTGACATAAAGTTATCTACCCATTTCCAGATAATTACAAACGATTACATTCATCATTCTAATGTTTATAGGTATGATGATAATGATAATAGTAATAATAATGATAATAATAATAATAATAATAATAATGATAATAATAATAATAATAATAATAGTAATAAAAATGATAATGATAATAATGATAATAATAACAATAATATTAGCTGGATTTTTAAAGCGCTTTTTACCTGAGGATACAAAGGGGTGCTATTATTACCCTGGTTATAACCGTGCTGCCTATAGGCGCTCTGGCACACGCTGCGTTCTTCCTACCGGGTATACCCATTCACCTCACCTTGGTTTAGTGCAGCACAATATGAGTAAACTTCTTGCTGAAGGAAACCACGTCATGGCTGGTAATCGAACCCACGTCTCTCAGATTGAAAGACGAAAGCCAAAAACCTAGATCACAACGCCACCATCACAAGCACATATAAGGACTATCCTTATGAACAAACTAAATGACCTATATGAAAAAAAAAATTATTGTTGATATTTTCATCATCTTATCTGTAAATAGTATTTTATGCGTGGCATAATTCTTTAAACTATATTTCTATTTCACCATATATTTTAAGATTCATTTTGCTTTTATAATGTACTGGAATTGCTGAAGGTAGTCTGTATATAGTGCTTGTTGTACAATCAGTCAGTCAGTCAAGAAATCAATCAATCAACCAACTGACCTATTGGTGTCAATCGACGAATCATTCAACCAACCAACCAACCAACCAACCAACCAACCAACCAACCAACCAACCAATCAATCAACCAATCAATCAATCAATCAACCAACCAACCAAGCATTCATTCAATCAGTCAATCGATCAATTATGCAATAAAAAAAGATAAACAAATCAACCAAAATTCATTCGACAAATCAATCAATCAATCAATCAATCAATCATTCAACCAATCAACCAATCAATAAGTCAATCAATCAATCAGTCAATTAATCAATCTATCAACAAACCAACCAACCAACCAACCAACCAACCAACCAACCAACCAACCAACCAACCAACCAACCAACCAACCAACCAACCAACCAACCAACCAACCAACCAACCAACCAACCAACCAACCAACCAGTATTTCAGTAAATCAATCAATTAATCAATCGAACAAACAATCAGTCTATCAACCAATGAACCAACCAATTTATCAATCGATTACCCAATCAATCAATCAATCAATCAATCAACCACACAATCAATCACTCAATCCATCAATCAATCAATCAATCAATCAATCAGATATTGGAATAATCATATGAACAAACAATATCCATGCGCTTTTCTTTCTTATTGCATGATCTTGAACGACCTAAAACCTGACATCTGAACCACGGAGCTTAAAACATTAGTAGTTCCATGTATGAACAATAGTTTCACGTACTAATAATGATGTCTGCTAACCAGCCCAACCACCGCCCCCCCTCCCGTCCGGATAATTTTGCGCATAATAATTATTACATTCTGACGGAAATTGAACTAGATCAGTGCAGATGACTGTAGACAAGGGATTAGTATGGATTATAGGCAAATCAGTGTTTGTTCCCCACTCAAAGACCCAGATAATTTGACTTTTTTTTAGTTTGACCTTGGAAGTTTCGTGGCCGATGCAATTATTGGCAATTTTCAACTCTTTCCTGTGCATTACATGCCACTTAATTCATGTTTATGTTTGATGCATGTTTAGTGAAATTGTGGGGAATTACGTAGTGTCTTGAGGTATGTATCTGTTAAATGCCAATTATGGGAAAGTAGACTAGTCTACCTTCACCGTAGCCCTAATGCTTGTATGTTGAACATAATTAAGTGGCTTCAGTTAACGAATGAGAAGCTAGCAATGATCCTTGTAATTATCATTTTCGTGGTAATTTTGACATTATAATCGCTAAATGATTTGTTTAAAATTTCGTAACATGGAATCACTAGGAATCAGCCCACGTCCGTCAATCGGTACCCACATTTCGTCGTATTTGTTACTTAGTTACTGGCAATATGATCCTTTCTAGTTTATTGTTGAGAGCCATCGTTTTATACTTTACGTCAAAACTAAGACAAAACATTTTTTTACTTTGCTCACTTATTTCCCACTTATCGCTTTATCCCCTTTGCCCCAACATTTTTCTTTCTCTCTTTTTATATCATATCTATACAAATATACAATAATCCACTCTTTCGAGCCCCCAACCTGGGGGAATTAGTGTATTTTCCCCTTCTTTCATGCCGTTATATTTCCTTTCCCTTCTCTCTTCTGACTCTTTTTACTTTTTTCCATCACACCTTTTTCGTACTGTCTGTTGTCTTTCTTCTGGCAAATGACAGATTTATTGTTGAAGAAACGAAATCAACTGTGTACTTCTCCTTTTCGTCTCTTTGAATATTATCCTATTCTAAAATATTTTGCCCCTGGTTGACTATAGCTCCCTCTCTTCTGCGATCCCCTCTTCTGCCCCTCTCGGCTCTCTAAACAGGAAACGCTAACTAGGACATGGCACCCATTTTCACCCACAAACTTGATGGCCAAAGATCAGTGGTGAGATCACACTGCTGAACCCTAGTATTGATGGTTCATCATTCTAACCAACATTGACAGTTTTCAACACTCTCCGTATCCATCGTTAAAGAGACGCCCCGATCAGATCCGGATGGTGTTCAGTCCAGAAAAGGCTGAGATATTTTCCGTTAGTGTAGATATTCATGATTAAATACTTTATCAAAATTCAAAACGGTGTCATCATGATAGTCTTAATAATATGATAGTAATTATAGGCCCACAGGGTAAATTATCAATTCGTCTATTGCCAACTCGTCCTCTCATCACTTGGTCTACCTTCATGTAGCCTAATGCCATTCCGTCCATCAACATTTCGTCTAACAACCATATGGTCCAATCATCACTTCGTAAAATCCCCAGTTCTTCTATGACCATTTCGTCTCGTAACCAGTAGGTCTAATATCCATTTTATTTTCAGTCATTTCGCCCAATTAACTTTTAGTCCAATTAGACGAAATGCATAGTATATGGACTAATGACTATTGGACCAACTGGTTATTAGACGAAATGGTGAGAGGACGAAATGGCAATTAGACCATGTGGAAAAAGGACGAACTGACGGTAGACAAAATTATAGTTGACGATTTGGTAATTACTCGAATTGGCAATGGACCAATTGAAAATAAACCGCCGACAGCTTGTGCTGCATAAAAAAACGTATATACATGTAATTCTTACACTGTCGGCCTAATGTCCTACATCTTGCTGTTGCAGTCACACATGATAAAAGGATACTTTGTGTTATCTGGTCTCTGCAAACCTTAAATGTACAGCATTTTATTCAACTGCAAAGTTGCAAAGTTACAAAGTATTCAGAAAAAAAATAGAATACAAGCACAAATATAGCTAGAAAAATAAGGAGTATTTACTCCATTAAAAACCATCAAAAGTCTTTGGTTTTTCTAATCGTGACTCTCAGAATGTGTAATTAAAAGTTATGTAAATTATTTATTTTTTGCATATTTCCTATACTACGTGAAGTTCACTTTTCGACAATTATATCCCAAAGCTTTTCGAGACAAATTTGATTTACTCATTCTACTCTCTGAAATAAATAGAGCATTACTCCTTACTAACTTCCACGTGGCTAGTAAGTATGAGACTTTTATCAATGGACATAGAAAAGTGTTCTATTCTCTTCGAAAATAAGTTTGGTTATCTTTAAATTAGATTGTACTAGCTTTTTGCCATGCTACCCACCGTCTCTTCCCGATACACGTTGTGACATTGAAGCAAAGGGAACAAATGCGGTTAAATGGCCGGAGGTTGTTCCCTAGTTCATTCGCAACCTATAGATAAACTAACACAGAACATGCAACCTCAGTGGTTTAAAGTAATCTGTGTGATGCCAGTGTTTCGTCTCCTTAAGACGATGTAGGAAAGAAACTAATTAAACCTATCCATCCGTATATTTCACATTTCTTTCCATATATCGTGTATCTATCGATTAATCTATCAATCTGCATTATATCTCCAGTATACCTGAATGAATTCTCTTTCTCTCGCTCTCTCTCTTTCTCCCTTTTGAACTCTAAATCTTTTAATCCACAAAATCCTGACTAGAAAACATCCTATCATTGATTTAGAAAACAAGCATCTTAATGCTGTATTCAAATTTCAGTTGACGTATGTGGATCAAAAGTTGAATTTTAACATTACAGTTCTGTTTTCCACTCAAGTCGCTCCATTGCGACAGGGTATCTCAAACAAATGCGTATATAAGCCTGTAGGTCCAATTCTAAGTATGGTCTAATCAAGTAGATCGCTCCTTGATAAAAATGAAATTTGAGAATTTAAAATCGGATGTGTATTATACTCCTGCAATCTGGACTATATTCACAGGGGTGGCGCACAAGGGGGAGGGGACGGGGGCATAAATAGGGATGGTAGTAGTCCCCCTCACCGTCCAATATTTTTTTCAATGATAAAAAGGAGAAGAAAAAATGTAGGTGAAAATGAAAGAGATTGAATTTCCTGCTCCCGTTGCTAAATATGAATAACAGATATGCCCCCCAAAACTGTCTTAGTATTTATTTCCTTTCATTTCGTTATTTCAATCTCCAAAATATTACAACAGAATAGATGACATATCGTGTATACAACTAACCAATTTGATTTCAATTATATATTATTTTCGTGAGCAATATAAACTGCGTATACAGTACGAAATGCGTAATGGTGGACTGGTGGTAACGGGGAATACTACCAAAAACGTCGGGCCTCCAGAATGAAGCCACATTTTAAATAATTTTAAAATAGTGTATCAATCCATGTGATGAAGGAGCATACTTTCAAACGACGGATGGAGATGATAAAAATGAAATTAGACTAATTAATTAGTCTAAATTAGCATATACATATTAGGAAGGCCATGTGCAGATATAGTCAGCTCCTTGTAACAGAGTGAGACTTTGCGCCATCATGTGATGACGTCACAATTTTTTTTTTTTTTTTTTTTTTTTTTTAGCATTTCAGCGATTTCGATACCATATTTTGGTAGAGCATGAAAAACGACCACTACCAAAATCTGGTGGGAATCGGTCCATGGGGGCCTTAGATATTACTTCACGAATACATAATTAGCCCCATTGAAGTCAGTGTATTATTGGCCTGGCTCTAAATGTTAGGAACCAGGCCAATAATACATTGACTTCAATGGGGATAATAATCATGTATTCATGAGGTCATATCTTGGGGCCCCATGGACCGATTCCCACCAAATTGGGTTGAGGGGGGGGGGGGTTCATCGTGCTCTACCAAAATATGGTATCAAAATGCTGATATGCAAAAAGGGAAAATTGATGACGTCACACTGCGGTACTCTATATCCTTTGAAAAAAAACAAGACACACGCGCGCGCACCGCACCCGTCCCAATACACACCCCATACCAGAATGAATACTTTTCATTGAAAGTATTCAATTTGCAACATTGTCACTTAACAAGATTTTATAAGTCTTTATAGGTACGTCTTCTTTATTTATTTGATTCATTATATTCCATTTCAGTTTATTCATTTATTTTTCCAATTACTTATTCTGTAATATATTTATTTGGATTTGTTTCTTATCAATTTAATATTCTAGCTTTAAATATGGTGCTAATTCATGTTTTCAATCGTCAATGGATATAAATTTGAAATCATATGCTCCCGCATATGCTATACGTTGAGAGGTACACCTTCTTATATTTTATCATACGTTTCTGATGAAGTCTAAACAGACTGAAACTCAAACACTAAGGACGGTTTCCTGCGTCATCCTTTTGTTTGGTCTCCGTCATAATGTTTTTTCAAACTACAAACCGAAACCGTATGAAACATGACAAACTCTTCATCATGTTATATAATGTTGAAGTCGTAAAGAATTGAATACAAAGAAAAAACAATTAACTTGGGATGTGTAGATAAAACGACTGTTTTTAGTCAAGGGTCTGCTTATTCAAGACAACACCGGGAGAACAGAAGCCAGTGTGTTCTATTTGTGCCAGAACTGTGAACGAGGAGCTTCTTTGAAGTGTTGTCTTTGTCATTACCAATTACCAATCTCAATATCTCTGAGCCGTTGATTCTGTTGGAGACACCATCTGATGGGACTTTCCCTCGAGCCAAGAAAGATATCCTCCTAGACGGCTACTTCTAAGTACGTTTAGTGGCTGGATGGCGCAAAGGTCTTAAAATATTAACGCCGAGGCCTAGTTATGTTGACTATAATCATCTTAAAAAGCTGTAAATCAAGCGTAAAAAGGGAAAAACTGCTAAAGAATGGACCCAAGTTAGATGCGATTGTACATGTACAGTATTTACATCAATCTTCATCATTCGATTCGCTACACGCTAAACACTCCACTAATTATCATGATTATACAAAATGGAGATTGATTTTTTTAATGAAAATATTTGTTTCAAGGGCTAAATTGTAAGTAACTGCAAAACTTCCCAAAGTTTAAAAAGGTAAGTATGTTCAGTTTAAGTCTTGAAAACTTTCGCTTACGTACATTTGAAGTGAATCACATTTTGTTTTCTCAATCTCTCCACTTTTCCTCCATCGATAATAATTCATGATCGTTTAAATGTTAATTTCACTTGTTTTGTTGGAAATGCTCTTCGTATTTTTCCTTCCACCGGTATGTTTTTAATTCATATTCTAGCGAACATCTTATTTTAATACACATGGTTAGGTTTGTCCTTGCAAGCTGTCAGAAGAGAAGAAGGGTCGATGTAAGGATATTGTTATCATGGTCGATAGGGATAGGGGCAGAAAGTTTGCAAACTTACTTTTTTTGTAGTGGGTTTCACGGTACACCATGGGCTAATATTGGTCCTGAAAAAGACCACCCAAACTCGATTTCTTGTCGTCTTCAGGAGAATGATGACGAGGCCTGCTTTTATGCCGTCTTTTACAAACACCTTTGCTCATTCTCTTTCCAGGATCCACATTTGCCAACGAAAGAATACATGGTGAACCGTGAAACCCACTACAACCTTCTTTTTCTTCACCATGGAAACATTCAGAAGTTACTAACCTTTTTTCACTGAAAAATTTCACAAAAGTCACCAAAAGACAAAGGTGTGCTAGAAATCTTTCAAAATCAAATGTACCACCAAGATAATCTCGGTGGCTTTGCTCCCTCGCTTTTCTTTTTTTTTTCAAAATATTTTTTCCTGCCCCCCTCCCCATCACAAAATGCCAGCATAAAGCTATGATTATGATAGGGACCCAAGATGATCTAAGGGTGACAGGTGTTATTCATTTTTTATCAATAGAATTATGGCCGTACGCAGCGGGGGGGGGGGGGGCGGCAGTTGTTCCCCATATATTTTGAAAACCTACATTTTTCTATTGAAAAATTTCACAAAATTCACCAAAAGTGTGCATGAAATCTTTTAATTTCACTTTAGAAATTGCAAAGCGCCCCCATGAGAAATTCGGTTGCATTCTAGCTTCTTAGAATTTTTTACGCGTCTTGCCCCCCCCCCTGAAATATTTTCCATTAAAAGGATAAAAGAGGTTTGGGAGAGTTATGAAACCAAACCTCCATTAACAATACCATTCCTCTATCTTCTTTCCGTACATTTTCTCCATGTGGGCGACGGCCCCCACCAGCTCCTAGATGAGCCAACCCTGAAAAGGACTGGAGCGCAGCCAGAATTATGAGGCTGCAAAGGACGATCAAGGTGTTGTGCCTTTGTCAGATCCAGTGAAGGAAAAACATTATGTTTGCGATATAGGTTAAGTGACGAGTAGAATTTAGTCACAGAAACAGTATTTCAATAACCCAGGTCGACAGCTGGATGTATCGGACCATGATCGGATTCATCAAAAATAGGAATTAAATGTAAAAAAAGTCACTAAACAATATTTGTGAAAAACATTAGAAAAGCCATACAAGAACGAATGAGAATATTCCGGAGGAATTCTTTGTGAACATATAAATTAAACATTTTGAATTTATATTGTAATTTCTTTAAATTTCTTGTTTTGTTATATTCCTTATTTGTTAATTTCATTGTTTTTTTAATTGTAATACATCTGTCAATTCAGCTTTTAAGCTACGATCACATGTTTTTTAATAAATCTTGAATCTTAAATCTTGAAATTTCTTTAAATCCCCTCTCTCTGTGTTTTTTTTTATAGTTTCTCCCCGAAGTGCCTAACGCGATTAATTCGAGGAAATAAATATTACATGACATGCATGATAGCATTGATAGGCTTATCTTCTATTTAAAGTGAATATGTTTCAAGGAGAGAGATATGGAATATACATTTTTAAAAAATCAATGGTGTTATCAAAAAAATAAATGTATAATTTCGATATCTTCCAGACCTATGAAACATTTTTTGCATACATTTTTAGTTTTCACTCATAAACATGGGATTAAAGGCTGCTTAATTTACTTTCTCGCTGAGCTCGTTCGTATATCTATTTATATATATGGTGCATTGGGAAACAAACAGTTTGGACAAGCCAGATAACGCAATAAAAAAACCACAGAGTATAGTTTTTTTTTCTATTCATCCTCAATTGAGGTACTTTATTGTCCATACAAATATCAAAATATACAAGTTTTTACATCACAAAAAATCATACTGTATCGCACAACAATATTTTACAGAAAACAAAACAAATACAATACATATACGTTACTTATTCACTTGAATAATAGTGCATCTTCTGCAGTTAATAAGTTTCATTAAATCTTTTCTAATTATGCTTCAAGCTTATGTAAAGTCTTATTTCTGCTTTCAAATCTTTAATATATAATTTCCATTGAACACATGTCTCTTTTTGTCATTGCATTCTTTGACATAATGAAATTAACAAGTTTTGTTTTTCGGTTACCTATATCATATCTATAATAATAATTTTTACATCAATGTCAATATCAAGACAAAAAACATTCCGAATAAGACACGAGACTACTTTCCAGAATATACTGACTTTCTCGCATGTCAATAAAGTTGACATATAGTCTCCTGGCAGTTGCAAGTTTATGACATAAATTATCATTCAAATTTCCCCATTTGCATAAATTGTCTCTACTGATATAGTTTGATTACGAAATATTTATATTTTCCTCGTTTGCTGCGCTCACTCTTATGGTTTAGAAAGTCAAACGAATTCAGCAAAATGACAGCAATCAAGAATTGTAACATTAGTGTATGGCTTCAGAGAACAAAAAAAAATGTGTGTAAACTGTAAAGAGAGTTATATACCATATAATATAATGTGGATATTTGGTGGCTCGCTTCGCTTGCTCGTAAACATGAAATATTTTATTTTACGATTGCAAATGGCACAAAACATTCGACTGGATTAAAAAAAAAATCATCCACTGAGAATTGGATAATTAATTTCTTGCGTGTTTGCTTGCTGAGTGGGAAGGCGTATGATACTTTAGTTTTATCTGCATGATGTATATTGTCGGCACCTCGATAAATTTGTCGAGTTAGGTCTTACCACACCTCAGCTTAGTAAGAAAACAAACCACAGTGATGGTGTGATAATGATGTGGCGACGTTACTTGCAGTTATTCTTCGCTATCCCCTTTCGCGCCAAGAGAAAACGTGTTTTAGTCTATGAAATACAATATGCACTGCAGGGAGCAGCGATCTTGGATTACCGGAAATGGTGTTCCTGGTGCTGACATACATCTCAATCAAGGAACAAGGAAGAAGAAGATAAATCATAGGTGCACGGAAAAAAAAGATTTCCATACGACCCCCCCCCCAAAAAAAAAAGGGTAGAGGGTGAAGTTAAAAAGGGATAGAGGCGTAATGGGCCAAAATATTTGAGGGGGCGCGATACGGTGCATCGGTCAAAATTAATTAAACAGTTGCGACCGAGCGAAGCGAGCTATCAAAAATGGCGACATATTTATTTCAATTCTTTTTATTGATAGATTTTGACATAACATTCAGAAAGTATTAATTCAATATTTCAAATTTCTCTCTTTATTTTCTTGGCCGTGATTTTTTTTTCTTTTTTGGGGAGGGGCAAACGCCCACAAGCCCCTCATCTGTACGCCAATCCTTAGAAAACAAGCGGAATAAAGAGAAGTAGACATTAGGAGATAAAACATGTTTTAAAAATCATGAATTTTCAATGTTTGAATAAAAAATGCAATTTCATAGGGAAAATGACATTGAAGGGAAATACTCTAAATTAGAGAAAAGGTGTAGATCATTGTATTTGTAGTCTCTTTGAAAATCGGTGCACGCTAAAATTGGACAAAAAATTTAAATTGTTATCCTTTGAAGAGGGTGAGGTAATTTGGTAGGTCAAAGGTTACATCGCGTCTTGTGTAGGATGACGAAAGAGGGAGACATTTTGGTTCCTAACCCAACCGACCTTCCACCATTTATGCGTATTGTAAGGTGTCTGCTATCAGCTGTAGATGATGATCTCAGCTTTTCTTACGGAACACAGACAATATGATCTACACCCGCCGGTACATGTGTCATAACCATACCAAAATATTTAGAAATAAATGAGACCGCATGACTCGTAGCAGCAACATTAGATGTACTTAAGGTCACTCTAGAGTAATTAAGACCCATTTTTACTTTAAGTGTTTAAAAGATAGCTCATTTGACAAAATATAATCATATGAAAATAACTTCTGAAGATAGATTTTGTTCTTATCCTCTTATGATTACAATCTTTAGGGTTAAAAAATCTCAAATGGTTACTTCGTAAGGCCTGAACAAGTTCATTCATTTCGGATCTCTTAACTTTTCCAATGACCAAAATATGAACGAGTTTGACTATAGAGATATTCATTTTATTTATAGTTAATATTTTTATATACACACATTTCGTATAACAAAATGAATTATTTCAACCACTGAAAGGACATAAACAGGTGATAGGAAATGAGAAGGGGGTGGGGTATCCAAGAGGAAGATTAAATATAAAACACAATAAAAAATAAAGCACAAAAATGTAACGCCTATATATCAAAACGATAAACAGAAGAAGATACAAACTGTAGAAGATGATGAAAGAAAATTACTGATAAAGAATAATGTCCATGAGCGAATGAGATAACAGAGGGAATAATATAAATGAAAAAAGGGTGAGAAATACAGTGATTTATCATCAGAAGAAGGGGAAAGAAAAAGAAAAGAACGCAAGAGACAGACGGTTTGAGAGAGACGAATACAAACTTTCTGGGTGAGAGAATAACTAACGAGCAAATTAAAGGTAACAGCATCTTTCACGCGCGCCCTGATAGTTTGCTATCGATCGTTCTCGGGTCGGTCTACCGTTTGGCAAGCCTTACACCTGTCAAGCTGTCATATTTCTAAAGCCTGGACGATCACGAGACGCCACAACATCGATACCAGTCTATATACTAATCTCCGCCTTCAGCACCCTCATCCTCCTCCTTTACTCTTGTATGCCGGTAAGAGGCGGAGTAAGGAAGGTGGATGCGAGGGGTTCGTAATGGCGACCGTGGGTGGGGGGGGGGGCTGGAAGGGGAGGGGTTAATGTCATTTTACCGATCCCTTTTTTTTGCATCGCAATCGGCATCAAAACACATTGTGGCTACATTTGTCATTAGGTTGAATCATTCACTTTCATTCTGGAACATCAATATAAATTTTTCAAAATGGTCTAAGCTTTATTTGTTTTTACACGTTATTTTGAAAAGATTTGATACGATTCATAAACAATTAAAAAACATTATTCATTAATAACAACTGATGTTAGAGGATTGATGATTTTAACAAACCTCATCAAAATATTATACTCAATGCATTTTTATTTGATTTCATGATAAGTGTATTGAGGTTATGATTTACTAAAGGAAGATGAGGATTTGTATTGTTATATGAGCAATCACCTGAATGCGGACTCATTGCATATTTGTTTGATTATGGATTTTATTTATTTATTTATTCATTTATTTTTTTTTCAATTATTTAAAAGAAGGGTAGCCCAATCAGCAACAAGCTGGTTTTCGTTGGGGCCCTTCGTAAACAAACACAAATATCAAACATGATGACAAATTCAAATATAAACAAAGAATAGAGCATAAATATTAATATAAAAAATCAAATCATAAAGATGATCTAATTCCTTTGGGACATGACATTGATATTCAAGTAATTTTCACAAAAAAATAGGATTATATTCGAAAAAGTTCTCCCATGTAATAAAATCAAAGTTTTAATTATGTATCAATATCAATGTCTCAATATTCAGTCTGTAATAAGGAGATATTGCTCACCCCTTATTTGTTTTATTCACACCGCCGCGCCTCATCTCGCACCTCGGGCGCAGAGAAGTAGATGATGAATAGATGTATCGGGCTCTAAAGACCATTATGAACAGGCATGCAGATGGGAGTTTAATGGGACAAAACAGGACAGGGATTACCGGTCATCCAACAAGCATTTTGTTCTGGACTCCGAACATCCTTGATTGATCACCTGCCCCTTAATTCTTATTCTCAGGAATAAAAGCCACATTATTCTTTTTTTGCTTCTTCTTGGGGAGAGCCCCGGAAATTGATAATCTTTCACTTGAGAAAGTAAATTCGGCGAAAACTCCGATTTTTTTTCTTTTTACAGTATAAAGGGCGGCTGTGTTCCCAAATGAATTTCTTGCCACTTAATGGTTGATTTGGAATTTTGGACACGGTTCCCCCGTGACGTTGACTCAAATTATATCGAAAGATTAGATTTTCTGACGCAAAAAACTATTATTTTCACATTTAATCCATCTAAGACTTTTTTTCCGCTTAATGTATCTTCTTTGATTTTCTATCGTGTTAAAAGATAAAAAGCAATGGTTTTGATTTGAATGTAATTACACACCCCCAAAATGATTATGAATGTTTTGAATGAACTTTGTTTTTTATCAAAATACAGGGGCGGCACCAAAGTATTTTGCAGGGAGTGGCCCCAAAGTCATTTCCTGCAATTAGATAACAGTGGTAACATAGAAATAATAGTCAAATGACCCAATTCTCTCCTTTTTTTGTTTTTTTGTTTTTTGTTCTTCCTCTTTGTCTCTTTTTATCACGACCTGAAAAAAAATTAGGGGCGACTGATATATCCCCCCAGTAGCACCGACCCTCTCAAAGTAGTTAATACAAATTTTTATTCAATTAATGAATTTCTTGTTGGTTTCAAACAACCAATTGTTTAAGTACATACTTTTTCTTTTATATCTTTAACGATTGTTAATTGTCACGATTTTTATTAATATTTTATATCTTAAACATTTTGTGTATATAATAACCAGGGGTGAATCCAAGATTTTTGGAAAGGGGACACATTTTACCGAGGAAAATTTTGACAAAAAAAGAAAGGTTTTAAACAAAAATTAAGGGTATTTTGTCCACGAAAAAAATGACATCCCCCCACCCTTTCCCCAAAAAATAATTTAAAAAAAATGGAATTAGAATAAAATGAATAAATGGAAATACAAAAGAATACAAAATAAGAAAAAAAAATATCCATTTGGCATTCATTTAAATAAAGTTGTGGGTACGTATGAAGTCAAGTGATTATGAAGAATACTGAAGAGAATGGACGATAAATAACACTTCGCGGTTTCCTGGTACAATAGGGCCCGGTGGTTTGCAAATCTGGTCGGATTAAGATCTCCTTACTATCATATTTCTTGTAGGGCATTTCTCGGTAGACAAATGAATATATTTATACATGACTATAGGTTCAAATCTCGAAGAGGGATGTGATTAAAACTTACGTGCTCTTATCAAACAAAGAGAAATGGGTTGTCACTAACCAGAAGGCGTACTCGCAGGTGGAAAGTGGATTAATGCTATAGCATAGGATTTATATTAAGAGAGAGGCATTGCTTCATCTACGAGGAACTCGAGATAAAAGACCTTTTAAATAACCTAGCCGTATACAGACGACATTAACAAGTTATAATTTCAATATCACCATAAAAAATGATTGCATTGCTCACAGATAAAGGCCAACAACTAACAGCTTTTAGCATGTTCATGATGCTGACCAGTTATGTGCTGACACAATCAGTAACTATGAACTGTAATGTCTAAGTGATGCCTGGAGCTCCCATCAAAATAAAAATATAATAGTATGACACATAATAATAAGTGATAAAATAGACACGTCAAAACATTTAGAACTACAACGAACTCCATTGAAAAGGTAATTAACGATATTGTGTAAAGAAATTAAATATGATAACAAATTGATATGATAACAAGTTGAAAATACTAATAATTCTTTGGCCAGAAATATCCCGATCTTTCGATTCTCCTGAGGAAATAATACAATGCCACGCAGGATTTTCACAGTGTGTTCACATACTGGACTATGTCAGATATATGTTGAAACGTTCAAATACAACAGTGTGGAGAAAATTTCACATTGTGGAGACATCTTCAGTGTGGGTGTTGACAGTGTGGACTATTATGTGAACATGTGATTCACACTGTTTCAATGCTCATACTGAATATAGTGAAGCTGGTTTAACGTTTTATTTCACACTGTGAACACTGGACGCACTGTGGAACACACTCACACTGAGTTCTTTCCAGCAGGATGCTGACGCCATCATCACATACGCAGACACATCCACCCCACACCCTCAACACACAGCACACAAACCCACTCACCCCCCCCCCACACACACACACACACACACACACACGCATTCACTAACTAAAATGAAATGGAAGCGTACTATGGATGGTTGTAAATAGCAATATTTGGCTTTCTAAGCCGACTAGTAAAGATTAAGAACAATTAGGAAGAGAGTTTCAATTTCGCTGTCAACATCACAGCTTAAGGCTAGACGATCGTCAGATTATTTTGGCCGTGCCTATTGTTGCCAAAAGCGACAAGTAGGGTATCTTTGTGATTTTTGCTTCCATATAGACAATTTGCTTCTTGTATTTTTCAGGATTTTATGATGGTGCACTACAAGGCGATTTATTTCACAGAGTTTATATTTTCAATATCAGCATTTTGAATAATCCTTTGGCTAATGTTACAAGTAAGGGAAGGATATGAAGATAATACAAAGGCATGAAATGAACATACAATTATCAGCGAGAATGTCAATTCATATTAATCCAAAAAATAATTTTAGTTTAAAACAATATCATAAGAAGGGAATATGATAACAGTCAGCAATAAAAAGTTAATTTACCATCATATGAATATTTTTTATATTGTGTTTACTTAAAAAAAAAATAAACAAAATGGAAAAGTGTGGATAAATCCCCTCAAAGGAAATCTAACTATCAGAAAAGGTAAACGAATAGAAAGACTTAACATCTCTAAATCGGAGAGAATCACGAAAAAAATGTGCAGTAGCGACATCTGCGTTCATCCTGGGACAATTTTCCTGATGAGCCACATTACATGTACAGTAGTGATTGGTCATTTCGTGATTTATGGTCGTTGTAATAATTATATAAATTCTTATTATTATTATCGTTATTATTATTACCATTACTCCATTAATTAAAGTAATTGAAGTAAAAAAATAATAATTTGGGTTTGTTGTTATATAAATGAAAATGCGTTTCTTTCGCCCACTGACTTTGGGGTTATATAATAAATTGTGACTTTTTGACCGTTTCCGAGGTGCGGCCTGACAGAAAGAAGAAAATCGCTGAAACACATCCCAAGGACAAGGGCGTACAGATGTGGGCTTGGGGGTGCTTGCCCCCCTCCATCCCCCCTAAAAAAAAGAAGAGAAAAGGGTGAAACTTTATTTTCTGATTACTATGTCAAAATGTATCACAAAATTTGATTTTTGTTTTAAAAAATCGAAATTTTGCTCGCTCGCAACATTTTAAAATTACATTTTGACAGATACGCCATATCTGGCTCCCTCATTTTTTTTGCTCATTATGCCACTACTAATGGAAAACAACACCATTCAGTTGATACAAAGGCGATATATCATCTTGATAAGAAATTGTCATTTATTAACTGCATATCGATGTTTCCAGAAAGATGGAAAATACGTTTAGAAAAGAGCAGTTTACACTTTCAAAAGGTTCAAATAGAACATTTGACTTAAAAAAACATTGATGTTTGCCTAGAAGAAATTTTACCCAACCGAGATAATATACATGTTTGGTGATGAATTATTAGAATACTTGTTTAACTTTAAAGATTTTGTATCGTTTATTTACCACCAAAACTGCAGGGATCCGATTTTATCCAGTAGTTGAGACCTTTTTCAAAAGTGTTAAAGCGCATTTTTCTATGATCATAAGGGTTTCAATTGTTGGAATTCCGATAAAAGATGTGTGTTGTGTGGGGGTGCGTGCGTGTATATGAGGGTGTGTGTGTGTACGTGTATTAATTCTGTAGTTTGTGCGCGTGTGGGCAGTGTGTGCGTGAAGAGCGCGCGCTCGTGTGTGTGGGTGAGCCACTGAGCCACGGGGTGAACCAGACTGGAAGCTTGTAAGAGAGGTGGGATGATAAGAACAAGAGTGGGCACCGCCTCAGAGTCGCCGAGTAATCAAGGTATCTGTCACCACACGACCAGTCATATTCCTAAATCCACACTCCGTTTCCTCCAGGTGGATTTCCAACTGTAGAAAATATCCTCAAACAGGCCAAAGAACGCCAAAATAAGGGGCGATTGAAACATAGAACGTAAAAGAGGGGAAAAGTAAAGTAGAGGTCTTAATCCTCTCGCGTATTAACGTAAACAACCCCGCTCTAAAACGTCAAGATTTCCTTTCTCCCTCGCTCTCTCCCCTCAGAGGTTCTCGTCCTTTCCTCGCATCTTTCCTAGGCGCCACCTGCTCCATTCCATCCGTGCAGTCCGTGTTCATCTTCCAAGGTTCTTTTCTTCTGAGGTTCTCTTCTCAATTGCCAGAGGGCCCTCCTCGTACTTATCCTAACCGATGTCCGCTTCAGCCTCCAGAAATGACATCACATCTAAGTGGAGATAAATACGGAAAGGACGAATTAGAAGAATTATAAGCCTTTGCTGATCGTAACGGGCGCATGACGAGAATATGATGGCTGATATAGTTTTATATTCTGGAGGGATACGACAACTGAAAGATAAAGAGAAAGCAAGAAAGGTTTCCTTTTTTCCTGACTTCCTGTCATATAACTTGAGGGGTTGTCATTGTCATTGGTGATCGATGGTTACGAGTATTGGTCGACTTTGTTTCAACACCACTTAGTATTATCCTTGACAAAGAGTGATTGATGCGCTAGGTGGTGAATATTCAAAGATCATTTACGACAAGTTATGATAAGGAACAAGGCTTGTCCCTTAAAGGTATGCTATATGATTGTAAAGGAAATACTAAATTCATACCACAACAACAAAACCCTCGATGGGATGTCATGGGCATCGGTTTTACCGATAGGACTGCTGGGAGAAAGCAAGATAAAGGTTGACAACATTTGGAAATCGGTCCAATCAACATTCATTACCCATAAGTTGTACAGAGTAAATTTGTATCTTTCCTCTAATGTTAAACAACAACAACATGTTTAAAATGATTACCAAATCGTGCACACTTTGGTTAAAATGGTCAACACTAGTCTGCTAGTAGTAAAAATGAGAACCAAATTAAAGTGCGTAATTTGCTACTAAGAATTTCCACAATGCATGGCGATCATTAGATATCCATATCGGAACTCTAAAATATCGGATGTTATGTTAGACATGTCATTTTTATAGAGCTGAAAACAGATAAAACAATGACAAGAAGTCAGTTGTCGAAAATGAATTAGATTATTAGAAGCAAACGGATTAAATAATAGGTGAAATCCATTTGTAGAGTAAGAATAAGCAAAAAGCATTCTGTTCGTCCGTGGCACTTGGTATACGTTTTTGATAGACTTGACCCTACTTTAATTCTACCCCAAATGGTTGGTCTATGGGTCCTTTGAAAATGTTGAGATGGCGGGTTATTAACCTTCCATGACACGCCCCTCCCCCTTTGAGCATTTACGAAATGATCAAGGGTTAAAAATGCTGTCATGTCAACAATAATATCATTCGCTTTATATATAGAAATATAATGATTAATCCACTTTTATTTGGATTCGATTCATGTGGTAATTACCCCCCCCCCACACACACTTATTTTGTAATGCCCCCTTAATTCTAAAAATTATAATTGTACTGATGAAATAAATCATGCCTTTCTTTCTAAGTAGCCTTTATGCAAATTTCTAATCACATTCATGCACAAAGAAAACTGCATAAAAATATTTAACCAAGGCAACCCAACTTAAATCTTTCAACCTCTCTGAAACGTCTCTGACTGCCAAATAATTAGTGCGCCCTCTTTCGCGCAATGGCGGAGATAAATGATACACAACAAAATGACAAACTTCAAACACATAGAAACACACCCACACGCACACAACGAACGAACTTAAATGTACAATATATAATTTAAAATATAGTATCCACTAAGTCTAATTCTCATTAAAGCATAATGCTCAGGTTGACTAATTATATTCAACTTTGTAAAATATCAGAATTTGATTCATAAACATCTCATCTAATCATTCAGACACAGTACTAGTATATAGTGTAAGACCAAGTGGAGAGTGGACAAAATTGTGGAAAAAAATAGACTACATGGTAAATGGGATAAATGGCATTGAGACCTTTAGACCATGTACGGTTAGACCAAATGCAAATTAGACTAAGTGGGTGTGGACCGATTGGCAATGTACATTCTGCTATCAGATCGAAAAAAGTGCATAAAACTTTGGCCATCGTTGATGTGAACTTGACGACGGTTATAGGGGAAGGGTAAAGAGAACTTTTGGCTCTGGTATAGATCTCGATGTTTTGTTGATCCCCAAAAATGCGGCCAATGTGTCTGTGTTATTAGGGTTGATGTCCCATGATGGCACGAAATCTAGGTCGGGATACTCCTCCTGTCAAACAACCAGCCCATCAAAATGTTGACGATTTCTTACTTCTTATTTCAGCTGTACTTATACCCCTCTAAGGAAGAGATACCAAGCTGCACCCAATCCAATGCCACGTACACTATAGGGGCACATTTTAAAAGGTGCAACTGTGCACCTTCTTGATCACGGAGCACCTTTAATGGTGGCATATTGCACACATCTTTCTTAAATGATGCAAAATGATGCCTGCTTTTGTGCAGGCGCGTAGCCAGGGGGGATGGGCGGTGGGGGCGGTCAGCCCCCCCCCCCCCCAAAAAAAAGGGGGGAAAGGGAGAAAAGGGAAGAAGGGTATACTCTATTGTTTTCCTTTCATTTTTGACAAAAGAGTAAAAACCTAAACGAGATGTTTTTCTCTCTCTTCATACAAAATTTTGCTTCCGCGCTTCGCGCAGGAAAAAATATCAGAATTACCTTTCCCCTTTGTTTTCCACACCGTTTTTTCCCTTCCCCGCCATGGGAATCGCATTCGTGCCAGAAATTATAAAGTATACATGGGTGTATATTAAAAGTATTTTTTTTAATGCACTGACACAAAATTACGGCTCTTCTATTCAGAGCGGGTAAACTTTTATACCGTTACTCCCCGAGTCCCCAAATGCTATTTCTTCCGCTTTTCAGCAAGCATTTTTGGGTGGCAAAGTATCTGCTCAATGGGGAAGAAATAAACTCGTGCCGTGCTATATGCAAACGTAGATACGATTAAAATTTATTCTATATCACTGCACATCCATCTCCTGTCCTGTTTTGCGTCATTGATTTGAAATTCTGAATATCACTGAAGTTTATTAATCATACAAAAGAAAACGCTTAAAATCTTGAGCAAAATTACACAATTTTTTTCTTCCAAAATAAGGCACAGAAATTTCCGTGCTTCGCGTGCATGGGAAAGGAAAAGTTCCTCTTTGTTCTAGCTTGCAACCTCCCCCCTCCCTGCACCCTCCCCCCTAAAATGTTGGCATGCTTCGCGTGCACTTACCGCCCCCTCCAAAATTACATCCTGGCTTCTGCATGTGTAGCATTGCTAAAGGAGCTGAGCTGATTTTTTTTTAATCTAAAAGAGTAAAAAAAAATACACAGCAACGTGGCATACTTCCTCATTTTAAGTTTTCGACAACACAAATAGCTGTTCTCATTTTGGCTTCTGGAATAAAGCTTGGGAATTAACACAATTGCAAGATTGTTGGGTCAATTAATAATATTGTTAATATATAAATTAACAATGACAAAAAATGTGACCGTCACGAACCGTCATAATTTCGATTTGAAATTTAATCCACACCCCTTTACTCCATGTCAGGGACTGTTTTAATCTTCATCTTTATCAATCTTCTTCACTTAAAAGAAGGAATCGTTTTTGTTTAATAAATACCGATTTTTATTAATACTTTTTTGGGAAGAGGAGGGAAGGAGAGGATTATATAAAGACCAAATTAGATGTCTTCAAAATCTGTCTTTACCCTTGTTGATAATCTAGTTAAGATCTTAACAAACGAGATCGTAAAACCCCCCTTCGTTTGTGCTTCTACGGATATTAAACTCTTCACATTAAGCTTTTAACGATTTTTATTAAATGAAAAACATTATTGAGCAAACAATCTATGATCGTCCTGCACGCGTCGCGAGCCTTACACGCTCAGCGTTAAGCCGAAGCCTATCCGTGATTCCCCGAGTACTTAATGTACCCCTTCTCCCTAACTACATTTTAACATTTACGATGTTATTGGTGTTCCAAGTATGCAAATATAACACTTATCTCCACCGAAACATGCTACGATAGCACTGGTAGCCGCTCTTTTTCTTTCGCCCAGAATTTTAACGACGGAGTTCATTTATTTTGCCCGAGTATTAATCAATCGTTTTGCGATAGATAGAAGTGGTGATAAAGAGATCGTAACAAGCCGAGTATTACAAATCAAGGTGCGATTCCCGAAAGACATATGCTTAGACTTCCTCTTCGGCTACTAAATCTCGACGAGGCTTTATTGCCCCTAAATAACCCAGATTTCTTTAAAGAATACTCAGAAGTTTATAAAGAAACTAGAACAGTTTGATTAATCGTCAATAAATCACTTTGCAAAAAAAAATGTAAAAGAAGATCAGCTTTCGAGTGTACCGCATAGGACCAGTGTAACATTATTCAGTTTGAATTAAGTCCATAAATAAAAAAAAAATCAATAATTATTTTCTTTCTATCTAGGCTTTGTTTTAATCACTGAGATACATAAAGAGTGACAAAAGTGATTGTTCTGTTAGAACATGCTTCTTCATTCTACATCATTGTGAATTATACGAGTACCATTCTTGCGATTACTTGCTCGCTTGTGTTTCACCAATTAACATTTAAAGGAGAATGAAACTCTTGGAGCAAGTTAGCTTTTGTGAAAGCAGAAAAATCAAAGAATAAGATCAACAAAACTTTGAGTAAAATAGGACTAGCAATAAAAGAGTTATGAGCATTTGAATGTCGAGATCACTAATGCTATGGAGATCCTCCCATTGGCAATGCGACCAAGATCTGTGATGTCACACACGTACAACTCTCCCATTTGGACACTGAAAATATACCCCAAAACATCTCTTTTTGCTCATTCTAATCATATGACAAACGATTCATCAATGATATAATGTTGTGAAACATCTGTACTTGTCATCTCATAAAAGAGATCACCTCACCTTGTGATAGACTCTATAAAAGTGAGAATATAAGTGAAATAGGTACTAAAGTAATGAGGGAGTTGTACGTGTGTGATATCACAGATCTTGGTCGCATTGCCAATGGGAGGATCTACATGGCACTAGTGATCTCAATATTCAAATGCTCATTACTTTCTTATTATTCATTCAATCTTCCTCAAACTTTCAACAATATGTTTCTTTGATTTTTCTCTTTGATATGGATTCAGCTGGTTTCAAGTGTTTCATTCTCCTTTAATAATTTAAAGACATTGGGATGTTCCAACAACACAAGTAAAGATGTGCGGAATTCGATGATAACTTCTTTAGCCACATGGGATTCTAATCTGCTCAGTTTTCTGCACAAATGAGACGAAAACTAGGTAAAAACTGATAAATATTTTCGCAGATATGATGCTTAGATAATTAGATGGTCGATAAGGGGTAGGTTCAACCATACACAACTTAATTTTTGAACAAGCATCCTAGTATATAAACAAACTAATGTAGAATCGCAGTATCTCTTCAATAAGATATACACTTTAATGATGTAATATAATTGCAACAGTGGCGTGTATTTGGGGGCTTTTTTAAAGAAGAGGTTATAATGACATGCTTGCCCTCAATGAATGAAGATTGTTATCTGTTTTAGAGAATTGCATTAATAGATTATCGTATCCATGTACATTGTTTTAGTGGAGAACTTATTCAATTGCCGATTAACGCCAAAATCATATAAAAAAATAAACAAATTAATGTGACAATCTTGTATTATAGAACCAAGGAGCTTTAAACAGATTCTCACGTTAACACATTTTGGGCATTTCCTTACAGAAATAGCTCCATCTTTAAAAAAAAGTGCATGGATCTGTTTTACCACGTGACCCACATCCAAGAAAGTCACGTAAACCGCAGCAGAGCAGACGACACTTTCACTCCCTGATCGATCATACAGCTGTACGATCATTAGAGCGATCGAAACATCTTGAGATGTCGCTAAAATGTCAGGCCTTTTTTGCACCTCTCGACGGCCTGGCGACAGAGCTAGTTAAGAGTACAATAACAATACTAGGTCATTTGATAGATTTTCATTAAGAGAAACTGGGACAGTTTTCTTTGCTATGATTGCAAAGGGGGTAAAGGATCAATGGCATCTATATATCTTGTGCGTATTTTGGCGCGTAACTGCATTTCCATGATCATGATGATGTAGATCAGTTGGATGGTAAAGGCATTGTGATACATTGCAGATGGGATTTTTGTAGTGCAGTGATCTTATGTGGTTTTGATGGCGATCGTGCGAGAAAGATTCTTGACAATTACCAACTCGAAAAATTATCAGTGTGGTTATCGGGTCCATATATAGGTATGGACACATCTGTAAATGACAAGATTAGAAATGGTTAATCAAATATTTAATACATCAAGCAACAAAATCGATTGCTTCAAGAAAATAAAAAAATATTTTGAGAGGAATTACTTGAAAGGAAAAATCCATATAAGAAGAAGGAAAAAAATGTGATGGAGTAGGATGGGAAATGATAAAATGCCAATCGATAACAAAAGACTTAACTGAAAGTGATAAAAGCAGACGAAAATACAAATATAAGAAACAGAGGAAAAGAGAGAAAGAGAGGGAGGGAGAAATAGAGAGATGCAGTCCCTTTTTAGAAGTTATCGCCAGTGGTGGTTGGTAGTACTATCAGAAGCCAGTGGTGACAGATCATCCCTTGTTATACGTTTTCTGAACCATTTTCTTATTTCAAACTAAAGATGCACGGAAATACATGCAAATAGAGGGGGGGGGGGGGGGTGGAGGGTGTTAGCGCGAGCTATATGTGTGTTCGTGTGCGTAATTTAGCAAAGATGAGTGTGTTTGTGAACGAAATAGTTACTCAATGAGAGAAAGAGAGAGGGAGGGAGAGAGAGAGGGGGGGTAAATGGGAAAATATACGAAAGTCGAATTATGAAAGAGAAACATTTTCAAAAGGAAAATTAAATAGTCAAGAGAGACATATGCGACGCCTCAACGGAGACATACTTTTTATTCATGTTATCAGGTCTGAGCAAAATAAGAAGCATTTTCAGGAAATTAAAACATTGCTTGGTAATGATTCTCCCCCGTTACCTACAATGATTGATGGTTCATTCAGCCAGGAAAAAACCCTTCTTTATTAAAATAAAATATTAGATAAATGTTATTTTTTTATACGACATGAAAATTGATTCGTGTGCAATTATGATAAAGGATATCCTTGACTTGGGGAGGGTATCATCATATCTAAAATGGAAATATGTAATAAAAAATAAGGAAGATAATAGTGCTGTATGGTATTCAAAAGAACGATGATTCTTTACAAGGACATTTAGACTTAATTAAGCTTGGTCGATCATGGGGTAAACTGGCACGGAACGTGTGGCAATGATCAATTCAGCTGTACGCGTGAGCGCTTCATGGTATCTCTAAAATATCAGGAAAACAATTTCTACTCCCCTTTATAATTCAAAAAGGGACAAAAAACAACGTTTAGAGATGACACACGAACAAAAATCTGTTTGGATTGGAACGTGACAGAATATCAATTTTAGCACGGCGATCATACTGAGGCGCCCTTGAAGCTTTTATGAGATAAGATTTAATTATTCTCGTTACTGAAATCCATATTTTCCACGGTGAACTCTAAGGCGTGTACAGGTAATTAGGCGTCTAAATTTTCTTTTCTTATTGATGGGAAGAACGTGATTGATGCCCGGTGAGCCCGGCGGGAGAGGAGAAGGGGTGACGTGCCTGTGAGAGGTACATTTATACAGCAGCACACGATGAAAATGTCTGAACTTGCTTCCCATGCACGCCCGTTTTGCTTTATCAAGGCATCATCTGGCGAGAAAAACAGCGAGGTTTGTCAGATTTGGGGTAAAAAGCTCAAGGAGAGATATTGCACGATTCGTGATGAAAAACGCGAAGATGAACACTTTTATCAATAAGAGTTTCAAGGTTACTGTGTTTTGTTACAGAATAGTACAAGCCTAATACCATGAATACAATGGGTCTTCAGTAGACTATCAAAATCATCTATGAATAATTCCTCTCATTTGTTCATATGAAAATGGTGATAATGATGATAATAATAATAATAGTGAGAAAAATAATGATAATATGATAATAATAATGATTATAATGATTACTATAATAATAATAATAATACTAATAATAACAGTAATAATAATCATAATAATAATAATAATAATGATAATAATGATAATGATAATAATAATAATAATAATAGTAATAATGATAACAATACTTATAATAATGATAATGATAATAATAATAATGATAATAATGATAATAATAATAATAAGGATATCATTAATGATGATGAAAATTACGACTATAAAATCTTCAATTATGATAATTTTCACCATATTTTATTAACACAGGAATCGCAACTTCGGTTTATGCAATACGCTATTATAACCTTAAAATGCTGAGAGTCTACTGCGTGAGTAAAAAAAAAATTGATATCTAACAAATCCCTGAATTGACGAAAAATGTCTCATGAACACATAATTATTATAAAAAGAAAGATTAATTTCTCCCAAATAATTTGATACCATTTTTTATGCGGTATGTCTTCAAGCTTCGTTAATTAGTCGGTATTCTTTGCAGTGATAAAAATTTTGACGTGCGCCAAAGTAAGGCATGATTCCAATTAAGGAATCCAGATGTCAATGATGTCATAATCCTCCAAGGGTTGCATTAAAATCCATTGCAAATACCTTTTTAATTATCAACATTCGAATTGTTCAATAAATTATTTTTAGAATCAATTCTCAAGTTGATTTCATGTTAAATGGGTTTACAAATATGGTTACAAACTCATGTAGGATTATGACACCATTGGCATCTGGATTCATTCATTGCAGCCCTGCATTGCTTTGGCGCAAATCGTATTTTAAATCACGGTATTAAACAACCTCCTGATTATCCAAGCGTTAACACAATCATACCACATAATTATGGTATCAAATTATTTGCGAGAAGATACTTTTTCAGGCCATATATACTAATCATGTGTTCATGAAATATTTTGTTTTCTTAAATTGGGGATTTGTGAGGTGTCAACTTTGTTTTTTTCTCACACGGTATTGCAGGAAGGCAGAAAGTGTAATGTTTAACATCTTTGGCATTATTCGGCGGGTATCGAACCCAAGACCTTTCGTTCACGAGGTGGATGCTCTACCACACACCCATCATCATCGCCGGATGGTGATGATCATCATGATAATGGTTCTTGATGAGCGACTGTGTCAGTTTTTATGGATTTATAATGATAACCACAATGGGTATAAAGTTAGACACTGCCCCCCATTTAAATGGCTATAAAGAAGTCTCTGGTGGTTGAGATGGTGATAATGAGATTATAATATAGTTTTCTGATTGCGTGTTTGAATCATTAAAATTAACTTGGTAAATTTTGCCGGTGATGTATGGCATCGAAAGATAAATGAACTTGTCAATCTTATCTTTAAATACACGTAAGGAGTTTATTGCTTATTTTTGTTCCTGAATAACGTCTTTGTTGAAGGCTTAATTGTTGAACTTAAATGTACATTCATAACTCATCTTATTTTTTATTATTTATATTATTATTTCAAAGATCACGGGTCGTGTGGTCCAGTGGTTAGAGCATTGGACTCATAATCTACCAATACCAAATAATATACCAATTTCCCAAAAAGAATTTATTACAATATGCAAAACATCATTGGAAAGAAGATTTGACGAACAATTTGAATTGGATTTATTTAACGACAGGGACACTAGGGAAGGAAATAAACTAAGAACTTTTAGGCAATTCAAATTCAATATAAGACAAGAAAATTATTTATATTCAATACACAATGTCAATTTGAGAAAAAATATAACCAAGCTCCGACTGAGCGCTCATAATCTACCAATAGAAACAGGAAGGTACAAAAGACCGGAAAAGATACCACCTAATCTGAGATTTTGTGAAGATTGTAATTTGAATTTTGTCGGGGATGAGTTCCACATTATAATGAAATGTAACAAATATAAAGATTTGCGTAAAGATTTTTTTGAAAAGATAATTACCTTCAATATTAGGTTTACTGAAATGGAGTGCCAGGAAAAATTTATCTACATCATGAAATTGGAAACTGAAGCCTTGATTAAATTGTTTTGTTCTTTTATCCAAAACATAATTGCTATTATAGGGGTGATTTCTAAGTACTAAAAATATCAACCGGTAAACACTTTGAAGTAATATATTCGCAATATTTTTACACAATGAATTTACATGTAATGCCATTCTTCTCATTCTTCCTCTCTTTCCCGCTCTCTCCATTTTCGAACTTCTTCCCTCTTTATTTCCCTTTCCACTCTCACTTTCTTTATGTTTTCTTTATCTTTTCTTGGATATCAGTCTCTATATTCATTGTCAAAATATCTATCCGAATGATTCCTATGTTTATTGTGTATATATTTGTATATAATTTACAAGTTGTTTCTTTTTTCTTTTTTTCTTTTTGACGAAATACTATTTTGTTTTTGTTTATTTGCTTATATTCCTTGCATCGTATATTTGTCTTGTATCATTTTGTACTTCTTGTTATGAACAAAATGCTGGCAATTGCCAGTGAAGTTCTAATAAATTCAATTCAATTCATAATCGCAAGGTTGTGAGTTCGAATCCCAACTCTGCCATTGTCTCCACTTTAATAAAAAGGCCCGAGAGTGATATCTGTCGTCTATAACGTCAGCCATTATGACTGATAAACCTAGACGTAACATGTTTCATAGGTAATTGGTTATATACCAGCTTGGCGTTTACCAGCAAACTTGCTGTCCTGCCGAGTTCCTATACGGGAGTTACCACAAACAGAAATAAAAAATTATGAATAGGAAAATACAAACATTTCATTAATAAAAAATGAAAAAAAAATTGATCGGATCAATGGCTCGAAAAAAGTAACATTCATAAAATGGTTGGTCAATGATTTATCCAATCCTTTACAAAAGTTGGGCTGTATTCTGTCCACTAAACATTATCATGCACGTGGGCATTAATTGGATATGTGATAATTGCTCAATATGCATTGTTTCTTATTTCCCCGGAGAATAATCACCGCACACGTCAATGGACAATTTTTAACACACGTGATTATTAAATGTTGCCCTAGTTTGAATTAACCTGAAAACTCTACCAATGCATTTTGCCCATCATCAGTTTAACCAATGTTGATTACATGCATTTTTTAGATTGGGTGATTGACTTAATCGTGTGACGATGGTGGTGGAGATGATGATTATGATGATGATGATGGCGGTGGTGGTGGTTGTGGTGATGATGGTGGTGCTGGTGGTGGTGGTGGTAATGATGATGATGATGATGATGGTGGCGATTGTGATGATACTGGTGACGATGATAGTGATGATAACAATGTATTGTACTGAACTGCTGATACTCGTCTGGTCAATCAAAAACCTGACTAGATCTGAAATACTCTCTTGCATGATTGATGATAAACGCGGAAGGTCAAGTTCTATTATTTTTCTGTACTTGACCAGTGACTCTCGCCCAGTAAAGAACGTAATAAGTGATGTGTGAAGAGGGATTCAACGTAAATAAACATATTCACAGATTGCTTGCTTTGGTTTGGACCTCATCTGATCAGCTCTAGTGACAAATCGTGCCACCTTCCATTTAAAGGACAAGTCCACCTCAACAAAAAGCTCTAATGAATAAAAAGAGAAAAATCCAATGAATATAACACTGAAAATATCATCAAAATCGGATGTAAAATAAGAAAGTTATGACATTTTAAAGTTTCGCTTAATTTTGCCAAACAGTTTATCACATCCTGGTCGGTATACAAATGAGCACACTGATCACTCACTATTTATTTTGTATTTTATTATATGAAATATGAAAGATTCTAATTGTCTCCTCATTGTCAAGTGAAACAGAGATGAATTTCTCCCTGAACATGAGGAGTTAGCATACTTCAATACTATATGCTTCAGTCAAGTTGGCCCTTATTGTCAAATCTGTAAAAAATGAAATATTGTATAATTCAAACAATAGAAAACAAAAGAAAAAGTGAGTGATGGAAATCATCGACTGTCTCACTTGTCACTGAGTTGTGCATATAACTTTAAAATATCATAACTTTCTTATTTTACATCCGATTGTGATGAAATTTTTAGTGTTATACGCTCCCTTGATATTTTTATTTTTTATTTATTCAAATCAAAAATTTTCTGGGATGGACTTGACCTAATATGTTACAGTCACACCAACGAAACCGACTCCAAACCAATCGACTGAATATAGTTGGAAATACACTCCCAAAACAAATCAGTCAAACTGACTAATTAATCGAGTCATCTGGGTGCAACTGCTAACCTAGTCATGTTTGACTATTTTCTAGTCGTATTTTACTAGAACAGAGTTATTTCTGACTAGAATATATACGTCAGAAATGTGACTAGATATATCGGTTGTATGCACCCAGCTGACTACTGATCTAGTCAATTTGACTGATTGTTTCAAGAATGTAACGTAATACTGTATCGGACTTGGAGCGATTCGCCTGTGTGACTGTGGTATCAGTGTAGCAAAAAAACAATTGAGAATTATAGAAAAAGTAAGACATTAATACCATTTTGTATTATTATAGAATCGCAGTTAAATGGTTTGGTCTCTCAATCGGATCTTAATGTTTGCACTTCAAGTCATGCAAGGGCTGAAGTATATTTGAAAACAGATGGAAACCAATATTCCTCTACCTAAAAAATTTAATTGAATCCTATATCGCGTAATGAACGAAAATCGTTCATTCATAAACACAAGCGTTCCTTATCAGATACTTTAAAATATAACGGAAGATTTCAATCATATGTTTTTAGCCTTCTCATACGATTGTTTGAGATTTTTTTTTCATCTTTGATGATATTGATCTGTCTCATCAGTTGACAACTGTTCCAAAATTCGCGTCCAATCTTTAAGGGAAAGGGCCTTTATTTGAAGACAGAAATGCAAGATTTTTTTATTTCATTATTTTTTAGAACTTGGGCATCAAAAACAATATTGCATTTCGTTAGAATAAAATTATGTTGCAATGATGTTTTAATTTTAGATTTTTAATCAATCGTTATCACTGCATTCCCTCTCCTGGTTGATTTTCAGGAATATATAATAGATAATTTCATCGTCTGAATTGACTTCAAGATTATTTTTATTGACAAGTTTAATACATTTCTTATGTATTTTTACTGTTTTTGGATTATTCGCCGAATAATCAAGACTAATACTTCACAAAGGCGCTCTGATATCTACAATGAAAGAGCGCCACCTTTAGGATACTTGCTCAATCGTTTGTCTTCCACCGAAGATACATCTTAAGAAATAGCCGCATAGATGGGAATGGGGAGATAGATGTAAACAAAAAAAGAAAAAGAGGAGAAACCTAACATGTCATCATATAAATATATCTTGAGTATATACAAATTAGTGTTGAGACGTATTGAAGTAATCCACGAGAGAGTCAGGGATCACATCGTGGTAGACACATCACCTCAGATACAATATAAGATGAAGCGAGAAGAAAATCCACCAGGCGCCATCTCTGTTGATTATTTTTTATTTATGGAGCAAACGGATTTGTGGTATAATAAATAATAGATATTGATTGGTGAGTTCTGCTCCAGCAGTGGCGAGAGGAGAGCGGACGAAAAGGGAAAAATATGCGAGAAATATGAGGGTATTATACGGCACCCGTCATAATTTTGTCCACAAGTTAATACCGGGGGAGCTTTGGCGGTATTAATGCCCTTCCCGGTGCGATTGCAGCCCATCGCTAAAGTTTTGCGTGTATTCTCGCGCCAAATCAGACCTATCTTTGATCACGCATCATCCCTGTAAAGCTCATATCTTCCCACATCTACTCGTCATTACTATAGCCATGATAATGCTTGTTACTATAAAATGACGCCATTTTGAAAAGAAAAGTGCAGATTAGTGTATTGTGGTGGTTGTCAATTCCTCTCACGTACCCCTTCCATCCCCTTCTCATAAAGATTGACAAATCTTACTTTTCTTTATGGTTGCATGTATCAATTTAATATAGTTTTGTCAATACTTAAAGTTAATATGTTAATTTGCAAGAGTAGCTTTTCGTAATACTTTATTATGATTTGTTACCGATCGACTCCCTTTTTTGTGTAGGTAATAATGTGACAGTGTGAATGTAAATCAATATTTTCCAAGTTTTAATTTTGTGTCTTAAAATCTACCTCACAATTTCCTCCTCCCGAAACTTGTAAAACGTACAAACAGGTGCGCCGGAATCAACTATGGAAGGGGGAGGCTGGAAAATCCAGGGGGGCTCACCTTTTTTTTTTTTGGGGGGGGGGTAGCACTCTGTCATAATTTTTAGTGGCAATTGGCAGATGTTTATCAGGAGGTGGGGAGACGTATCATTGATTTTTATTTTACTAAGAGAGTGATCAGTTATTATCAGAAATGTAATCATCGACAAAGAATTTGATTTTTTAAAATTCCTTCTTTATTCTCTTTTAAGCTATCTGTAATACCATTTTTGCGTTTGTTGACCGTGCATAGTATCGATGTATTTCTGCTATATGCGATTTACAATGATCATATCTGGTAAACAAACTATTTTGACCTTCTTTTATGCACTATATCATGGAAATATGAAAAAGAAAAACAAAGAAGTGGTATGGTAGTTTTAGGGGGAAAATACAATAACAAGGAGTAAATTATCATCGCGTGATACTATCAAGTCGCCATAGATTGACGCCCGACTCTCAGTCGCACTCGAATGACTTGCTTCCCCTCATGAGAAAACCCCTTCAACTCCCTGAAGAGTAGAGTTACTCAGATGAGCGTCCAAAATACATCGGAAAGTATAAAAGGGTGACACAAAACCATCCCGATAAGATATCTTGAGAGCGTTGATATCAAAATGTTTTGAGTGGAGCGATATTTGCTTCCCTGTTTTAAGTTTTCAGCATGCATCAGGTATTATTATCCCGGCAAAGATCTCGTCACATTTTGGCTAATTCTGTCGGAATCTCCCGCGTTAGGGACCGCGAGTGACTCCAAGCTCAGCCCCCATGCAATCACCAAGTGTTGACGGCTAGCACTTGTCGGCTCTTTGATTCTCCTCTCCCTCCGTCTCTTTCCCTTTTCTGCACACCTTCCCTCCGTTTCTCTTCCCTTTCCTTTCCCTCCACCACTCGGGGCACCGTGCTTGCTAATTCATTAGCCCAGATTGTCGTCATTTTGCGGAGTAGGGGGAAATATGACCGGTTTATCAACACCAAAGATTAATAACATATCTCATTTTTGTCATCGTTGGTCTCGTAATTATCCCCCATTGGAGTCGGGACTAAGCCGTGCGTGTTATTTTGTTAGACACTTGTCAGCCGGCTAAACCCGCTCCAGTCATACGAAGGAGAAAGCCGCCAAAAAAGATAGAGACCTCTGGCATTAGGAGGCTCTCATCGACGCAAAGCCACCGACATAACTTATGACATCTTGAGTAATTAATAAATGAAAGGAGAAAAAAAAAGAAAGCAAAAGGATAGCAAAGGAGATGACTTTGACTGTGTGTAACATACGCTCGACGTATTTTCAAAATAACCGTCATATCAGATATTACTTCGTATAAAAAATATCAAACAATTCTATTGCACCAGGATCGTTATAAAAGCAGGTCAGGTTTTCCTTTCTTTGAAAATACGTTTAACATAAATTTCAAATTGTTTGCTATAATTCAAGGGATTTGCTGTCTTTCCAAAAAAGTATGTAAACAGTGAGAATGTATTCATTCATTCATCTCTTCATTCAAATCAAAATTTTCGTTTTTATTTTCTTTTGATTGTTGGTTGATTCCTTTTTGTAGACAATTGTGAAGCACTTTGTAACCGCAATAAAACTATTTTACTCAAAGGATTGGATTGTAAAGCATACAGTTTTTAGACAAACTTACAGCTTTCTCAAGCATAATTATTTTGTCATTCCAGTATCGGTGTACACGTCAGGGAGACGCACACACCCTGCACCCCCACCCCCATTTAAAACACACACACACTTAAATCATGTAAATAGGAAACTGTCGATTTTTCAATGAGGCAATATTGAACTTTTGTGCAGCTGATATAATTATCATATCATGACTATTCTACCTCATTTTCGACGTTTTTGTTGACGAAAACCATTTTTTTGGTCAAAGAGAGCCCCCTTTGAATATTCTACATGTAAGGGGTGGTGTAAGAAGTAAACCGAATTAGTGTTTTATGATGTTATTCGTAATTTAACGCAAATAAACATGGTAAAAGAGCGTCGTATATAGTGTAGCGGTTCTGATTCTCGAGTAATCTGAAGATCGTGTGTTCGAATCACACCGCGGTGTCAATCCAAACTTTGCCACTCTCCACCCAGGTGTTGATGTGTACCTGGTAGAATGCGAAAGCTTCTGTAGTATGCTTAGCAATTGCGTTGGAAAACTCTGGTTGGAACGCTCCCCAGGGCGTGGAGAAAGAGCATATATTGTGTGCGGGCAAGACAGGATCCGAATACATTTGTATACAGGTATTGACAGCGCTTAACGCCGTCATTGTGATGTACCTAAAAGCGGAATATTATTATTCTCAGGCAGTTTCCTTCCAAACAATAATAATACAATTACAAACCTTATAAGGCTTTTTTGTCAAAAATTGATGAGGGCTATATAAAGAAATTTGCTCTTGTATATAACATCTTTAGGTGTGCATTATGGGTGTCGCGTTTAGTACAAGAACAAGACTTCACCACCGGTTCTGCGTTAAGTCAAAGTCGCGCTTAATATAGTAGTTTTATCATGTTTGTGAATCGGCACCCAGATATGGTTTTGTATAATAGTTTTTTTTTTTAAATGTTTGCAGCTTTCATCAAATCCCTTAAGGAACTTTCGCAATTAATCATGCGGATATTTGCGACCGATACGACCGTGTGCAGAACTCATTGCAACCAAATGGTCGAAATCCCCTTTAGTAAAAGTGAAAAGTAACAATAATGACGCAACATTCATCAATATGTTGTAGGGTAAATTGGTATAATCTCAAACCCGATTGATTGGTTGATCTGCAAGATGTTGACATATGATATGGAAGGTGTCATCGATAAATATTTTTTTATTCTATAGATATGTATGGTATTTCAATAACATTTATCAAACGGCCATATTTATGTTTAAATTTTCATCCAATATCATCCTGATTCCATTTCGCAATTTTTTTGTTTACAACTAAGACATTCATAAATATCCAACACGACATTCAACAGATCTCCACTTAACCAACCCAAGAATATTACTCGCTCATAAGACGATACGCCACCATGGCCCAGATATTTGGAACGCCTTGCCACTTGATATTAAACAGTGTACATCTCTCTATTCTTTTAAAGCTTCGTTGAAAAGGTATCTTATTTCTAAGTATACCTTATTTTGTTCACCTGCACTCACCCACTTGCACGCACTTGCACTTCTTTTTACCATAAATGATTTTCCCAACCGAGATTTTTTCCCAATATTTTATATTTCGTGACATCATTCTGTCAAAATATGATTCATGATGGTTTTCATGTAGCCCCCTCTCCTGGCTGCTATTGCTTCAAGCACCTCTGTGCTTATAATAGCTGGCCCCTGTATTTTACCGAATTCACTATATCACATGCTTATGTATGATTTAATTATCAGTCTTTTCTGTATTATTTACAATGAATCTCTTCAATTGTCACATTTAAATTGTAACATTTATATGTTTGATATTATGTGAACATGTTAATTTATCACTGATTTATGAATAAAATGCAGAAACTCCTGCAAATTTTTTTTTAATTCAGTCGCTAAAATAAAATAAATTCAATCACCTCAACACCAAAGATGGTGGGAATTTTCATTTTTTTTAAATTCATAATGAATGCAAAACGAGAAAGATTATAATAATTAAAAAAAAAAAAAAAAAAATGATTTTGATAATAACGATGACAGTAATCAAATAAACGTTAATTATGTAATACCCTTTTAATACTCAATGTACACTCTAAAAAACGAAGAGCTACGAAGAGCTAATTTGAACTAGACAAATCAGCACTCCGAAGTGCAGTCACTATACACGCTCTTTACGAGGTAAATAGCTCTTCGTTTTTTAGAGTGTACAAGTTCCGTTTTCTTTCTATTTTGCTGTAGATGTTTGGAATAACGTGTAACTTCAACTTTGTTTTTCATTTAGTCGATCGTAACAATCACAGTGATACATGTGAAATATATTTCGAATCGAATTAACTAACACTTAGCAGTAACTCCTGAGCCCCCCCCCCCCATTATTCACTTTTATATTAAGATAGTATTATTAAATATAATTTGTAGCTGTTTTCCGGGGTTGCCAGACAGTCAAGATAGCGGCAGCCCCTGCAACCTTCTAAATTCGTTACGTGAAAATACAAGTTGGTTCTTTGTTTCGATTGTCAGGTTTTTTGTTATGCTCTAATATTTGTATTTACTTTGTTAATTTGAATATGAAAAAAAGTTGCAGAATTCAATAAAATGAATGAAAGTTAAATAATGACCAGAATTTCGTCTTAGCGTGAACAGCATCGTAAAATATTATTCCTCAAACTCTTAGAAATGAAAACGAAGTACCTGAAAGTAGCAAACAAAGAAGAGATGTCTATTTAGTAAATGAAGTGCAGATTGTGCAGCAAACATATCCGTCTCGAGCCACTAAGCTATAAATACCTTTCCACAAATCGAAAGCGATATTTTTCTTGGTTAAAAGCGACCCTATAAAACTTGGCGATCGAGATCACTCCACCGAAGCCTATATTCTGCATCTCTCGGGAGTTGGAGAAATAGGCCAACCCCACGCCTCTCCTTTCTCATATCATAATTCAACATTATCACAATAACCCAGTTTCTCCCTTCTCCATTGACACCGAGTGTCTGTCTTCACCTGGCGGAGAGAGATAGATACAGAGATAGAGAGTGAGAGAAAGAAAAGCGAAGATAGATGACAAGCGGGGTGGGGTGTAAAGAGCAAGATAGATAGCGAGAGAGAGTGAGAGAGATTGACAAAGTAGAATGCTGAAAAATGAAATAGGCAGGCAAAAATATGAACTACAAAAAGTAAACTTGGTTCAGAATAAACCATGGAGAGAACAGGACCCCGTAACACAAATGGGGTTTGCGATTAATCGCTAAATAAAATGGCCTATCAAGATTATCCTTGTATGCGCGTTTCGCTAAGTGGACTGACTAGGAACCAAACAGCATTGCTCTTTCAAATTAGCGATTAATCGCTAAACTTTGAGTGATGGGGCAATGGTAGGAAGAAGAAGAAGAAGGTGTCTCATCTGCTTGATAATTTATGTAGACATAAATATATATATATATATATATATATATATATATATATATATATGTGTGTGTAAAGTTATACATGTACAACAGCTTTGGCAACTCTTTTTATTTAAATATTGTAAAGAAATGGATGAAGAGAACAATGGTAGGCGTAGCTTAAATCAAGGTTCCCCAGAGCTATCTACCCTTTGGAAAAATTGCATTTTGTATATATTTGTCAGGCTCATATGACGTCTATTATATATATATATATATATATATATATATATATATATATATATATATATATATATATATATATATATATATAATAGACGTCATATGAGCCTGACAAATATATACAAAATGCAAAACAATTGTAAAGGATTTACGAAGGCAAATTGGATGCAATGTACAATACAGGATGAAATGAAGTAAGGAAATACAATTTCCATGGACAAATCAGTCATTGAATAAGGCTAGTTAGCTGCGCCAAATAAAACATTAAATAGAAGTTTTGCAAAGATGACAAGGCAATATCATTCTTTGAACATCTCTAGGCATCTCTAGGGGAACCGTTCAAAAAAAGTACAACACTCTTCGGCATTGTGAGATACGCGCATTCGCCATCAAAGGCGGGAAACCCCGTCCACGAGACAACCCGTGGTGTAGGTAACAATTTGTAAACAGATATAATATCTGCGTGTCTGGAAGTAGTCTAGTTCTAGACGATATTAAACGAATCTATTTGCACCGATATATACGTTCTATTCCGTGCGTACGCCCAGCCGAGTGTGCGCGCAAAACCGAGAACCTGTACTCCGAGAAAATATCGTCTAGAACAGTTGCTCAGCGGTGACGTCAGAGGTCAAAGGTCAACGGACGAGTGCTTCATAAATATGCATGAGTTACTTGTCAATCACCGCGCCGAACAACAGTGCAACCATGAAGCTATTACGTAATAGTTTTACGTTTTGCACATGTTATCAGGTGTGTGCATGCAATGTGCATAGCTTCATGCATTGTGCATGTGGGATTGATGTAATACACGGATATCAGCTCAGCTCGGCCAGAGTCAGGGAAGGATTTCTTGCTACCTATTAAAGTTAGTGCTAGCGGTACATGACAGGCCAATATTTTTTTTTATTTTTATGAAAATTTTCGTGTTTTCTCTTTCTTGCATGGTATTTGCAAGGGAGTAAAAAAAATATATGCATGGAAGAAATTGAAAAGAAACGAGTAGAGTAGGCCTATATACGGAAAGGCAATGGAGGCTGAATATTAAAAGACAAGAGAGAAGGAAGATTAGTCGAAAGATGAAATAAAAAGGTAATACTGCATGAAGGAGGGAAATGCAAGGAGTGGACATGCATATAAAAATAAAAGAGGGGGGATGAGGTCGAAGAGAAATTGAGAAGAAAAAGACTGGTGAAGAGGAAAAGGAGAAGAAAGTGAAAAAGAAAGAGAATTAGGTAACGAGTAGGGGAGAGAGAATTAAGAAAAAAATAAAAGTGTGGGAAAGGGGGGAAGGGCTGGAAGATAAACATTTCTTACACCAATACATCTTTGACGTTGTGCAGAATCCTGATAGGTGAAAAAATGGAGATAGATGTAAAAAAAAAAAAAAAAAAAAAAATAACATGTTGGTGTTGTACTGTAAACATCCCTGTTCATTTTGTCATGGTAGCTTTGTAGGCCCTATATTCTCATGTAAACTGATTAATTGTAAACCTTTTTTGTTGAAATGCCGAATAAAATAATGATAAAGAAGAAGAAGAAAAGGATTGAAGAAGAAGAAAAAGAAGAAGGCGAAGAAGAAAAAAGAAGAGGAAGTAGAAGATAACAAAAAAGCAGAAGAAAGGGAAATAAAATGAGACCTCCATTAAAGGACAAGTCCATGCACCCCAACAAAAAGCTGATTTGAACAGAAAGAGAAAAATCAAACATGAATAACGCTGAAAGCTTCATCAAAATCGGATGTAAAATAAGAAAGTTATGACATTTTAAAGTTCCGCTTATTTTTCACAAAATAGTTATATGCTCAACCCAGTGATATGCAAATGAGAGAGTCGATGATGTCACTCACTCACTATTTCTTTTGTTTTTTTATTTTTTGAATTATACAATTTTGCCTTTTTACGAATTTGGCAATTAGGACCCCCTTGCTTGAACCACAAAATGTTAAAATAATGGAATTCCATGTGTTCAGGGAGGAATTAAACTTCGTTTCACATGACAGTGACGAGAAAATCAAAATATTTCATGTAATAAAATACAAAAGAAATAATGAGTGGGTGATGTCATCGGTTCCCTCATTTGCATACCGAACAGGGTGTGCATATAACTGTTTTGTGAAATTAAGCGAAACTTTAAAATGTCATAACTTTCTTATTTTACATCCGATTTTGATGAAATTTTCAGCGTTATGCTTGTTTGATTTTTCTCTTTCTATTCAAATCAGCTTTTTGTTGGGGTGGACTTGTCCTTTAATGGAGGTCTCAGTTTATTTCCCTTTCTTCTGCTTTTTTGTTATCTTCTACTTCCTCTTCTTTTTTCTTCTTCTTTCTTCTTCTTCTTTATCATTATTTTATTCCGCATTTCAACAAAAAAAGTTTACAATTAAACAGTTTACATGAGAATATAGGGCCTACAAGGCTACAATGACAAAATGAACAGGGATGTTTACAGTACAAGTCCAAGTTGCCTGTGAAAGAAATTACTGGCGCAGGCTTTCCTCCCCGACCTGGACTTATAAGGTAACATACACAAGAATAAAACATATATATAAACTTTATATCAAACAATAATAATCTTAAACAATAGTATTTTTATTCTTAGTAGGAGAGGGGCCTGTTGCTACAGAATAAATGAATAATAAATCAAAGTGTGTCCACTGACATTTTCAAAACGAGAATAAATATGATATAAACAACTGATCAACTGAAAAAGCAGATGCACATATATTAAATACAGTTTAAGTGGGGATGGGCATAATCCAAACCATAAATGCCCCCCACCCTAGCGAAAAAAAAACACAAGAGATAAATTTACCGCATGATGGACATTTTTGTTCCACAACAGTATTGTAAATAATTAATTCACTACATCATACATTAAAAATAGTGGTAGTATATTAATATTTTGGCTTCATAACTTTAATATAAATTTAATTTGATTAGATTTGATTAGATTAGATTTATTTCCGTTTCACAATTGTACATGATAAACATAACATAACAAGGTCGAAAATACTGCAAGACAACATATAATATATATCTAACATAATCATAGATTTAAGTAACACAATTCAGTAAATAAAGTTATTTCAAATGACATTTGTATTTAAAAGTAAAACGGAGGGACTTGCCGAAAAAAGCAAAGCTTGTACAAGAGGCAAGCCCCTATCTTAGTTACATTACAAAATTACAACAAATAGATATTGAGTCGTAATAATAATTTTGTTTAAAAATAGATACAAACAATTTTTGTGCACTTGACAAAAACGTAACTGATGGATCATGTGAGAAAAAATTACGTTTTATAATATTAGAAGAGAGGGGGAAGTTAGGGGGAGGAGACAGGAGGGACAGAGGTGTGCAGTACACTATAAACGCATACCGCATACATTCGTAATTCCGAAGCTACGTTATTCCGAAGGTTCGGATATTCCGAAGGTTCGTTAATCTAAAAACGAAATAAGGTTCGTAATTCCGAAGGTTCGTTAATCCGAAAATGAAAGGTTCGTAATTCCGAAGGTTCGCTAGTCCGAAAACGAAATGATTAACGAACCTTATTTCGTTTTCCGACTAACGAACCTTCGGAACAACTAACCTTATTTCGTTTTCGGATTAACGAACCTAGTGAACAGCGAACCTTATTCCGTTTTCGGATTATCCAACCTTCGGAAAAACGAACATTCGGAATAACGCCACAAATGTTCGGATTAACGAACCCTTTTACGTTTTCGGATTAACGAACATCGAGGTATAGGCAATTTGGAATTACGAACCTTCGGAATAAAGAACCTTCGGAATTACGAAGCGTAACCCTAAGTAGAATGAATAAGATAGAAGGCGGGCAGCAGGAACAGGTACTTTGGCTAATTGCAATTTTAAGAATAAAAAAATATAAAAGAAATAATTTACATGACTATATGTATTATGATAAATTTATTTTATTTCAATCACTAAGAAAAAATAAAAAATAAAACGGTAAAAAAAAACACATGCCTACCATCCCTTATACCAACCATTTTAATTAGTAAAATAAAAATCATTAACCATTTTAATCACTAAAAATATAAATCTAAGAAAACAAACATCTGCCTACCCTCCCCCTTTACCATTTTAATCACTAAATAAAAATAAATTAGAAAACAAATAAACAACGTAGAAGCCCCGCCTCATCCTTTTATCATTCTAATCACAAAATGAAAAGTAAGATAAAAAACAACAAAGAATAAAGCAATGCTATTATTGAATCCAATCTCTATAAGAATGAGATTTTTTTTAAATACGGAATTAACAAGCCATGTTTCTCCCCTTTTATCATTATTCACTAAGAATAAAAAATATAATAAATAAAAAGAGCCCCCCCCCTTATCATTTCAATCACTATGAATAATTTATTCAATAAGAAATGAAATAAAAACAAACAACAATGAAGCCCCCTTTATAATTTGAATCAATAATATCATAATTTAAATAAAAGCAAACAATTAATAAGCTCATCCACCCCTTTATTTAAATTAAAACAAAGAAGACCCCTCCATCGATCGTCGCACTTCATAAAAAATAAAACAATAGTATCGATAATGAGCGCGCGCGCGTGTTTTGCCAGCTGTCCGGAAATTAAAAGGTATATACTGTCCGAATACTGAAAAAGGGCGGAAGGGGTACGAAACGAGCGCTGTTACGCTCGACTCCGACGTCGGCAGGCCATGAAATGAACATTGATTGATTGATTGATTTTATTCGTCAATAATATCACAGGAGATTACAATGAATGAAATTGAGGAAATACCTTGACAGGATAGCCCATGAAAGCCGAAAGGCTTATTTCCAATGGGGTCCTATAGTTAGTATAAAACATTAACATATTGTAACAAAAAATATAAACTACGACAAGTACTGGAATATTGGGGAAAAAAATAAAATAAAATACATACAAAAATATCCATCAGTCATATAATTTGCAAACATCTGAAGCAAACAATAATCTTCCTAATATGTGAAACAAGATTATATTTTAACATACCCTAATGTATACATTATCTACAATAGTAGAAACCAACTGTACAAAATGTGTTATTTTACTGGTAATGCTGTTCTTGGGCAGCTTCAAGTTTTAGGTGATTTTTTAATGCACTCTTAAATTGACAAAAGAATTTAACGGCTTTTATTTTTCAGGAAGAGCATTCCAAGATTGGATGCCATTAAAATAAAAAGTGTTTCCAATATGTCCTTCACGTTTTGGTAATACGAAATTAAAATTACTATTTCAAGTATCGTACCTATGGATATTTGATACATGGGTGGAATTATTTGCTATATAATGATCTAATTTATCCGAATAGAATATTTTATGCACGTGGTGTATTTACTAATTGTTGTGACCTGTGATCTACATAAAGCAATCCTGCCTTTTCAAGTTTATTATATCCGACATGTGCTCTTGGTCCTAAAACATTTATATATCTCACAATTTTATTTTGAATTATTCTTAGCTTTTTCATATCCGTATTAACACCCAGACTACCGTACCAAGCCGCATTAGCATAGTCGAATAAACATTGTATTAACGCAAAGCATAAAATACGTCTAGACTTCATATTCAAACAGGTTTGATATCTATACAAAAATTTCAAGCGTGAATTAGCCTTTTTGGCGATTGAGTCTACCAAACCCGTCCATGAAATCAATGCAAGAATATTCTTTAGCACTTGGCAAGCATCATGGACCTGGGAAGCGGGGTGCTGGGGTACTAAAGCATCCCCATAAATTTTCCTGGGGGTGCTGCGTGTATTATTTTCCATAGGCAGCACCCCCACGAAAATCAGGTTCCTCCCTGTATATTTTTAAATATGTTATAATGTACATAATTATCACATCCGACAATCGCAAATCGTTTTCATAGTCTTTTACATATTCCAATAACATCCCCCCTTCAGAATTTTCCTTTCCAGTACTTAAAATAGTGTTAAAATTCACCCCTTTTTCAGATCGGAATATCAAATATTTTCTCCTCGCGTTTCGCGCTCGCATTAGTGATTTTTATAATAAAAAAAGTGTATTTAGAATGCCCAGATATTAGGTCTAACTCTAAACACGCGCACGCATGTTTATTCAGATACACAGCTTGTTTTGGAGGTACTTCGGGCTGAAAATATGTATATTAAATACATTTTTTCGAATTAAATACATTTTATGAAAATCTGATAACAAATAGTTAAGTTATTTAATTCTAAAGTTTAGCAATATTTTATGAAAATGGTGATATGCATGTCGTCATTGATATATTTAATAGGTGGGTTGACATGGGCGGAAATCTGTCCTCAAATGTAGGGGTACCGCGGGCCTGTAAAATTTGACAAACAAAAAAAAAGGTTATCACCCTAAATGTAAGGACATTTTAACCCTAACAAAATTTGACAACCTCCCCCCCCCCCACAAAAAAGGGTTTTCACCCAAAATATAAGGTCATTTAGTCCAAAATACATGTATTATTTCTATTGTGAAGTGATGTATTTTTCTCCATGAAAGACCAAAATAGTAGGGGGACATTTGATATTGTGTCCCCCTACTATTTTTCAAGGGGGACACGTCCCCCTGTCCCCTCTGGGATTTCCGCCCATGTGGGTTGAAGATTTCACATCCCCACTATCCTGTTTCTTGTGTTATTACATGGAATCAGAATTGTTTCATTTTTTCATACAAGTGTGAATGATATGTCTCCCTTCTAATGAAATAAGATGCAGCAAAGAATATCTAATGGACTAAATCAGTTGTCAATTCAACTGTTTTTTGTTCTTGAAGTGAAAATAATGAATAAACCTAATTCTATATAATAAAGTCAGTTTCTTGCGTGTTTACCAAATCAGCTAGTGCATACAAATTGAGGTCTAGATCACTTATCTTCGTTTGTTTTTTCATATATGGTGTGATGGCGACGGGAAATGAACGTCATGCTGTCAGAGATTCCATCATGCATATGTCTAAACAGTTGGAAATAACGACTTTGAAGATCGCAAGAAAATGAATTTGAAAACCGCGCGCTGTATACAATACACAATACAACCAGGGAATTGGGAGTCTCCCTGATACAACAGCACGGTACTGTACACAAGTCTATGGCTTATGTTGTGCTGCTTTGTGCGATCCGATTGATTATGTATGCCATACGATAGTCTACGCTTATAACCAATGTTGTAGGTATCAGGGGAAACATATACGATACGATTCATTTTTTATGTTTTTGTGTGTTTAATTTGATTTCTTTTATCAATTATTTATAACAAAAAGTCCCTTTTTAGGTAATTGATATTCATTTCATCGGTAGATCACACCATATTTCTCAACCCAGTAATCTTCCCTGCTGTTAACAAAGACTAGTGGCTGAACGGGAGGCGTGTCCACTTTTAACGACTTTCCCTCAAAAATCTGAGGGAGTGACGTCACCGCTGAGCAACTGTTCTAGACGATATTTTCTCGGAGTACAGGTTCTCGGTTTTGCGCGCACACTCGGCTGGGCGTACGCACGGAATAGAACGTATATATCGGTGCAAATAGATTCGTTTAATATCGTCTAGAACTAGACTAGTCTGGAAGTGGCATATGAATCCCTGTAGCGATATGAGAAGGGTATATGCGGTTAGACCCATCGACTTCAGTACCAGTGTGGTAGGTCCAGCTATCTACCTGGTCTCTATGCACAAACCGACAAACGATGCTAGAGGGGGACCGCTGACGCCATCGTCGGGGTAACACGAGCGGGTTGAGAATTGGAGCCCGGTGTCAAATTCCACAAGTACACACCGGCTTAGACATGTCAAATATTTTCTACCCACCCGTGACCACAATCCTTAAGAGTGGCGAGGAGGAAGACTTAAGGGAGAGGGAGAGAACGAGATGTCGCGGCCAGATCACGATTTCAATTTGTTTTGGTCGGGGCAATCGATGTCATACTTTGAAGTTAAACACAAAGTAAGAAAGATAGACATATTATGCACATCCTTACCCACCCCTATCTCTCCCCCCCCCACACACACCCCCACACGACATTCATTGGGGTGGGCTGCGTTGAAAAAGTACGTTACATCTTTACAAAAGTATTTTGATTCATCTTCTGAAATGATATCAACACATGTTTAATAGCCAGTGTAAGTGTTACAATGATTAATGTATCTGAAAACCTCTAAATACTACGATGTGTACATTAGACTGGTGATAAGTAACTAAGCGATTAGAGTGATGTATAAAAACCACAATGCACTTTCATGCTAAAAACTCAAGTCTTATTTGACGGGTTTAATGTCACGTTCACTAACTTGCTATCGGGTGCTGATAGCCGCCCTCTAGCGACCATTTCCTGTTTGGCTTCATTCCGCCATCATTATGGGTGACGAAGCAACCTCCGTCAGGGGTAGGCCGGTGGCGCCGGGCGGGCGAGAAGCGGCTTACCGATCGTAAATTCAAAAAGTCTCCGGTGAAAGCTATCCCTAGCTTTTCCCTCATCACGGACATCATCAAGGGCTTGTTAGGCTCTTGTTCGACACAATTGGTAAAGAGTCGGAATATTTTTTGGGCGAAAAGTTCATTGGCGGGGTAATAACTTGACCCCATCTCTCTCTCCCCCTCTCTCCACACTAGGCCCTCTCTCTCTTTCTCTCTCACTCTCTCCCCTTTTAGCCATCACTTTCTACCATCCTATTCTTTCTCTCACCATCTCTCTCTTTTTCTCTCTGTCTCAAATTCAATCTCTGATCCTCTGTCTGATATCTTCTCACCATGATAATCATTCTTCCCAAGCATTTAACATTTCCCAAACTCTTGTGTAATTCCTACTCACTTTGGCTTATATGGCGTATGCACATTCCTCTCTCCCATCGATAGTACTCGTCTGTTCTCTTAAAATTTTCCAATGACAGTTATGAGTAAGAGCCGTCGCTGAGATGCAAATGAGTGCTTTAACATGGTCTGGGGGGGGGGGGGGCGTGGTAAGACTGTCAGGGGCTTCAGTCCCCTTTCGGCAAGCTGATTTTACAAATGTGCTTGTAAGTTATACAATACTTTCGCACTGCTTGTGATCTGTTCTTGTGCTAAATTAGACTCCCTAATAAGTAGGAGTAAATTCCTTATATCTATCAAATCTTGATACATTTAAAGAATTCACTTGAATTAAGATGCTTGTTAACAAGACTTTGTTCCTTTAAAGAGTACCTGTCATCTTCAGCTGATAGAATCAATGATTAAGATTCTGAAGAACATGTCATTATGCGTAAAGTCTTGTGTAAATTACGAGCAACTTTAAGAAACGCCACCCAATTTATATAATTAATTCATATGACGAAATAAAATGTATTTCTTACTATACTTCATAATATCATATGGATTAAACAAAAATGAGATAATCCCTCTAGGAAGTACACTCTTAAAATAGTTTGGGCAAAAAATGCCCAACTTTTGACCAACCCTGGCCAACATACTGTCCACACAACTATTGGTTAAACAAATTTGCCCAAATTGGGTAATATGAATTAATAATTGAGGAATAAATTTGCTCAATTAGATAACAATTGCCCAGAATATATATATATATATTTATATTACCAACATGCATTACCCAACACAGTGGACATTATGTTGCCGAACATTTTATGTGTGTATGATGATGATCATACACACAGTATCTCCACTGCAATGCATGTCTCTTACTTACAACGTTTAAACATTTCCTATCTTGTTTTTTTTTCCAACATTTTTTTTTTCTTACTACTCTCTCAAAGAAATTGTTTTTGTTTGTGCAGATGGGCAGAGACAGCATAATAAAAACAAGACTTACATGCAACTTTATTATCCATGAAAGCAACATTTAACGAATAATTTCAAGAGAGAGAGAGAGAGAGAGAGGAGGGGGGGGGAAGGGAGAGCAAGACTTCTCTTGACATCACATTTCATCAACAACAATCGCAATTGCTTTGGAAAACGAACCAAGTTACAAGAAAGGAACCTTCTTGTCATACATAGATCTATAAAGATATTACCTAGATGAGCTTCTGACATGGGAGTTTGAATTGGGTCATTTTACTATTTCGATTGTATTGTCTCTTTTCTAATATTTCATTGTATACTACCATAAGCCGATTTTCATGATGACTATTTTCGTTTAACAGTGTAGTATACGGCTTTCTCGTTGTCTTCATTGATTGGATTACATAAAATGGAATCGGATCACGGAATTCATGCGAATTTTTTTTTTAGCATTGTCGTTCGCATAGACTGGATAGATAGAAAGGGTATTGTTAACACGTGACATATTTTCAACAAAAAAGTGTGCCAGTCAGCAGGTAGGCGATGGGGGAGATGAAGTATGTGTGGTGAGATTTAGCTTGCTTGGAGCTGCATGAAACAGGACACAGGTTTCAGAATAGAGATACGGCTGATGATAATTATCAGGTCAGGTGTATGTTGAAATGATGTTAATATCGGTAATGAAAATGGACCCTTATACAATACTACAAAGGGTAATAGGGGCATTAATTTTCCTCGCTTTGCCCTTCTTTCGGAAATCTGACGAGAATTAAGGGTGGCGATCAGATGGAGAATGTTTTGTCATCTTTGAGGCCATTTCGAGAATTTGATGACGTGTAATCCTTGTTAAGGTTGCGTGACAGCTTCACAATCCCTTGGCACTCTCTAACTTGAATGGAGAGGGCATCCTGAATGGTAATAGGCGGAGTTGTGAAATGATAGGAGGTCGATTAACAAAAGATGGACATATCCCGATAGAAAATAAGATCTAAGAAATGAAATATAAACAGATTGGGAGAGAGGGATAGGAAAAGAGAGAGAGGGAGAGAAAGGGAGAGAATGACACTGACATGGGGGGGGGGGGCTAGTACACAAGGTCGACGCATCCATCAATGAAAAGACCAAAAGGAGCGTTAAATTGCGGCTCGATGCCCGATAACCCATCAATTGGCGCTTTGCTCATTAGAAGCTACCGTACATAAAAACACCTTCACCGGCTCATCAATGACCGCTAACCTCATTCCTCTTCATCTTCCTTCCTTCGTGCAATTATATTAATTGATCTGCTCCGTGTTAAACTCGAAAAGTGATAATGAAATAGAGATCGGCGTGTTAGCGTTAAACGAGGCAGGCGCCGATACCAAGGCCCCGTATTCGATTTTTTCCCTCCCTTAAACACAATTCCGTGTCTCATCGGGTCTCTCTTTCTTTCTCCCTCATCCTCCGTATCTCATCCACCCCGTGTATTTCCAGGATGAGCGATTTTTATCTCACGGTTTCATCATTCTGACATAACAAAAGCAGACGACCTGCTACTATTGTTATTGCGCAACCTACAATAAATTACTCCCGCCCATTCCTTGTCATACCATGTCATCCATTATTTAGTCGCCATTCTAGCTTCCAATGAATGTCCAGTATATTGTATTGATTTCTGTAACTAAAATATCGCTATATTTCATTTCATATTAATGAACGTCCTTCGACCTAGTAATGGGTGCGATGGGGGAGATGATTCTGGAAGGTGAGATAAAGTAGACAAAAAAAAAACTGATCAATTTATAGGGCTGAGCAGCCTAGACAAACTCACAATGCAGGGTGTAAAATTAGGCGGAAAATTGTAATTAACCTCAATTGATCGAGTCATTTTTAAGTCTGAAATTATGTGTTTCATTAATCTATACATGTGTTTCCTTTTGTGTGGGCGTTATCCTTTTTGTATATTTTCCTCCGTAAGACTTGTCTGTATATTTATTATTTGCAAGATAGCCCCCCCCCCTCTCTCTCATTTCTACACCTTTTCTCTGAATCTCTTCTCTTAATTCTTGTATTTGATTACTTTTTAGGCAGAAGAGTCCATTTTGAGTTACAATCAATATTTCTAATAATATTTTTACGATAGATCATAGACACCCTAAAGCGCTCTCTTTTTTTTTTGTCTCTCTCCAAATAGTTATTTATCTCTCTCGTTTTCTCATCTTCTCTCTCGATATAGGCATATATGTCTTTTTCTCCGCCTTCAACCTTTCAGCCTAAGTTGTCCAATCTACGAAGTGAAGTCCGGAGATGTTATCGTCGCCCAAGCGGTACCACAACAAGTCTGAAGCTATTACCACCCGATCAGTAAAAGGTCGCCCTTTCCGAAGACGAGTAGAGTGTTGGGTCATCCACGAACTGCGAACATCATCGATCAACCTAGAAACCTTTAAAGACGTCCGAGTTCTACCCCGTCTCCTTCTCCTCCCTGTTCCTCCTCTTTATCACGCTAATAAATACATCCTGTATAATAGACACCATAACAAGTGGTAGTGACATCCACCACCCGTTGGTGGATTTTTCTGTTGTTGTATTGTTCAAACTCTTCTGGTAGTTTTGAAAAATATACAGCATATTCGCCCCAACCTGGAAGTTTTTTTTCGTAAAAAAAACCTTCATGTATCATTCTGTGTGCACGTATCTACATTTTGCACCATAAACGGCGCAGTGCTGTACCAACTAGGAAACTTTCAAACTTTCCATTGCCTTTCTTCTTCCTTCTCTTTCCGAGCCGTACTTCCTTTCTCGTTTTGTAATTGTATTGTATTTGTGTTACATGTTATCCCGCCACAAGTTCTTTGCTTTTAGGGAATTATGCCTTCTTTTGTTAACAAATCTTTCATATATTCACAGTCTCTTACGATGAATGATTTTGTGTGGATCATATCGTAAATTGATATCTTGTGAAAATGGAAGAAAATAAATGTTTATTTGAATCGAATTGAATTGAAAAAAATTACACCATGTTGACCGCAAGCACTTTCCCTAGAGTTAAGGCCACATCAGCACTTTCGTCAACCTCAACTGCAAAGCTGTACGATGTCATATGCAAGCAAGTACAAACAAAACGAAAAGGGTGCATATTTTCACACTTTTTGTCTGTGGGGTGCACGATACTACCACAAACTTGGCAAAAGGTGCCGATGTTGTGAGAGTAAGGGTGCTGACTTTTGTAAGTGTGTCTATTGCCCTCTTAATCCTCGCATGGTTAAGAGAACGAAGAGACACTGTGAGCTGGAGCGTCCGGGCCGAACCAGGAGTTAAGACCCACATCAGCACCTTCGTCATCCGCTGGGCATTGGATCGAAGCTTAAAGAAGAAGAATTAATAAATGCTCAATGAGGTGGTAAGATGTAGGCACGCGATGATAGTGACCTAGTCAGGGATAGTGATGAACACTATAGGTCCTTTCCGCATCCTTGTTTTTTCTTCGAAAATGGAGGTGTCAGCCTCATGATTAAGGTTGGAAGTGATGAGCACGGCTTGGATTCTAAATCAAAAGAAGTAGGGGAACGGATACGACGGATACGAATGGTAGGCCTCAACATCCCTGGCTTACAAACTCAAACCTTCCTTTTGGATTGTGAATGAGGTGTTTACAATAACTGATTAATTAGCTCATTTGTAAATATGTTCATTGGTTAACGGAAATGTTTCGAGGCGAGGGTCATCATGACACCCTTGAGCAATTTGTCCCGTACCTTATCATGATTATTGTTGTACTTTCACTCATCCTTCCTTAAAATTATCATTGTACATGTTGTTTATTATAGAGTGTTTTTGTAGCTTCTATTCTACTATGCAGTCTAGATCCAAATCGATTTTTTTTGGGGAGGGGGGTAAGAATAATATAGAAGAAAATGCTTATTGACATTTATAATTTCTTTCATTCTAAAGTGAATGTCCATGTCCATGTACCAAACGATGTCGTAGTAAAAGTCTATTTTTGGCATTGGAATATTTTGCTTTCAAGGTTTACTATTGTTGCTATAAAATTTCCAATCAAAATAAATTCCGGATTTTCTCTGATGGGAAGAGTAATATTGTATTGATATATGCAAGGTTCGAGATAATTTGAGATGTCTTTTATCAATAAGGAAGCACAGGAATGGCGTGCGACATAGGAGCCAAAGTTCTTCGCCAAGTCTCTTCGTTATAGGACAGCTAATTGCGTCAAATCACAAGTCTTAATTTTCGAGAAACAAACTATCTGATATTTGACGGGTCGAAACTACTAGGCCGTGGTGCAGGAAGCATCGGCTAGAGCTGTCATGATGGTCCAAATACCTTCGCCGTTCTCGGTCACGCAACGTCCAAGAACCAGAGCGTGTCCGCCATATCATCCGTCTCTCATTCCAAGTTTAATAACACCAAGTTTTGTGATTTATGAATGATTGCGATGATGTCTGTCATAATTGAGAACAGCTTTGTTTCAAAATTTGTACGAGTCAACGGTGACAGCAGGCTTGGTTCCCGGTAAAAAGTCATGAATTAATAAGGTTCTGCTTCAAGCAGTGAATGTTAGTGGTATGATTTGAAATTCCAAACGAATCACCTTTTATGACAAAAATGGCCTATAAAATTTATTCTATCACTAATGCAGCTCCTGCTACTTGTATGCATAAACAGTGATAATTTAATACTACTATTCCTTCTACTTCTACTACTATTACTTCTACTACCACTGCTACTGCTACTAGTACAACCAGTACTATTTCTAGTACTATAAATACTACTACTACTATTACTACTACTACTACTACTACTACTACTGCTACTACTGCTACTACTGCTACTACTGCTACTACTACTACTACTACTACTACTACTACTACTACTACTACTACTACTACTACTACTACTACTACTACTTCTACTACTAATAATACTACTACTTCTACTTCTACTACTATTACTATTACTACTACTAATACTACTACTACTACTACTACTACTACTACTACTACTACTACTACTACTACTGCTGCTGCTACTACTGCTGCTACTACTACTACTACTCCTACTAATACTACTTAAACTACTAGTACTATAGTACTACTATACTACTACTACCATTACCACCTCCACCATCATCACCTTTTCTACCATTACCACTACCACTACTGCCTCTCTTCTGTACTTCTATTTGAATGCGTGTATGATTGAGTTTTTACGGACGTATTTCAATCAGATGTGATCATTTACGTCACCATCTGAAACGTGTTACCCAGGATCCGAACCCCGAACCTCTGCATCAGTTTGTATCTTCCCTATCATTGCCATGCATGTAGCTTGGTTTTAATACAAGCGCATACCGCAAATCTTTATCAAATTCTTAAGTGTGATATATTGTCATCAAAAGCTTGATAGTGCCATTATAACCATCTTGCCATGGACCATGCCCATGGTTTATATCAACACTTTAAAAGCTTGCGTCTCACAACAATGAATATCGATAGGTTAAACCGGAAGTGGATCTTATATGTTATGTTGTTCCCACGATGATGGTTACAGTCAATATCCGTCGGTCAACAAGTTCTAAAAATAAAATCCACCATTATTTCAGTCAATTTAAACAATAAAGAACGGAGAAGTGTAGGTTAATTGGAATGGAACGTGACGATCTTTAGTATAATTAGATAGCCCTGTCACCATGGTCACGTACATTAGCTGTTTGTCTTCTACCAGTGGTGTGGCATGATGGGAACTCATGGGTTTCTTGTTAATCGGTGAATAAAACAGTGATGTCCAATTGTTATGTAATCGCTTGAAGTAAGCGCAATGCTCCGATCCTCGTACTTAGTAAGTACTGACCATTTCTTAATCTCTTCTTGCATTACTGCTATTTCGATATTTGGAAGGGGGCGGTGTACCCTTACAGCACACCAGGACATCGGCGATTACAGGACCAACTTAAACAGAGAAAACACTTAGCGATTCAAGGTGAAAAGTAGTGTGGACAAAATTCATTAACATGTGAACATTTAAGCACGGCTGCTCTAAATTTGCAGGCATGCACACGATATAGATCATCATTAAACACAATCTGTCAGAGAGTGTTGAAAATAGAGTAGGGTTCAAGGATATTAGTGTCATTAATTTGGGATATAAGCCTTGGAGCCAAATTGCGTGATTTCTGTGTTGGCGCCAAGCATGGAACTACGTTAATATTGTACAAATAAAAAATGAAATGAAGGCGGGGCGCTTTGTTCCCATTGCCCGTGTATATAGCAGGGCTGTTTTCAGTTTCGCTCTTCTGCTGAACATCATCCTATAATCATTATCGTGGAATATGTAAAATCCATGCTTTGATTTTGTTCCAATAGTGACGTCATAATTATCATGGTCTACGACTAATCCACTGTTAGAATTCTGTAGATATCCAATCTCATTTACTTCATGTACTTAGGCTTATTCTCATCACTAAAATATTCACTCTTTTGCAATAAATATCAATCTAAATCGTAACTTAATTCTCAATGAAATCAAGCAAAAAAGATGAAGAAGGAAAATGTAATAACATATAAAGTGCAATTGGGCCGCGCAAATACCAGGTTCAGATACAAGCCCCCCCCCCCCCCCGCTCGACATTTAACTCTGTCATGAAAATTTCTACATTAATTATCATTACCCAAAGAACAAACAACAACTGCAGCTTCATTCATAAACAACCATGTCGATATCGCACCTTCTCCAAAAAAAAGGCGTTAAAAGACAGCCCCCCCCCCAAAAAAAAAAATGACAACAAGAAGGGACAAGAAAAGTAAGAATAGAATAGAAATCAAATCGGTAAATAGCAGCATAGTCATGGTAGTTGTATAGTAGCAATAGTAGTAGTAGTAGTAAAAGTAGTAGTAGTAGTAGTAGTATAGACGTATGGAGATGTACAATGAGCATGTACAAGCAGCAAGATTTCCTTAATAATTGTTCTTCCACAATTACGAATATCTCGTTCCTCCTACATTTCGTCATTAATTTCTCCTAATTTATCTAAGTCACTGTGGATTATTGCTGATAATCTTGATGACAGAAAAACAATTTCTATGAAAGATTGAAATATACAATTTACACTATCCCCACTGCAATGAGGAGATGGCAATGTGAACAGTCCTCGATTAGATACATAATCAGTGCAAACACATTAAATCTCCGACACTCTTTGTGTTTCGGAAGCCACCTGAAACAGACAATAAACACGAGGAGAAAATCACAAATTAGCCATGACATTTCCGATGTCAGCAAATCAACTCTACAAAATATAATAAGAACCCTGAATAAAACAGAGGCAAGTGTGTCCTTGTTAATGAAAAGAGGTACAAAATACGAGCTGGAGCACAATAGCAAACACGAGCATTGTATAATTTTTACATGGGAGGGCAGCGCCGAAGCAATGTTTCTAAGCTCTGCGTGTATATTTCTTTACGCTATTTCTGATCGCAACAATAGCCCACAGTGTACAAAATCACAGTATGAATACAATCGTGTACATGATTAAAACGAATTCACTGATTAAGCTCGGGCGCAAATCTAAATTAAAACTATTAAAACTATTGGTGGAAAATGACCCCAATCTTCATCTGGCTAGCTTGATGGTTTTTTTTTTGTTCTACAGAACAATGTCAGTGACATCGCTTTTGTTGTTCAGTCGGGCTGAACTAAACGCAGTGTGCTTTCGATGTTGCGACACAAAAAACCTAATGTATAGGATATTTGCCAACATTATTTCCCTGCATCACGAAAAAAACTAATCAGAATGTTAAGAAAACGTGCCTCTGCCATGAATGCTTTTAAAGAGAAAAGGCTTTGTTTATCAGCAGTGATTTAAAGCAGTTTCAATATTTGCAATTAATAATTCATAGGAAATCGTAATTACTTGTCGAACGCTCACCAATTAAGAGTTCAAATACAAATTTGTTGATGAAAAATACAGCCTCGTCATAAAAAAGAACTATAGAACTTTATTCTAAAGAATGAAATGAAATGGATATATTTATTAAAACCTTGTATCATGTGGATTATCAAATGTTACAAACATTATGAGAACAATACAGTAATCAGGCAATAGCATGGACAAATTAGCTCTTATAGTAAGTCCTTATCAGTTGGCGCGTATAGGGCCAACCTCAATCACGTAATAACTTTTTCACATCAATAACAACAATAAGACCAAGCCCAGAGTATTTCAATCTATCTGCAGTATTTTATTTATCTTTAGACACTAATAAATTAGTTGACCGCTGGGAATTGTATAGTCATTCTTTTTTTTTCATGATGAAAGGGTATGTATGCAAAATATATAAAAACAATAAAAACTCAAATTTCGACATTCTAAAACCCCCTCTTTTGTCTTAAAAGAACAAGTCCTTAATTGATCAGAAGATAAGGAAATACATATTCAAGATCACAATCATGTTCTGATCTTGTGTCATTTCATGTGTCCAATTGCATGATTGATGTTACGCTGCAGACTAATACTAAGCTGAATTCTGATAATTTTCAAAATTTTTGCCTGATTATAAGACAACAGTATCGATATATAATCATAAACAGGGTTGATTTTCCATTAAACGGGAAAAAGAACCGCACCATCATCAACAGGCCTATCATTTCCCCTTGGTTCTAAACATTTAGGACCAGACTAACTTCATTTTGGGTTAATTAAGTATTTAAAGTATGTGGTCATATCTCGAACCTTGTTGAACTGATTCCTATTTCGCTTGGACTGTGTATGTTTTCATCATCGTCCTCCGAAATATGGTATAGTAACCGATGAAATGTAAATTTTAAAGAAATTATGTCATCATTTCGGTAGTTACATTTATTGCATTTTATCGTGAACATTTTATATTAATAAAAAACAGTATTTTCCTAAATTATGTCAAACTACACAATTAAGAGATAGATCATTCTTTAATAAAGAAAATTAATGATTGGGATGATTCAGAAGAAAAATGAGAGTGTGTTAGGAATAAAGAGTAAATATATTTGAAACGTCATGTGTCATTTATGTCGGTGTAAAGTATGTGGAGACGAGATTGTAAAGAAAGGGAAGAGAATAACCTATTTCGGGGGCAATCTTAACAGCCTACATATATAGAATATGATACAGTATAGAATAAAAAGGCGGAGTAGATGGCTTGAAAAGTGAGAGATGCTTCCGCAAGAGCTTTGAAAGATACACGATCGTTTTTGTGTTGTCCTGGTTTGAAATGAATATTATGACACGTTTGCGTGTTTGAGTGATGACGTTGCCATAGCAATCATTCTCGAATGAACAGATTTGACTGTATCCCCTGACGGAGTCACCTTGACAGCTGTAAGTATGACGAATCATTTCTCTTTCTCTAATTTTACTCCTCGTTTATCTTGTTTACTGATATTTTTTTAAGTAGGTGTCCAAATAATTAATATTCTTGAAGTAGTGAACGATGGTTTCTTTATCTGCCCATCAAAACCCAACAACCATCAAAACTACTTCTCATCCGACAAGGCTAACATATTTCATTGTCTTTCTCCCTTTTTTCCTTTTCTATTCTCATATTGAAATTATGATTTGGACGCTGTTTTATTACTCCTGTCTTGTACTTAATATTCAGTCTTTCCTTGATGACCGCGCAATATTATTTTAAAAGTGATAGCAGGGGAATGAGGAGAGACGAAGAAGAAATAGAAAGTTAGGAGAGAAGAATGAAACAGCATGAAAGATATATCTTGATCATATTCATATCTTGTCCATTTTTCAAAATGAATTGTCATCTTTTCGCCTATTTAAAGTATTTTGACGTTGCTACCTAACCCGCCGGTGTCACGACATTTGCTCCTGCGGCAATTGCTCCTAGCTTAATGTCGTCTAAGAATTAGGGTTTTATGTTAGGTTTAGGGTAGGGTGTAGTGTTTAATCCAGGGTTAATATTAGTAGTTTGATAAGTGTACGGAAGTTATAGCGGAGCAATTGTTGCCGGAGCAAATGTCATGGAACCAACCCCGCCATCCCACTCTTTCTCCCCCCCCCCCCCCTCTTTCGACAACACAATATCTTTTTTTCTAACTCGCTCCCTTTTTCTCCATCTTTCTCGCACTCTTATACGCTCTCTATATTTCTTCATTTAATGAGTTTGTTATATCGTAAATTAGTTCGTCTAATTAAAGACTTATATCGACAGGATTGACAGAGGACATTACGCGAATCTTGTGTTTAAAAAATACCCCACCAGCTTATAACACAGGAACTCCATTGCCTTGCGTGTTGTGTCAATGGGAGCTCAGGTGGGGTATTTGAAACCCCAATTTCAGATTTTGGGAGAGCTTCATTTCTCTCGTTTAAACTGGGGTGGGGTTCATCTGACTGCTGATAATGTCTTGCGTGTTAGTCAATGGGAGCTCAAGTGGGGTATTGTCACCCCACTTTCAGTTTTTGGGAAAGTTTCATTTCTCTCGTTTAAACTGGGGTGGGGTCGATTTAGTGACTGCAGCTGCTGATAAGAGCTGATATGTGCATGCCACCACATCAGGCTGATGAACGGCATGGAGTGGGATTACAGCTGTCCTTGTTACGTAATAGTATAAACAAACTCTTCAGAGCTTCCTGGCTGACAGTAATCTTGAAAGAATATATTTGTATTCTATTTGTTTTAGGACATTAGCATGTCTAAAAACGATTCAAAATTTAGATGGAGATCGAACTGAAATTTGGAACGATGCAAAATGACCCACAATTGCCGAAATAACAATAAGTTTTTAAAAAATCACCCCCCAGTTAACTCCCTCTCTCTCTCTCTCTCTTCCAGGCCTTATGAAGGTCACTTCTCCTTAGGGGAAGGTGGATTAGCTGGGAGAGTGCGTGGTTGTTTACTTAAGGATAACCATTCCTTGTTGATATTGGGATGGGGGGGGGGGCGAGTGAAAGTAGCTTGGAATTTGAAATTGGGGTGTCAGAGGAGATCCATTTTTAAACACAAAGTTTCGTAATGAGTAGTCATCAGCGGTAGATATGAAGTCATTATAGAACAATTTTTATCCGATTAGATTTGTTTTATTTTATTTTTTTATATTTTTATTCTAAATACAGTACATCAAATTGGTAGCAATTCTGTCTACGGTTATTAAGGGGGTTGGAATAATGGGATGTTTCTTCGTGTTCTTCACCTTTTCTGTCCCCCGAAAGAAAAGCCCAAAATGGAAAAGCAGTATGTACCCAGCTCATTCTACATTCCAACTCCACACGATTATATCAACTTTATCTATCATATTACGACATTTGTATCAATCGATATAATCATTTGTGTTAGCATTGTCTTTCGGTTTTCGGTATGATTTATTTTGTTATCAAACTAATCCATCTCCGGTACATTTACATCTTAATTTGATGATTCTCCCGACTTTTACCTTCTATTTTGTCGCCATGAAACGAACATTGAATTGAAAATATTAAAAAGTAAACAAATTTTTGAAGGAATGAAATGGAGAGAGAGACTTGTCCAGTAGAAATAGAGGGGGGGGGGTGGAATTTCATCTTCGTGGGTGTGGGGGAGGGTCTCTAGGTGATAGGCGCACGTTTGCAGTCGTATTTTCTATTTTAGTATCATTTGGTTCTTTTTGCTATTGATGTTTACTTAATCGTTCACACATGATATCGAAGGTTAAAAGTATAACCCACTAAGTGGTATGAGAATTGTGTTACGCTGTATCGCAAACATGACAGTGATACCGCCTAATGACCGCGAAAAAAATAATACCGGGAGAAAGTAGCACCTTGAAAACTATAAACGACAAACGCACTTGAATGCTCGAATCGCGTCAAGTGTGACTCCCTCGGGAGACTGAGGCGTATTCGTCGACCTTCTGATTACGACAGGGAAGCGTTCTGCTTCAATAGAAGTGAACATTTACCATTCTCTTTCAATAACACGCAAGAAATGTTTTTCGATGTTGACTTGATTTAGTCTTTGTGACTAAAAGGTGATGCGACTTCTTTTCAGGGATGTCTTTGATGTCGTGTTAGAAGGCGGATCATTCTAAAAGCGTTTTTAAAAAGGTTGCCTGGTAGCAAGGGTGTCTCTGACGTATAAGTGAAGAACCTGCTTTTCACCTAGTCCGAAAGAGGTTTTTGCTGAGTAAATAAGTATGATTTAAAAACAGAAATAGTAAAATGTAAATTTAGATGTTACCGCGACAATAGCTCGTTGCAGAAAAAATAGATAAAATACATAAAAATAAAAAAAATATCGCCTGGCAATGTCATAATCATAATGTATAAATAATACAATTTTTATCAATATATTTTCAAGTAATGCATTTTCGAAACATTCATCTTCCTTATCCATCTTGAATAAACCACGAAACAACGGAAATTTTAAATTCTTTAAAATTATTTTTTTTTAATTTAAATGAGTCAGGTTAGTCTCTAGTTCTTAAACAGGTCTATCGCCCTCTGATGACGAGCTATCTACACGTACATAGCTGACTCTACGCTAATGTATTTTGTTTCCTTGCTCCGTTCACATATCTATTTATGATTTCATGATTGTGCCATTGTATTATGCATAATTACTGTATGCTTGTGTGACTGGGAATGTGAATTAATCTTAAGAAGCTTGAGAAAATATAGCATGTATGATTTTTGTTTCAATGTAAAAATGTATATTGCCTATTGCTTCTGTTATACTCTTTGATTAGATAGTGATCTATCTTTCCATCATGATTTTTTTCATGGTGGTCTTGAAGTAATAGCATATAATTATAAGATATTTGATTTTGATTTTGGGGGATAAAACATCAAACATGAAAAAGGGGTTGACTGGATTGCTTTTTAACACTGAACAATCAAATTTGCCTATCTCGGCTAGTTTGAATATTCCTGCAGTTTTCTAGAACAGAGAAATGTTCCGAATTAAAATCCTGACCACAAAGCTAATCAAGATTGATGGGCACACTTTTCGTGGCATGGTTAACTTTCTTTCACCTCTACTCCAAATCTCATTTCTCTTCTCTATGTAATTCCTGCTTCTCTGTTTCGTCCCCTTTCTTCTTCCCTCTTTCCCCTATATTCCACGTATCCCATGCCCTCTCCCTTCTCCCCTACCTATTCTGATTTTGTCTCATACTGGATGAAAATATATGTAATCTGTAGACAACCCTGAGTCGAATCCTCACATTTTCTATCTTTTTTTATATACTTATACCCGACATTCATGACGTTGGATTGAGTAATAATGACTTGTGAACAGTTGGCCAGGACCCAAAGTTGGGTGAACGTAAGATATACATGTACCTTTGCATATTCCAAAACTCCTTTATTTTCAGAAAACACACACACTCAATAACCACACACGGATGTCCACACCAACCCACACACACTTAAAATACAATAATACAATAATTAGCTAAAGCTTCCATGTGTTCAGTCAGACTATACCACAGCACCGACCACACACACACAAACACCCTCTTACATTCGCGCACACACAACACGATCGCCATCTACTACCCCCCCCTCGTTCTGTATCCTTTCCAACTTCCTGCTAACTCCACGGTCGCCCCAGTCATGCCGATGTTTGTCCTAATTTCATTATTTCACCGTTGGGTTTATTTTCCCTTTAATCCGCCAAGGTGTGAAGACTACCTACCTCTGTTTTCATTAAATAGGTTCAAACACGACCCCGAAATGACCCAAAGCGGCGGGAATACCGACCACCGTTTGCGTAAAAGGGTAATGAGCCCCCATCGAGAAAAGGAGGTGTAGCCCGTTAAAAGATAAGTCTTTACTTAACGGGGTTTGAAGGTTTGAATACGTTAACCAATTACCAACTAAAACACGAACTTATTTCCCGCCAATTATTGAACGTTAAAGTTTTCATGAGACCCCCTCTCCTCGCTCGCCTTAACGCCTCGATGACAATGTTCTTATATATATTTGTATTTACTTATTTTCTTATATAATTATGATGTTAATATAATGTCAGGGATAATGTTTCAGAAGTACATGAATCTAATGAAGGTTTATGTAGGATTGGCCTACCATCATAAGTTGCAATACAATCACTCTCATTAATTTTGTATATAGGATATACAATCGAGAAAGCCCTCGATCGCCTTTGAGATAAACAAAACAAAAGGTGAAGAAAAAAGGGGTAAATCTTTCCCCTACTCCGCCCCTTCCGCACCGACCATCAGATACTCCACCCGACTGGAAGCCGCTTCGACAATTCGCATCAGATTTCAGAGAAGCGCGTCAGGTGAATCAAGAGATAAGAACACTATGATATTCCAACCTGGAATGTTTTCATTTAGCGTCGCAGCATGCGCGCACAGTGGATACCTGGCAGGAATTCTCGCACTTCCATCAAGTAGAAGAGGGAGGATACGGGTCACCTCTTTAGCTAGTAAACACAGCATGCTTGCTATATGGTGTTAATTTGTCCCCTCCAAGTTCATTTTGTTTCTCCAAGATTCTACAAGCAAACTCCTTCTGCGAGCCGTCATATTCCATTTAATTTTAGTCGCTCATTTACTTTGTGGTCGTGACGCGGAATGATGATCAAGACATCAAAGTTGCCAAACATTTTTTTGTGTGGGGATGATTAATGCGCCCATGAATGCGGCTTTTTTTTGCACAGTGCTAAGAAGTAATTTTCAACCTCTAAATAGTGAAAAAGAAGTGTATTCAGATATCGGATTCGCGAAATTGTTAGCATGTCCAAATGATTTCAAATGATTTTGCGAATTAAAAAAATATATATTTTGAAAGAATTTCATTGTCCACTGGTCAGCTTCAATCGTAATCATGATAGTCGTTATCTACGTGACTCTCAGTCATGTGATCTGTCACGTGAGTTGATCACATGCTTAAGTTCTGAAACAGCAGTCTAAAGCTTCCGAGCAAAGTCAAAATGATACGTCTGAAAGTTGCTAGATCCAATTAAATTTTTAGTCGTGTTACTTATTTTATGTTACTGTTTGCTCCTTCTTTTACTTACACAATTTATTGTTCATTCCGTCTAATAATATTTTCCGACTTTAATGAAGTCTATTCAATATCAAGAGGGACTTGTCCTTTAATCTAAATCTACTGAAACACCTTGAGCAAGGTTAATGTACAAATCTGGCATGTGATGGAAGGGTGCTAACGGCTCACGTCATGAGAGAATACAATACAATTCAATTTCCCTTTACTTAAATACATTTCCGAATTTGTCACCGATCTGTTTTCCCCAACACCATGCTCTTCCATATCTCTCCTCCCTCTAAACTAAACGTCTCTCCCTCTCCGTCTCACTTCCACTACTGTTCTCTCTCATCTTTTAACATCTTGAATATAACAAGAAACAATATTAGATCATGCAAGTCCATGCTTGTAAAAAAACTTGGAAATACCGTTCCCTTTTCTACCATTTGCGCACCAACACCCACATGGACGTCACGCTCGAAGAAAAAAAACCAGTTGATTTGATTTTTACTTCTTAAAATTTTCCGTAGAGACAATGCTGCGTTAGGGATTATTTTAATTACTTTAATGTAATGTATTAAACAAAAGTGCGTTATTGTTCTTCGGTTTTCTTCTTGTGTGTATGGGGGGGGGGGGGGGGGTGGAAGTAGAGGGTGGGCGCGTGTGTGTATGTATAAGTTCATGATGGAACTTGTGGTATGAATATTGGCCTATCCGGTTGTCTGGTGGGGTGCGAGTGTGTGTGTGTGGGTGCTATGGTACATGTGTGTATGTGATGGTGTGTGAGATGTGTGTGTGTGTCTGTGTGTAAGGTTGCAGGATTGCTCGCAAAATGGTGTTTCGGGGCTTGTACGTGTGTGTGAGGGTGTGTGTGTGCGAGTGTGCTCATGAGACGGTGTCTATCTAGGTCTATGATTCTGTTAATCCTCTCCCCCTCTCTCTATCTCTCTCTATCTTTTCTTCTCCCTCTCATTCCATGATTGGAAGGTGGAGTAGAAGTGAAAGAGTAAGTAAGAAGGGATGCCTAATCAGGCTCGTTCTCAGCCTGACAGACGGACCCCCATCAGGCTCGACCAAGGCCAAGGTTGACTTGATTTCCTCGCCTTATTAAAGGGAACGGAAGAATAACATGAGGCAATTTTGACACGCCAAACATCTCCCTCCATCTGCGCCTGCTCGGATAAGAGGGGAGAAAATAAATATAAGGCGGAGAAATCGGCGGGAAAACAAGGGAACACAGGCCAGAGTTTTACAGTTAAAAACGAAAAAATGCATTGCATAAGTCGGTGAGTGAACAAAAGTCTGTGAGGGAAAGAAGGGGACGAGAGTGGGGGACAAGCGAGAATAGTATCGAAAGAGAAAGAGAGAGTACATAGCTAGAGAGTAGGAGATATGTGAAGCACAAAAATAAATAAATAAAAGAAATACAAAGAAAAGAGGGAGGGAAAGGGAGAAAGAGAAAAAGAGAGAAGATGATGACAAGCACAATGTAACATTAAAATTGCACTCAGAGAGCAAATATAATCTCAGTTGAATTGGTAGGCCTATTATGATGATGATAATGGGGCATAATAATTGAATAGTAAATAAGGAATAGCAAATGATAAATTAGTATTAATAACAATCATGTAACATCAATGTAGCCCTTATTACAAATGTTTTTTTTTGTTACAAATATCATAAGAAATCTACATTATCCAAAAACTATCATCTAGTGTGTCCCATGAAATGGAATGTTATGAAGTTTAAAAAAAAAACTCTGCCACGGCACCTCCTTCAGTCCCACTTTGATTTAGAGGCAGTTTCCCCCTTCCCCCGCCCCTCCCACACCTCCCCTTCCCCGTGTTTCTCGCTGTTCATGGAAGGCGGAGCATGTTGGCAATGAATAATTTTATACGTGACCGAGTAAGAAGTGTCTGAAAAGGTTAAGGGCGTAATTAGTTGACGGATATTGAGTCTCCAAAAAGGCAGTACTTCATGACACATTCCGGGGAGGGTGGGGCGGATCGGAGGAGGAATGTCGTGCTGGGCATGCTGCGAGTAGGATGAGTAAAGCTACTGCTTGCATGACTATCGGGCTAAGGAACATGAATGGGAGTAAACGTGAGAGGGGAAAGAAGGGAGGAAAGGAAGGGAGATGGGGTGAAAGATGGTGATAATTGGGGATAGCTAAAAAGGACAAAAGGAACTAAAAGTATCATGTATCTTGAACTAGCTGTCATGGCAAATTAGAAAATACAAATGCACGTTGGTGTTTCTAAAGTAAATCATTTTCGAATGAATAAATGAATAAAGAATATTAAAGAGATTGAACATAACTACACAGTAAGCATGATAAGATGTTCACCATTAAACGGCATTCATTCTTCGTTTATATTTAATATAAACGAAATATAAATGTTATTCAAATAAATTTATTGCACTTCGTCCCATTCGCTAACTGTCATGAAATATTAGAAAATACAAATGCACGTTTGTGTTTTAACTTGGAAGTTTTTTTCAAATAAATAATAAATGAATATTTATATAAATAAGTAATTATTCAGATCAATAAATCACTAGATAAATAAATAAGATATAGAATAACAAATAATATATACATAAAAAAAATATATAATTCGAAAAAAGGTCTAAGATAATGATAAGGCCTTCTAATTCGCTTTGATGTTCAGTACAATAAAGTATTGTGGACTGAAACGAAAACTTGTATTAAGATTAGATAAAATTCTATAATTTTTCCAATCCTCAAAACAATTAGAAAATACCTTTTCCCTTTCTACCATTTGTGCACCCAAACCCACACACACAACACTCACCTGCAGCACACTAATAGGCTTCCAAAGAGTAAAGGTTATTGTTAGATAATTGTTGTATCAAAGCTTTTTTTTTTAAATGAAAGTGATGTACGGGTCCATTCTTTGATCTTGATGTTGAAATGATTGGAACTATGCTTTATCAAATAACATTATTATCAATGTCTGATATATCGCTGTTGACTCACAATATTCATTGAAATCAAATTAATTAGCAACAATAAAATAAACATGAGATTCTGGATGAAATTCTCAATGGATTCGGCCATTTTTTCCTACATGTATATACAAACACATTCACAATGTTGGTTCTCATGTAATCTAATTTAGATACAACTATTATGATCATGTTGATCGTACCGATAGTTTAGCCTTGCCATGCCTGCCACAGTTCATCATCACTCGATAAAATCAAATTTATAACCAAGAAAGCTGAGAGAAGTGTAAAAGATAACAATGATCGCCATGGCCCATTGATTTGAAAGCACTCTTGCAATCTATCGGCCATCTCACAAATTTGAGGTTAATTCAATAACAGAATATCTGAAATATGTGTAGCAATAAGGTGTGCACATTAAATGTAAACCAGACGCGCTCAGTAGTATTGAAGATGTGTTACTGCCAACGCTAAAACAAATGATGCAAAACTGACATGTGATGAAATATCAAACAAATTACATATAGCTAGATCAAGGTAAAGAAACCGATGACAATTTGGATGATACTCGTTGTTGAAAGACAAGGCGATAATAGAGAGTTCGTGATTTGTATTTTCTCATTCAAACACCCTTCAACTTTGCAACATCTGTCACTCAAATTCGATATTTCTTTACAGGGAGATGAGAAAAAACGTGTTTGACGCCTCGTGTCGAGGTTGCTTTTAACCTGAATACGATATATATCATTAGCCTCTTCATTACAAGAAATGAAACGTAAGCCAGGGTGATGAATATAAATGAATGTACGGCTGAACAATGTGCGTGCGCGCGTGTGCGTGTTGGCTTCAAGCGGTGTTTTCATGTTCGACGAGCGAGCGCTGACGCTGGCGTATTGTATGCAGTTCACATTTGACAGTTAATAATCCTAATACTTAATTCAGATTACTCATGTTGATAATAATATAACACATGAAATAAAGTAGCCAGATTTACATTTTAGAATATATCAGTCGTGTGTTTTCACAGAATCACAGACCAAGGTTTTTAGAAAAAAGGAAAATGAAATGGAAAGGACATAGATTGAGAGACAGGGAGAGGGGGAAAAAGATATAGATAGAAAGAGGGAGAGAGATAGAGACAGAGAAGAGAGAGGGGGAGATAAACACATACACATACACGCCACCCATCCGCACACACTCACACTCAGAGGCGAGAGGAGAACATTGGGTAGGTCTTTATCGAAAAAAAAGGGAATGGTGATTCTGGTAAGTGCGTGAGTGCGTGAGAGAAAGAAGAAAAGAAAAGAAAAGAAAGAAAGAAAGAAAGAAAGAGCAGGAGAATTAGACGGAGGGTAAAGAGAGAGGGGGAGAGAGAGCGCGGTCAAGGGCAATGCCATCGAGGGAAAAAAACAATCACCACCAAAATTTCTCTCATCAGCATCATCTCCATCATACAGATGTAAACCAAAGCATGTAAAAGGGAGAAGAAAGAGGGACTGCGCTTGCCGACGCACACTCAAGCGCTGCAGCTTGCCAGGCGCTTTGCGATAGGCACCCGATCGAAGAAAGTCCCGATGCTTCGTCCTAATACCAAGGTCATTACCGCAGTGTCTTGACGCCACTACACCCCGAGTGGCTAATGCCTTTGTTAGCATTGTACCCTTTTCCCAATTGACATAGACCCAGATGCGAAAGGACGTGCATCCTTGTAAAACCCTGTTTCAGTAGCTTTTGCCTGATGTTCGTTCTGTCCTAATTATCAGTATGCCTCACCCGTGTATCGCTTATTTACGAATATATACCGATATTGCACACATTTGCATGTTCGCTATAAACATCCCCCATGGTCCGGGAAAGATGATGATTTTCTAGATAATCTGAAACTATGTCTTTTCTATCATGACCTAATATTCAGCGGATCGGTAATACACTGGATTGGATACATTCCATGTTTATTACCGCGGCTTCCGGAAAGTATATGGATGGCAGTTTTGTTTTTCGAAAAAGGAAATTTCCTTCTATGTGTTTGTGTTTTTAATAGGGATGTGGAGTGTGTGAGGATGTCCACTGTGAATGCGTGAGGGAGGGTCTGTATGTGTATGCAGGGGGGGGGGGGTAATAGGAATCTGAGCTAAAATGATAAACTCCAGATTAGGGATTTATTTTTCTCGGAAAATATGATTAAGCAATTATTCAATAACTCTTTCTTGATTAATTATGCCTAAAAAGGAAAGTATGTTAATAATCTTTTGCTGACACGAAATGGTATAAAGTTTTTACGAAAAGAATTATAATTTTTATTTTATTTTGATAACTTAGTAATGTGAGTTAGTCGAGCGAGGCGTCCGTGGAAATGTTCATTGCACGTATATGCTACATATTACCAATAACAATTTATAATGAAGTGCCAGTAAACATGGTAAAGGCTGAAATGACCATAAACTTTAGTATAAAAAAAATGGTAAGCGATCTCGTAACATTAAATTGATAATCGACACTTTCAAAGCATTATTTATTTTTCTTCTGTCATACAAAATGAATGCAACAAAAATAATGTTACAATTCATTTCGAAATTTACACGTTTTCTAATCAATAGGTGTCACGCTAGATCAAACTTGGTCATCATTTGACTGCACCGTGACACTCGGCTTCGTTTCGGGACACGAGGTATACAGTTACTTAAACCTTTTTTCATCACTACGTGACATCTTACCGATATCTTTATATCATTATGTTCAAACCATTCACTTGAACATATCAAAGCTCAAGAGCATATCAATTGTTCAAATTGGCAAATGTAGAAAAATTAAAAAATAATTTGTGATCTTCTTAATAATTTTACGAAACACTTCATAAGGTTTCCTAAAGAAATTCTAAATAAAAAAAATGATACCGATATTGTGAAAATTCTATACGCTCATCATTGCAATCTTATTATTTCGAATAAAGAAGTTCTACAGAAGATAGCATCACTCTGAGTACGGTGATGATCATTGCTGATAATCCTATTTAAAGTATTTCGTAAGAAGTGTATCTGCCGAGATGACTTGGAAACAAAATCTAAAAGATGATGGACATTCCAATATCTGGAAGACCTGTCATTTGAAAATAATGCAAAAATAGGAGGTAAAAAGCGCACACGTACATCCATGCTCCTTTTTTTATAATCAAACCATTATGCAGGTATAAGAGTTTGGATACAAGGCGCGTGTAGCCTTGTCTGCTTAGAGATACGATCAGCCGCCGGGAAGGGCGATTAAAATTACGCGTATCTATTATCTCTTTTGCTATCATCCGATTTATTTTTCAGAGAAGATATTTGAGCACTAAGATATGCAAGGGTTGGGAAGGGGTATTTTCTATAATCCGATTAAAAAGTGATCATCTGATATTCTTTCTCCCAATTTCTGTCATTATCTATCTCATTTTCCGTGCGGATGAACTTAATATATATATGTTACGATTTCATTTCTTAAGAGGAGCGAGTGGGGAAAACTGCAATTTTTTTCTCATTTATTTTTATATTTTGTTTCAACATAGATATTATTACAATAATTTTCCGCGTTTCAAGTGATATACCTTCACCATTGTTAGAAATGTCCATATTTTTAAAGGAATAAAGATAAGAAACAATATTAAAACACAACGAAACTTGTTTATCTTGAGTATATTACCCTAGAATAGTTTTCAACTATTATTCTAGTTGATCTTTAAAACATTCTTCATTATTGATATAAAGAAATCCCCGCCAATTTTTTCACCCCAACAATTCAATTATTTTTGCATCCTATGATTACTTATCCTTGACTATTAATTTTTCTCACAGACACTTTTATATTCATATAATGCTTCAATAAAATTATGCAACAAATCATCGTCTCTCTTCCCTTCTAATTAACATGAGTTTTATCCCTCCAAAATCATTTATCCAATTCTTTTAATATAGTCCTCATAAAAGGAGTGTTCATATATACTGAGCAGAAATAGGACCTCAGGTATATTGGGCGTAGGCTACGAGTCAGTGCATACAAAACAAATGTAAGCCAACTCACGTGTCTTAAAACTGACATGAATAGATCAATCCAATTTCACTTAACAAGGCTACTCCATTTTCAATAAATTTATAATAACCATATTTAAGTTTTATTTGAGAGCCATTACAGAACTAATCAATTACTTTGCATTGCTATAATTTCATTCTGTCTAAAAACGTGGTCAGCGTCAAGTTGAAGTTGAAGTCAAGTGGCGCTTCATACTCCATGAGTAGTCATCAAGGGTAGACGTTTGATCAATGCTTATTCAAACAGTGACCAATCATTGAACAGAAACGAAACATTATGTATATGTATCTCGTCATTTTTAAGAGTAAAGTATATAGCTATTCAGATCAATTAACTTTCCCCATCATGTCTAAAACACGCAAACTACACGTTGTAGTGTTTGCATTTCATCAGACTTCTTTCAAACGAATATAGTTATATATGTCCTTCATTGCGCTTGTTAATTGGTAATAATCTAAAAAAGAAATCATTATTCTGGAAGTAACTGAATTAAGGAAGCATTTTCTTTACCCTTTCTTACATCGATTGCACTGATGTCATGATTGGTTATCGAATATGAAATAAAAAATTTCCTCTCCAAATAAATTAATCTAAATGATTTTAAAATCACCGGCAAAAGGGTCTTGTTAACAAAACATCAGCTATCACGATCATTCACTGTTTCTTCTCAAATATTATTCTTTTCCGTCCTCTTTTACTCCGTCATCTCTTTTTATCCTGCTTTTCATTCCTATTCCACCACACATTTAGTAACAAACACTTTGAAACAGTCCAACGTACAGCATAATAAGAGAGTGTTGCAGCGCGATGTGACAATAATGAATTACATCTCAGATCGAGCAGGCGATAATGCAACCAGAACAGCGAAAAGTTCCCGCTCCAAATTGGCGCTCAAATATGCCCTCCCCCTAACGATTCCCCTTCACTTGAGGTGTGAAAATCGGCAGTGTTTTTGCGCATACCTTGCCCTGACATGCCGGCGAGATTGCAATCACTGATATCACTGAAACCAGACAGCAAGAGGTTTTGAAGTCTATGGCGGGAATTTGACAAATGGGACGAAAATCTGGCGCGATCGTGCGGAATAGTACCCGTCACGTTTGTTACGTTAGGGTTTTCTTTCTTTTCTTTTTTTGCTCTTCTCAAATTCATTGCGACGAAAATGCCTTTCAGTTGTAGGTGAGAACTAGCATTACTTAGAGTCAGCTGACTGACATGGTTCCAAGCATGAACCAAATATAGGATGCAGTTGAAGTAGGATTTGGTCGAATTTTAAGTTCAACCAAACCTTCATTCAAAATATGCATACCGTTGCCTATTTTGTATTTTTAAAACATATTTCCAACTTTGCTTTGTACCGAAGTATAGGTCATTTGACCTCAAATAATGTGATCTAATCTTAAATACTATAGCCTCTAAATATTTTGCTATCAATGTCAACATATTTGATAATTAATTTGAATGTGAAAAGTCGAAAAATGAAATTTCTTCAATAGCGGATACATTATATTTCTCCAATTGCACGATATGTTTGTTTATAATGTTTTTAAGATGAAGGATATACTGAACGCATTGTTATAAAAACAAATGGATTACCCGTAAAGGGAAGATATGCAGTGTTGAAAGGTCCATGCTAATTACATATCACCATCAGGAATTTAAAAAAAAATCCTTGAAGCACAAATTTTGTCTTTAATTTGTCCTAAACCGTTATTAGGACAAATGTTTAATAATAAAGTGTATTGTTTTCCTTCAGTGGCGAACTTTTTAAGAAACAAAACATGGCACATGCGTCATAAATATTGAAACATGCGAGGAGGCGAAGCAAGCAAGCCAAAGATTACCTCTTTGTTCGATGAAAAAAATTGTTATATGTCGAAACAATCAGGAGTCAAATTAAAGATCTTAAGATTTGATAATTCGATCCAAATTTCTTATAGTCACACAAAATGCGAGCAAAATCACAAATTTCTTCTTTTCACCTAATGATTTTTTTTTATTCAGGGATTGCCAGCTGGCAAATCTGGAAGAAGAGCAAACGCCACGATTTCTTTCTTTTTTCTTTAAAAAAAAATGTTTCTTTCAAATTTCTCTCCCTTTCTCCCTCAATCATGTCAATCGCAAAGACTATACGTCCTTTTTTTATATTTGGCAAATGATTCCAAAATCCGCTGTTCCATCAAACCCATTGATTAAGATACGAAGAGTCAGCGAAGCGTCGACGATAGGTGGAAGCAGCTAAAATCGAAGCTCCGCGCTTGTTGCCGAACAACTGACTCGCAAAGTGAAACAATCTGACAGTTAAATGAATCTTTTAAGATACACTGAAGAAATCCTCTTGACTAAAAGCTATCTTCTCGAAATGCGTTTTTCAGCGATTGGGATTCGGGTTGAAAGATGGAAATAGTCCAATGTTGGACAGCTCTCGGTTAAAATATGGCATGATCAAAATTACGTGTATATTTGCTGCAAATTGGTTCTGAGAAATTTTAACATGTTTAATGTAACTTTGGCATAGCGAACAAATATTACACGATTCTGTTCATTACAGATAAGGTTTTGATTTAGTGAAGTAAATGCGTTTTTTTTAATTCAGCTATTTACGGGTAAACAGGGAAAATAGATGTTTATAATTTTTTTTTCTTGATATACAATAATCATGTTTAAATATAAATATTATACATGTATACATATTTATTTATTTATTTGTTTTTGTTTTTTGGGGGGTTCAATCATTAATGTACATTGAGAAAAAACAACGAGTAGTTTGTGCGGAGAATGATGTGGAAGAGAAAGAGGAGGGAGGGGATGATGATGATAATGTTGTTCATGATTAAGAGGATGGTGATGGCAATGACATATGGGCGTTGGTGTGACGGTGGTTCCAATGATGATGATGATGACGACGACGACGACGATGATGGTGGTGATGATGATTGTTGTGGTGGCAATGTTGACGATCGTGGCTGTGGTGATGGTGATAATGGTTGTGTTGTCGATGGTGATGGTGGAACATTTTCAAATAGTTCTTACGATGAAGATGATTCCAAATATACAAGGTGATTAAGATGTAACAAAATAATAATTTTGATGAGAAACACATGAAATGTTTTTATATGAAATTAAAAAATAAATAATTTGAAAATTGTATTTCAAGAAATGAGTCAATAATTTAGCTCTAAAATTACTAAGTTGAATGTATTGACAATCACTGAAAATGATTCCACAGGCTTAATAATTCGTTAATTGTAATTTAACATCTTCCTATAGTATTTACCATGTACTACTGACCAACTGCTTAAAGAAACCCCACATCAGCATGATCAGATCGGTTTTTTCCATGATGTAAGGTAACAGGGATCGGTGAAAGGATTTAATCAGACCCGCAACAGTCAAATCTTTACAGCTTCGTTCACAAAATATCTCTCCTAATGGCGGCACGACATAACCTCACTCGGTTTCTCTTTCCAAAGTTGATTAAGCTCGCCTATTTCACTGATAGGGGTGGTACGACCCCTGGACATTTTTTTCTGCATTACTGAGCGGCGAAATCGTGTGGCGACGAGCATTGGCGTTGGTTGGCCTAGCCGTAATAGTGTAGCTACGATGACAGGAAGCAGCGGGGCTCTGACGCCTACTCACTCATCTCCAGGCCGACGGCTCGCCGTGTGAGCACCGTCACTGATATCCTTCGGCTATCATCGCCGGCTGCTTTGCGATTAACCATTATGCAGGCATGGAGGAGTATAGATGAGATGATTATTGGTCCTTTACCAACCATCAAATAGAGAGAAATCAGTCACTGGCGTATAGATGAGAGGGGGGGGGGAGACGTGGGAGGAATTCAAAACCAATTAAAACAAAAAGAAAGGAGAAAATGGAAAACTAATCGCTCGCTCATTTTGCTCTATCGCGTCTTTATAGAGATTTTGCCCCATGATATGGTTTGAGGACATTTATCATCACTGTCAGGTATGGTATTGCTCGTGAATAGGTACAACCATCGAATGTTTAACTAAAATCTGGCAAACATGGCAAATATGCAAGAGGCTCTATAAGATAAACCATGTGTGGAATCACATTTTCTCTGCCAAAAAAGGTATTTTCTTGTATCGGTACAAACGTTTGATCCTCAAATATCAATCATGTAAATGCTGGGTTATCTTTGGACGTCAAAAGATACTCGAATAAAGAATAATGTTAAGAAATGGAGACAATCTTTACAAAAAAATTTAATTGATAAGCATGCCATTCTTGATAAAATATAAAAAAATTGCATTTTCATTCAAGCGCGTGATTCCATTGTGTGTCATCGCGATTAGAACATTATCATGTTGGACTCTATGTGGTTTCATGAACTCCATTATTCTTTGTGAAAGAGCACCATCAGCGTCTAGAAGCAGTCACACATCTGACAAATCAGTGAAGAGAAGAAAAATCAATACTTCATTTGTGAGCTAATATAGCCTTAAACCTGTCCTGTTATCATGGTAATCCGGTGTGTTGGCTCAGTTGGTAGAACATTCGACTCACAACCGGGAGGTCGGGAGTTCAAACCCCGGCCGCCTCAGACCAAAAGACGTTAACAAGATGAGAGTTGCTGCTACCCTGTTTGGCGTTCAACATTTAATTGATAGAACATCGTCGATCTGGCGCTGCACAGTATAGTCCAGTCAATCTAGCCAGAATAGGGGGGTAACCCACCACTAATTGCAACACGAGATATTCCACTGAAATACTTTCCAGGAAGGTCCCCTAAACAATATACTAAAAGTCCCAAGAAATCCAAGCAGTGGAAATTTATGAAATTTGCATATTATGCAAATTAGCCATGAAAAATTAGAAAAAGAAGGAAAATAATCCAAAGATTACAAATTAGATGTCCAAAATAATTTGATTTGAATGGAAATTCATGATAAATAACTGAATTCAATGTTTTCAATCAAAAGTGCAAAAATTTCTACCTCATTTGCATATTATGCAAATAAGCATCCTTATATGGAAAAAATGTCAAGATATTGTGATTTTTCTCATATAGACTGCTTGAAAACATTTCATTAATGTTGACATTAATATGCTACTATATCACTAAGCATGAGAATTCATCCCAATGCCTGAAAATTAATTTGCATATTATGCAAATTAGCCATTTAAAAAATAGAAAATGAGGAAATTAATCCAAAGATTACAAATTAAATGTCCACAGCAAGTAATTTTGAACATGATGAATAAATAAGTTCAATGTCTTTATTTAAAAAAGCTAGCAAATCTGCCTCATTTGCATATTATGCAAATAAGTATCCTTATATGGAAAATGTCAAGAAATTTAGATTTTATCACATTATTGACTGCAGTGAAAACATTTAAGTTTTTCAAATTAATATGCTGCTATCACTAAGCATTCAAATCTATCCTAATATGATTTATATTCAAGGAAAAATACTGGAAATATGTTCTTCGCTACCTAAGCGTTAGTCTGACAAGATGATGGGATTGGCAAGAACAAAGCACAGTATTTGAATTGGTGTGTAGTTTGTTAGAGTTGACTACCCTTTCTTATATGGATGGGAACGACTTAGTCTTTCTTGAAATTTCATCGCATAAACATGATAAAGGGAGGCCAGGAAAAGCAAACTTATGGCAGGTAAGATCTGATGAGTAGTCTCATTAAGAAGTGCAGCAGAGATTCCGTCTGGCCTAGTAGCTTCATGCAGGTTGTTTTCTTTAACAATTTCTTCAGTAGTCTGTCTACACCTGCTTGACTAAACAATATGTTATCTGGCCATATCTGGGTCAGGACTGGGTCCCAGGACTTCAGCGTCATCATCATCATGATCAGTGGTGAATACTAAGACTAAAAATCTTTGGCTTCCTTTAATAATGATATTCCAATGTAGTCATAGCTATTGATATTAAGGGCTCCCAACATGCTAATTGTTACAGCCTGGATCATTGTCAATCCGGTCAACAAATTATGTATTATAGGCTTGTCTACAAACCCTCTTATGGTCCTCTTTAATGCATTGTAGCAATTCTGAGCTTTACCTTACTGATGCTTTTGGAGCTCTAAAATGTGCAAGCCTTCCTAGCCTTTCTCTAAAACTCTTGACATCTTCCGACACAACTTATGTCCATTCTCTCATTGAGGCAACTTGTGTCGGAAGAAGACATGGTTAACAGTGTGTTCTTGTTAAAGTCCTCTCGATTGGCATTCAGTCTCCTATGCTCGACTTGTCGGATTTCAGTACAGAGAGTTGTATGATTGTCCAAAGTACATCTGCATGACACTATTAAAGTCAGCATTCCTTCAGAAGAACATCCTTAATCGTACCATAAAATGTTTATTCCTCTGGATAACCTCACAGTATACCCATGAGTAGCACATAGTGGCAAATAAATCTTGGAAGTGGTACACACTGTCTAATCAATGTTGGATGGTATTTGATGGTGATGTTAAGGGTGTTCCATTATGTTGTGTCCTCTTGTTGGAAAGGCAATAATCTGGCTTAGTTCTCCATCTGGTTTGTTCATTGTCTCACTGAGGAATTTCTGTTTACCATAAATATCAGGAAATTAATATTATTATTTGCATACGACTTACTTAGAAACTATAGCTTTAATATTTGGAGATGGTTGCCATAGGAGATTTATCAAAGAGGAGAGAACAGAAAATGGATGCTTCATCATGCTTCATCATGAAGCAGCAACTGGATTCAGCAAGAACGTCTAATTACGATTCCTGTATCTGAGAAAGATGCCTATAATGCACTTTAAGCCTTCATCATGAATTTATGAATGGCTTTCATGTCGCTCGTATAGGCAAATGCCCATTGTTACTCTTATTAAGCATGCCCAGAGATCTTGTGATCCAAGCAAGTACTTATATTCACCACCAAGACAAGTGATGATGATGATGGGTTCTTGTAAAGCGTCGGTATCCGCCTCAGCTGGGCGCTCATGGCGCTTGCTCAAAAATAGAAAATATCTCACAAATTTCAATGTCTTCAAACAGTGCTTAGGATCATCATTCAGTTCAAGTACTGTCCTAGTGATGCTACAATTGAGTTAGTCTTGTCTTGGGATAATGTTGGAGTGGGGAACAGAAAGGTCTTCAGGTAAGACTCAAAAGTTGATTGGGTCTCTGCTCTCCTGATAAATTGGGGAAGGCTATTCCACAGCTTTGGTCCAGAGATGTAGAAGGCTCTGTCACCCCAGGTTGTGTGGCTGAGAGATTCCCTCAGCAATGCTTGAGCTGCTGATCTGAGACTGCGTGTTGGTCTATGCTGAGATAAGAGCTCTGAGATGTAGGGTGGAGATTTATCGTTAAGCGCTTTAAATACAAGGACCCCAAGTTTATAAGCTAATTGGTGTGCTACAAGGACCAAATATTCGAAGCTAATGGGCTTTTATTTGTACGGGTGTGACATCTTGTGCTGATCACTTGGCAATCCAGGAGTTGCTATAGTGTGGATTATACTCGCAAGAAACGCAAAGTCTCTATACAAAGTCAAGAAGAGAGCAAGACTTGGATGGAAATAATGAAACATTCAACAGTGGGATCCATGTAGAATTGACTCATCATTGTACAATATGAGTGGGGTAACTGCTCGTGACAAAACTCAATATCAACCAAGCAAGAAGTGTAGGGAAGGTCATCATGGTTAATACACATAATCTACATGGAATATTAGAGGAAAGTATCACTTATGTGTTTCCTTGAATATTTATAACATGTCGGATGCTTATTTGCATAATACGTAAATTACACTTCAGATATTAAGCTGATTATTAATGTATTTGCCATTCTTAGTGATCAAATCATATTGATCTAGACTGAAATGTTTTCATAACTGTTTTTGTGAGAAAAATCAAAATTTCTGGATTTTTTCCGTATAAAGATGCTTATATATATGCAAATGAGGTAGATTTATTTACGATTTTTTTTTATTTAAAACATAAATAAATTTGTAAAACTTGTCATGGGCTTCAGTTCAATTCGTATTGATTGCACTTGATTTCCAATATTTGGATGATTTTCCTTATTTGTAATTTATTACGGCTAATTTGCATAAAATGCAAATTTTGTGATTTTCCCATATGCTTGTATATTTAAGGACTTTTAATATGGTGTTTAGGAAACCTTCCTGTAAGGTATTGCCATATTCCAATTTTAATAGATAATCTACTTGCAATTTTTGAGGGATGTATCACCAGTGTGTTTTCTTGAATATTTATAACATGTTAGATACTTTTATTTGCATAATATGCAAATTACACTACAGACACTAAGCTGAATACAAATGTATTCAACGTCCTTAGTGATAGCAGCATGTAAATTCCAACATTAATGAAATTTTCAAGCAGATAATGAGAGAAAAATCACAATACCTACACATTTTTCCATATAAGGATGCTTATTTGCATATTATGCAAATGAGGTAGATTTTTTTGCACTTTTGACAAAAAACATTGAATACAGTTATTTATCATGAATTTTCGCTCAAATTAAATTGTTTTGGACACTCAATATGTAATCTTTGGGCTATTTTCCTTATTTTTCTTACTTTTTATGGCTAATTTGCATAATATGCAAATGTCATAAATTTCCACTGCTTGGATTTCTTGGGACTTTTAGTATGTTGTTTAGGGGACCTTCCTTGAAAGCATTGCAGTGGAATATCTCGTGTTGCAATTAGTGGTGGGTCAAACCCTATATTGACTGGACTAGTAGCTGCCAGGCCCACGATCAATATGACAAACTGGATTTTCGGAATATTTCTATTCTCAGATTTCTATTTCGAACAATTAAATATGGGGGGGGTAATTTTCTTTTCTGTAAAGAAAATTTCGCTTTTAAAAGTAATGAAATTAAACAGTGTGAAATCTGACATTCTATTGAGGTATCTTCTCCCGGATATCAGGAAGATTTTAGGAGGCTGGTTGCAACCTCTCCCATTTAACTCGATATTTCTGCCATTCTCGTCCACTCTTCACCTTCTAAGTCTAGTCCAACCAAAGAAACCGACCCCAGAGCGATATAAATTATACCAGTTATTTTCAATGACACAGTATAGATCGCTTTGGATTTAATTTCGTCGGTATGACTGTGACATGAGTTTAACGTATCCTCCCGATGTTCTGTTCAAAGGTGTAGTTGATTGTTGGTCTCCCTCGTCGTTTACAGCGACTCCTATCTCATGGTCTCTTACACAAAAAAGGGTGCAGTTTTTACCCTTCATAAACACTGGAAGCTCCTATTTAACTCTGCATCAAAATCAGCTTTTTGACCAGTAAAGAGTGCAGTTAGCATTATTTTGAACGCTCATATGGTGCAGAGTTGCATGCTTTTAGGGAAATTGGATAATTGTTTGCACCTTTTGAACGCAAAAATTCATGCACCCTCAAAACGTGCAGAATAGCACTGTCAGTGTTGCGTTTGGGTACACAATTCGATATTCTATCACTGTACGTATCTTCTCCCGGATCTCCCACAATCAGTTACAGGAGGAGAGACAATCAGTTTAAGGGAGGAGAGACCTGCGGGTCATAGTGATACTACTAATAATGATAATAATAACGAGCATGATATATCCTTTCTCAGTTCTTTTTTTATGTATCGCAAACCAGCGGTGTTTGTGTTACAGCGTAAAGTATACCTTTCATAATCTGTCCAAAAACTTAACAAGAATGCCATCTTGAAATTAGCAGAAATCTTATTTCTATCAATTAAATTGCTGATGTGACGATCTACGACACCATCTTGCTCCTTAAGCCCCTTTCACAATTGACGTACGACCTGTTTACGACCGCCTGCAACAGATTTTTCTTGTTGTTGCACGATCGATCTCTTGGTGTCTTGCGAGCACTCGCAGTGGTTATAGACGAACGCACGAATTTGAGGTGGTCGGAGGTGGTCGTGACTGGTCGCATCTGAATCTGAACATGTTCAAAATCCAAACGCGATCAAATACGATTGGTTTACTCGCATCAGGTCGTACCATCGGTCGGGCGATCATCGTGTGAGTGTTGTTCAACGTTGTACGACTTGGTGCGAGAGGTGACACAACTACGTATAGTCGCATTTAGTCGACTGGAGGTCGTACAACACTTGCACATGCGCTAGATACCTACAGAGACCAGTCTTGCGACTGGTTGCGATAATATAAGACTGTTGCAAGACCGATCGAAATTACGGCTTACAACATTCCACTACCGTTGCATTCGCATGTATGCGACCGTACAGCCCCTTTCACAATTGACATCCGACCAGTTTACGACCGCCTGCAACAGTTTTTTTCTGCTGTTGCACGATCGATCTCTTGGTGACTTGCGAGCACTCGTAGTCGTTGTAGACGGTCGCACGAACTCGAGGTGGTCGTGACTGGTCACATCTGAACTTTGAACATGTTCAAAATCCGAACGCGATCAAATACGACCGATTCACTCGCATCAGCTCGTATCCGGGGTCGTACCATCGGTCGGGCGATCATCGTGGGAGTGTTGTTCAACGTTGCACGACTTGGTGCGAGAGGTGGCACAACTAAGTAGTCGCATTTACTCGACTGGAGGTCGTACAACACTTGCACATGTGCTAGCGACCTACATGTACAGAGACCTGTCTTGCGACTGGGTGCGATAATATGATGTGCCATAAGACTGTTGCAAGACCGATCGCAACGGCTTACAACATTGCACTACCGTTGTGTGCGACCGTTCCCCTCGCAATCCCTCGTGCAACACTCGCATGTGATCGCACGAGCACAATAGGATCATAATCGACTTACTCGTGCAACGGGTTTTACTGGTTGTTTTTGTTGTACGACAGCTGTTGCAACTGTGAAAGCCTATGTGCGATATTATGAGATGACTGGCGATTGATGCCTGTTGCAGCCTGTCGCACGACCAAAAGGTCGCAAGTGGTCGTACGTCAATTGTGAAAGGGGCTTTACTCATTCGACTTCCATTCGTTATTATCGACCACTCTAGCAATCTCTCCCGTATCTCTAGCTCTACCTTCAACTTGATTTCTGCTTTAAGACCGACCTACCAAGACATGTAATGAAATTATATATCAATACCGATTTACCTCTGCACTTCTCTCGTTCCCTCCTCTTACATCATTGATCATAATTCGGTGCTAAATCAGGTATCGAAAGGGTTTTTTCCGATCGATACGTAAACGAATTAACCATGCGCAAGCTGCCTGCCTATTTTGTTTAGCAACAGAATTTCCGCGAAGACGAGGCGCTTGCTTCGTGTTTATTAAGCGCGCAGGTAAACACAATTTTCCTACCCACATCAACACTGTAAGATGTTATTCTATCATATTCTATCACCCCGTCTCCTGCTCTATCATCTGATTATTTCACTTTGACTTTTGTAGCTGGTGCTGGGGTAACATATAATCTAGAGTGAGGTTACGGCTAAAGCTTCATTGTTACGAGTCCGATTCGAACGAGCGTAGCAAGCAAGCCTTCCAAAATATAATTAAAGTAATATATAATAGAAATGATTTATAATGCGCCAAATCCTCCTTATGAATATAAATATTATGTAATTATATGACAAAATGTTATTTACGTAAGTAAATATAATGCCTTATGAATGATAGATATAGGGCTAAAGTTAGTTTGATCGATTGCTTTTATTCTGCATTCACATGCATCAAATATAAGTTTACATGGTAATATGTTACCATGTCATATAAGAAGGTGTAATAAAATAAATAACAAAATACATTAAAACATTATTGAAGGACAATTGAAGTATAAAACATTTTTCAAAAGTCATTTTATTTAAGGGTAAACGTTTAAGGTAAATTATCAAGAACGAAAATGATGCAGAAAAAAAATTAACAAAATGTTAAACATCCAATTATTTGTTCAACACTCAACCATTGGTCAGAGGCAAGGTGAGACTGAAAAGAAAGAGGGGGTCTAAATCATCAAGTCCAAAGGTGCCTTTATTATTTGATAAAATTGTATATGCAAGAAGTGTCCATAATGTCACTCGTGCCAAAATTTGTGAGCAGGATTTAGATTTTTGAACATAAGGCCATACACAACTATGGGCCTTCCACAAAGGTCCATGTATTATACATGTGTATAACAAGAATTGTAAGAGAAATTACATTCATCCATTTAGTTTTTTGTTCCTCTAAGGATATTCATTGCATTAAATGAGGCAAAGCAATATCTGGTATTTTTGCAATGTACAATGATTCTTAGCAGACAATAGAGACTGCTAGTGAGGAAAAAGTACAATATGATTTATAGCTAATGTTGTTTACATTGTTTAATTTTACTGAGGTCATTCAAGAGTGTTCTAGAACATGCGGCATTTCTATTTAAGAATGAAGGAGAATGTTATTTTTCAAGACAATACTAGAAGCTTCCAGAATGGTTGAAATTTATATATAAAAGCTGGCAGTTACTTCAAGGAATATATCAGATTAGAATATATCAGATTAGAGTTTCAGGCTAGACTTCATGTCAGAGCATAGTTTATCTCCACCTGGAATACAACATTCACTTCTGTGGAAATATTGGCACACCATCAATGAACTGTTTGCAGTTATTTAACGAGAGGAATTCTCAGTTCTCATCGAGATATCAACCTGTTCTAGCAAAAAAAAATCAACCTATGGAATGGATTACCGAAATCGACTTTTTTTCATCATCAACTTCGTCTTAAAGGAAATTTTAATCACTACTTTGATTGTAATTCATCGCGTATCAACATCAATTTCATCATCGCCAGCATTGTGGACTCTAATTTAAAGAACACTTTACCAGCCAAATGGGATTATTTGGACTATCATAATTTTGGATAACTTTGATATATTTAAGATAATTAGCTTTAAAAAAATCCTTTGTTACCTATTCTGTGGAAATAAAAAATTATAGTAAAAATAATCTAACTAAATTTTTTCTATTATTTGTTCGGTATTTGATCAATATCGTAACACATGGCAAAACTAAGACTCTTAGTTTCAAATCGATTGCTATGAGGCATTTTATTTTTTATTTTTATTATCCACAAAGTCATTAACCTCTAGCATTGGGTTTCCCCACCTTCTTTCAAATAATACAAATATGTCTGGAGCCAAAATAAAAACAAATAATTTCTGCCGCCTGTCGATCCGACTGCAAATTTAATGGACACATTTTTCCATTGCTTTTTCGCAATGTATTCTTTAATCCACGTTTTGATTTTTTTCTCCCATAACCATTTTTATTTTCTTTCCTAGAAAAATTGTTCGATCGCTGTACTAAGCTCTCTTTTATTTAATTCAGGTATTTCTGCCTTTGCGACGAGACACTCTCGCTTCCTTTCCCAGTAGAAATCACGGCATGCGTAACTATATACCTTTTAGACCTGATTCCTATACTTTTGAATACAACTTTGATCTGTACAATTTTTTTTTTATATTTCATTATTATTGCCTCACGCTGATTTTACTCTTTTGAAAAGATTTAATATTGCCAAGGAGTCTCTCACTCTGTCGTTGTTTTCATTCGAGTCATTTCCCTCGCTCCAGCCTCTTCCAAAAACCTATGGATCGGGAAGGAGACCAAAAACAGGAGAAAAAAAAGTGATAAAAAGACATCAACTCGCGTTTATTATTTGTCCAAATATTCATGGCCCTGTATTGATCTTATTTATGTATTCATACGTCTGGCTATGCTTACAATGACATTCACATATACGTCTTCGCATCTCCGCTAATTTCATTCACCGCGAATCGCTATTGTGTTGGCTTTCAAATTGGCAACAATAGCCCCTTACGCGATTTTCCATCTCTGCTCACACAAGTTATTAGTAGAAGTACCGTCGCACGCGCCGTTTTCTACACCTTCATCGTTCGATATTCCTTCTTCTATTTCCCTTCATCATGCATTTTTTTAAAAACCCTATCCCCACATTTTTTCCCTTTTCTTGTATTTACACACATACATTTACTCAAAATAGGAGTTCCACCCGACTATCGGTTCTCTTATTTTGCTTCTTCAATCTTAAAACCCATTTTTATATTATATCTGCATATTTTGTTTCATCATATCTTTAATGCTCTCTGATACTCGTTTTGTTCTAATGGCAAAAAAAAACTTTTTGAATATGGTAATCAGTGAGAAGTAGCTTGACCTGATTAATGGAATCATGCTTTTAATCATTGAGACCTGCGCAATACAAAATATACATGCTAGAACCAAATGCATTTTGTACGATTCTCCCTCAAACTTGTGAATGCTTTTAAGTAGTTTGTTTGTTTGTATGTTTTATTTGCTTATTTCTTTTATTTGAACATGGTTCGAATTTTTCATTCTATCCATCCAGTAGTATGCTGTGTTATGACCGTAAACCCAACAATTTTATGGGAATTAATGCATAACCAATACCGGTTGATTTCTTCATTTAAGATGAGATGTTACTCTGCTCAGCCACAACCACAGGCATCTCTCTTTATACATTTATTGAAAATCACAATAAATGTTACTGTCATTCAAAAAGTCGTTGTCATAGATTCGAACCCTCGGCATGATTTATAGTACAAAGTACATGTAATATGCCAATACGTTTCATTCTTTTTTTTCCTTACTACGTTGCAATAATAACTATTCCGTCCAAAATATTATTACCGATTCTTAATGTGACGATAACGCACAGGTTAGATTAAAAAAAAAATATTCACCAACAACGGTTGATAGGCCACGTAGAAAAAAAGAAATAATACAAACAAAAATAAAAAATGAATGCCCCTCGGCCATTTTAAATGATGCATTATTGGTGAGAAATTTTAGAACTTTTAAGCTGAAAAGGTAATCAAATTACAAAATGGCCGAGGCGAATGGTGCAGAAACATTCGTAAACTAATGAAATCGAATTTGTCAATGATCTCTTTCTCTATGTAGAACAAAGATAGCGCCCTCCATGGGTAAATGAGGGAAGGTATTTTTTTTCTCTCGAACAGGCTGGTTACATCTTGGCTCTACTCTGGGTAGTTTTCAACCAATACTGTGTAGTTTTCACCCAGATCACACATTGGTTTATAAAACTACCCAGAATTGGATAAAGTTTTAACCAATTCTTGTGTGGACAGTATGTTGCCCAACATTTTTAAGAGTGAACAAAAACAATACCCCCTAAATAATGATTATGATAATAATAATAATAATGAAATGGTTAATGCCGGTAAGAGTAATTTCTGAATTAAAACTTCATGAATGTCCTAGCACATACGAAGGAGGTTATAATTAAGTTTGATATGAAAGGCCTATACTCTTTTTTTTATAATGCTGACTTGAAAATTGATTTAATTTTAAAATGCATTGATAGCTCTATGATAAATTCCACTGGAATCGGAAATTTCATTGTGAAATTTGTAGAAATCAGTAGAAAGTTATTCGTATCTGGTGTTGATAAAAGACCAAGATAATAAAACATCCAGAATAGTAATATTTGAATGCATGTATATTTACGTTTGTCTTGTCTTTAGGAATGTTTTGTATAGTTTTACCCTCTTTCCTCCTCTAACCCCATCCTATCTTTCCCTCCCTCCCTCCCTCCCTCCTAACACTCTCCCCTCCCCCATCTCGCTGTCCCATCTCTCCCTGTCTCTCTCTCTGTCTGTTTCTCTCTCTCTTCCATCCTCCTCTGTCTGTTTATGGTCAATTCGTCCCTAGCTAGTTCAGCTGCTGTATTCCCTCCACGTAATTAACCCCTCGCACAATCAAAGCTAACTCACAACTCACAAAACATCTAATTACCCTCGCAACTATTTTCATTATTACATTCATGTCCTTGTAAGCTATAGATTCATGTACAATCACTCTCCTATTAAACTCGCCCAGTCAGAAAATTCGTTCGCGTGCACTCATAAATGCTCCGTGATCGAAAGATTTCCGATTGTGCTTTGTTTTGTCAAAATTTGTATTACATTCTCCCATTCTCAAATCTAACTATAGCTGTTATTACGATAATCATTTCAATCATTCTAATTGATTCATTTTTCTTTCTCCACAGTCTGTCAGCTGTCAGCGGTATTGATCAAGAGATCTATCTACGACATAATTTTTTTTGTATATGCCACATTTACTTTCAGATGATTTTTCTTTTCTTCAGTGCCGTTTATAATTTCATGATCAACTCCATTCTTATTGCGCGCGCGTGTGTGTGTGTGCATGTGGGGGTGCGTATATATTGGTATATGGGGGTATGCGAGTGAGTTTGTGTGGGTGCGGTATATTGGTGTGCGAGGGCATATGTGGGTGTGGGTATACATCGAATTGTGTGGTGCGTGAGGGTGTGGGTGGCTGTGGGTGTGTCAGGGTATGAGTTTATTTGAATGAAATCCTTAATAAAAACAATGAAAATGAGTATACGATGATGCGTGTCGATGTAAATTGGTGCGTGGTGGTGTACGAGGGTGTGGGTTGGTGTGGGTGCGTGTCAATTGGTGAGGATATATGTCAGTGTAGGTGTGTATATAAATCAGCATCTACTGTTAGTTATCCCAGTTCCATGTGCTGAAATTGACTTTTGTCGCCTGATGGTTCTTAAATTATTAATTTGATTATTTTTCCTCCTTTTAATTCTATTTTATTTAGGCCTTTGCTGCCCCCGCCCCCAAAATAGCGCCAGGGGCATTAGCATCCTTGCCCTTCCTCCTTCGATACACCACTGCTTTACAATCTCAATTCACCTATTTCTCCACGTCTTTTTTTTTTCTTCTCCTCCTCCCGACGGTCTCATTTCTCTCTTCTTTTCCCGTCATATTTTGTTTGTTACAAAACGAGAAGCACTTTAATGAACGCCTCAAACTTTTATGAAATATAGATATATAATATATTCATTTTTCATTTCCATTCACTCTTTAATCAATTTTTATTTCTTTTTATTATAGATTCAGTCATATATATTTATTTGTTTAAAATGTCATGTATTGACTTGATCATAATAAGAATTTCATAAGAATTTCATGACTAAAAAAGATCAATTTTATTTCCGGCTCTTACTAGTGCCCCCAATTGATTATTGATTTTTTTTCCTAAGCATGCTAAGAGAACACACCACTATAGTCATGCGTTTCTTAAAAGGACAAATGCAAACATATCATTCGGAAGTATTTATGTAATTATTTGGAACATAATTATTGTCATAAAATTCATTACACCATCAGTGTGACCTAATTTCCAGAATGTTTTGATTTAAAAATGGATCTGAATGTTATTGTCAGATTATGCTCATCCAAACATGTGGCATAATTGGAGGTAAATCATGTCACTTACTATATTAGCCTCTATGATTTATCACAAAACATTTAAATTACAAAAGGGTGTGGGGCTCTAGCTCCCGAAATCCCTGAACAATTAATTTAGTAAAGAGTTAATTCCGGGATGAAATATCATTGAGCTCAAAATCATTCGCAGGACAGCAGGTGTCGAATGCCATCCGCAGTTTCTAGCAATGAATAATTATTGAAAGGTGGTGGCTCCTCTCCCTTTGTTTAACAGAATGAAATGCAATGTTTTCATGAGGCCTAGAATGGCATAACCTAAATAATGTTCTGATCAGAATATATAGTGAATCACATGATACCATGTAGGGTTGTTGGCATTGTTACAATTCGTCAGCTGCGAAGACAAACTGAAAAGGGGGAAAATTATAATAAGAGGGTGAAATGTGGGGGCACAGGACAAGTGGCGAAGAGTCGAGACCCTAACAGGCAACTGCGGTTTTTCTTTCTCACTTCTCTTGTTATGCGAGCAGCATTTTGTCCTCTCTCTGAAATCGATAGAACGGAGAGCTGCCATCGGGACAAGCTTCGAGTATTCACAGCTTTCGTTGGACGACAGAGATGGCTTCACACTTTTTGGAGGTCAAAAACTTCACAAGTTTTTGTTTTCTTTTTCATGTTGAGTGAGAGCTTGCAAGGTCAGTGAGACATGGATACGAATCATGACAGGTTGTCAGCGATGATATCATGAAAATTAGAAATATCATCCTCTACCCCCACCCCACACACCTACTCTCACATGAAAGCCCTCACACGCGCGCACACACACCCTCGCATATACGCAGACACACATCCACAAACACCCCCCCCCCCACACACACACACTTACTCTCTATCTCTCTCTCAACTCATAATGCTCATTATTCTTTTATTGATACGATACAGTATATGCACGTTTGGGATCTAAAGCATACAAGACAAACAGACAAAGAGAGGCATCAAGTATTTCTTTGAGTGGATTATTGTTAAGTGATATAATAGGAAAACACGAAAAGTGTTGTTAGTTATTCCCTTTCAAGCAGTATCTCTACGCTTTACATATCCAGATGTGAGTATTACTAAAAACAAAATACAAATAAATTCAATCTGAATAACTGTGGCGCCACTTTGTAAGCTTTCATGTACTCTTTCTTGTGACATATTGACTGTATACACTTTTCAAGTCAAGCTACACATTGGTTACCCCTCGCCTGTTGTCTCACACTCTTTGTTTTTGCTTATATCAAAATCCCTACAGAGCATCTGCCAGCATTCGACCACAGTTTCGAAGGCTTTGACCCGCTTATTGTGTAAAGACCACACCCTGAAAGCACAGGATTGGTATCATTCGACTTGGAGGTGACAAGACCGGGTTTGAAAGCACCAATATGGCGGAAAGACACTGGGAAGCACGATGTTTTTAAGTATTTACTTTGTCTTCTTCGCACTGGAGAGTGTCAAGTAGGGGTGGGAGTATGGCGCCGGGAGAGGTGCCGAGAGGGCCTCTAAAGCTGTTAGTTTTGGTGTAAGGGGGAAGCATTGTACCCTTTTGTATCCAATAACAGCCTTTAATGTGCGTTAACGCTGTATCTCGATTTGGGATATCAGTAGTCTGAAACCGCAAGCGAAACGATTCAAACCTGTTTTTCTAGTTTTCTATCAATTTATATTATTTCAATTTAGTAAAAGTATTTCGGAATTACGCGCTTCATAAGTATTTATTACCCACAAATCTTAGGAAATAATTTTCGACCTATCTATCACTAAAAGTTAAAACACAACACGAAAATTCTATATGGGAGCAAATTATCTAGAAAGTAATTTATACAATTTTATGGAAGTGAATGTGTGTATGTGTATGTGTGTGCGTTGTGTGTGTGTGAGTGGGGGGGGGGGTAATTTAATCAGCGCCCTCGTTTGCATTATACCCTTGTTAGCATATAATGTAATTGTCTTGTGAAAGTAAGCGAAATTCAAAATGTCATTATTTCCTTATTCTTTCTAGATTTTTGATGCCAAGTTTCATAGTGATATGTGTGTTGGAGTTTTTGTTTTGTTTTGTTCAAATTAACTTGTTAGTGACACATATGAATTCGAAGTTAAATTGGATTTGAATTCGAAATGCCACTTTTCACTTCTTTTTCTCGATAGTAACTGGTACAATTTTGAAAAGTTTCTCTTAATACAATTATTGTTGTTCTTTTGGCTTAAAAAAACATTCTTGGATTTTAAAAATGTGTGCGGTGGTTATTGTATCCCTTCATGAGGAACACAAAAGACACATGAACGAATCTTTATCGGACACTGGACCTGCCGTCCCCTAATATTTTTTTCAAGAAGTTACAAGATAACAATAGAAGAATAACTAAAAAAAAATGAATAAAAAGGGAAGAAAGAAGAGTAAAAAGGATTCACGAGGATCTGTATATTAGTAGGCCAACCACTTATGAAGAAATGACCGATGACGATACAAAAATTAGGTTCGGGCGTTTTGCTACGCCCCCTTATAAAAAAAATAGCCCGGCGTCGCCCGGACAGCCATGTTGAAGAACATTACGTGTCTGTATATGAAGACTAAGATCCTCCCTCGTCAACAGCAAGAAGCCCACAAGGCCAAGGTCAATACCAGCGTCTGCATCGTCTCCGACGCATCTCGTCTCAGACCGTGCAAAGGTTAATGAAAATGAGCAAGAACTCACGGAACAGGCAGAGGCACGATGAGGGCTGGACAGGGGACGCATGCTTGAGTGGTCCTACACTGAGGGTGAGGTATTGGAAGCAGCAGCGTTATACCATTGTCACGATCGGCACCACTAGTTAGGGCACCATGCCGAGCGGGGCGATGCGGCCAGACATGGTGTCTATCGTCCACCCCCTTCCGCTTGTCCCGTTGCGTGCACGTTTTATCGTCCCATGTCGAAATCAGTCCAAGGCGAGAAACGCTTTTCAGAAATCGTGTCTCCGCGCGCTAGGCTCTTTTCACGTCCTCAACGGGAAAGTGAAAACTGGCTTTTTTAGTTCCAGAACAATTATAACGCATCGTCCAAGCGAAAACAAAATACATCAATGGTCGCTTAACAACCTTGAAGTTTCCCCAACCCTTTGCTAAATCCCCACCCCAAATAGTTTTCATTCTTACCCTTAACTATCTGTAATTGCTATTGATCATATGCCTATTTGGTCGCTCTCGCATTAAAAACTACAATAATCATAATTTCCCAACCGGTGATAAACAAACGCCAAAATATTGAACCATCTTTTCACCGTTGCTACAGTTGCAAAATCAAGTTCGCTCGACTTACTCGCTGCACCACGCGCGGTTGGAGACGCCCCTCAGAAAACGATGAAAAAGAAAAGATAAATCAAAATATTTTCATCCGTGAGGACATAATTTGCGTAAGTTTCCAAATGGCTTCAAGTGTGTCATAATTGCCCACATTTTTGTGGAGTTCTGCGCGAATTTGCATTCTGTCGGTTAAGAAACCTTTATTTTCTTTTTATCTAGGATATAGTGATTGAAATATAGAGACTCTCTAATAAGATTTGGGTCACAGCAGGGAAATGGTGAATGGGTATTGATTAAAACATGAATACAAATTAGGCAATGAGTATAGACGTTGATAAAGCATTTTAAATATTTCACTCTTCATTAAATGAGCGTAGCTGGTACTCGGCTGGTACTTCTGTATCATTAAACACGAGAATAATTGCTCACACTCTGTGACCAATAAAACAGACGAGGAAAAGGGAAAAAACAAAACTAAAAGCTAGTGTATTCTCCAATTTTTATTTATTGTTTGATTTTTTTGAACTGCGAAAACAAATCGAGTTGGTTTTCAAACACATTTACTTTTTTTTAAAGATTGCTACAAAATTTGATATACTTGTTTCGTAATGAAGCTTACTCCTGATAATGTCAGCTTCATAATAGTCTTGAATAGTTCAATTGTGTAGATTAAATGTATTTAAACGATGATACTACTACTACTACTACTACTACTACTACTACTGCTAATAATAATAATAATAATAATAATAATGATAATAATAATAATAATAATGATAAAAATAATATTAATAATAATAAGAATAACGATGTTGATGATAATAATAATGGTATATATAATAATGATCATATTCAAAACAATAATGACAATGACAATAATAATCTTGGACATTAATATGAAAGATATGTGCATACAATAATTGGACACTTTTCTGGAACGTGCTACAGTAACACTAATAATTAACTAAAGCTTTGCAAAGTGATTTATTTCCCTAAAATTATACATTCAGTAATGTTTATCAATTGCTACACTCTTTAAAAAATTATCCAACTCTGGCTAGTTTTCAACCAATATTGTGCAGTTTTCACCCAAAGCACACATTATCGGTTTAAAGCTACCCAGAATTTGATAAAGTTTTAACCAATTGTTGTGTGGACAGTATGTTGCCCAACATTTTTAAGAGTGTAGCCTGATAAAAATCGCGACCTCCAAAGAACAAAAAAATCACATTGCATTTCATGTAGCATTAAATAAATATCTTATGAAATACAGATAAATTTGCTTCGTTAATAGAAATATCAATATTCATGTCATTAAATGTCTGACAGTTGTGACACCTTTAAAACATCCTCAACACTACTAATATGTAGTAGAATAAGGGGGCAGACGCACCAATGTCATGCCCATATAACCCATTGTTCCAGTACTCATTATACTCAAAATGATAACAATATATCGTTTAATTACTAAAAAAAAACAGTAGGATCAATTCAAAATACTAAAACATCAAACTGGGTAAGAAAAATGTATTTTTAAATTAGTTTACAGTTGGTTTGATGTTATCGTTGTTTACAGCTAGGGTTCTCCGCCCGCGTTTATCTTACGTCTGGAGAAACAAAAGAACTGTCGTGAAATGCAAGCAAGATGTTTGCTTTCCGATACAGGCTGGAGCCGACATTGCTTACACTGATGACTGTTAATTGATTATAATTGATTAAAGTCACGATTAACTTGTCCGCCCTGGCAGCCCAAAGTACATGGCTTTTCAACAAGATGATATTGACCGTTTTTTGGTTGAACCATTGTTTTCTATACCACGTTATGACTGATGTTAATTTGAAGATGGAAATGTATGACAATTGTTCGCTGAAAGTGAGATTGTAATGGTTTCTGTAACTCCCAACTCCATGAACTCCCTGCTTCCATGGTGGCATACGCGATAACATGGACTTATACTACTGAACACTACCTGGTAATTATGACATCATAATACTGTAAAAAAAAATTATGCCGTTGTTTGTTTAAGAGATATTTCTTAGATTCGACACTGTTTTTATAAATAAAAATTATTTTTTTGTTTTACTGAGAATGACTAATAATAATCTCCATCCTCAGAAAGTGTAGTCATTACTGTTCATTACTATCAGGTTAGTTATTTACGCCAAGAAATCAATAGTGTGAAATGAGCCAACCTCCTACTATAGGTATGAGTTTTTAGCAATACATTTTTAAAAGAAAAAAACACGAGTGAGAGAAGAACAACAAGGACAGGGAAATTTAAAATATGTTATCAAATATGCGATTTATTTCAGTGGTAGGAAATCTGGCTTCCTGAAAGGTAGGCTTTCTAGACAGTTGCAGACTTCTCCAGCTTTACTTAATAAATTTAGTTTGGAAAATAATATGGATCTGTCTGAATTTATATCTTTCTATTTCGTTCGTTTTGTCATTGTAAAACTTTTGTTTTTAAAGATTAAAATTTTTTACTTTCTTCATTAGTCTTTAACCTATGAAATATTACATAAAACAATACTTGGCTTTTATGTGCAAATACTATTTTAGATAAAATTTTAACTGTGTTTATATATTTTTCCAGGTCTGTATAATTCCTCTACCACATTTCATGGTATATGATATTTACAGTGATCATACATGCATTTTTATGTGAGGCTTTTTTGTCCATATTGCATATAGGTTTATCCGCTTTTCTATTTCGTTTTTTAGCATTAACGTTTTAATGATGATTCGATGATATTTCATTTTTCTTCCACTTTCACTTTGTTTACAATATGTCATGATAGGACAAGTTAACAGTTAAAACATATAAACGGACTACACATTCTCAATCAAATTTTTAACTCGACAAGGGCGTGTTTTCGTGCCTCATGTTGATAATTCCTTACGGGGCCCTGGCCGGGTGCACAATTTCGCTCTCCAGCCGACATGCGGGCTCAGCAGTTCCAAAACCCCTTCAATTCATGAAACTGTTGTCCGCTGCAGTAACAAGGTTGGTCCAAATTCGTTTTATTTCTTTTTACAATAGTGTACACAACCGCATGTATAATGAACCATAAAACCTCTAAGGTAAGAATGAAATGAATATTTATTTAATGACTTGTGGGCACGATATTGTTATATTTTGCAAGCCTCGTTAGATTCACAAACATTGAATTCAACCACACGGATTTGTATCCATGCCCAACGAAGTTAATGCACGATGTATACGAATGCAGATGCAGGGCTGTTTCACATATATATTTTTTATCTTTCTTTATAATTTCGGTTTGTCTTTTTTATCAACACAAAATCATGAAAAATTGCCTGCTTTGTCGTGGATGATGATTTTATCCTAACGAATCATCGTCTGTTAGATTATATACGTTTGAATAAGATGCATCCAGTTGGAAATAGTATTTTCGAAATGAGCCGTTTTCAGGACTTTGTTTACAGAACAACATATCCATGAAACGAAAACTTTCTGAGATGGCAATGTTTTGCGATAAAAATAAAAGAACAAACTTGGTATTTTTTTTATTTTTATTTCTTATCTTAAAAAACTATAATAATTGAGATTGAATTCCGACTGATGTTTAAACAGTTAAATTGAAAATGCTATTTACAGGAAATATAATTAAAAAGGAAACATGTATTTTTTTTAACGAGCAATGGTTATGCATTTGAATCTTCCTTCGTTCCCGAATAAATTCAAATTAAGAAAATCTTGAAGTATTAAAGAATGGTAAGAACCAACTTAAACAAAAGAACACCAATAATTTTGATGATAAGCAATAACGAATAATAATTATTTTAGGAAAAAGTAATCATAAGAGACTGACAATTAATACTTTGACGTCTTCTTTCGTATATTTTGAAATATTACAAGAAGAAGAATAACATTCCAACCCCTTCTGGAAATGTGGTATCTTGCATTCAGTTATTTGAGGACCTTTGTTCCAGAAAAATAGGGTTTAAAATTGAACATGCATGTTTATGAGAACATTAACAAATGATAGGTACAAACAGGCAAAAACCGCACAAAGTGGTCACCGCTATTATTGAAATGTTTCATTTTACATGAATGGAACACTTGCAGAAATGCATGTTCGATTGAATTTTCATACGAAACTGACGGCTTTGTTTGGCTCAGTGATTTTTATGTGTATCTGGCGAGGAGGCGCATGCTGCGGAAACCGTCGCGGGAAACGAGCGGTGTGCTGCACGACGTGTGGGCCGCTACACACCCGGCGATACGTGATGGCCCTAGCTGTCATATTAATTCCATTTACTGAGGAATATTGTTATTACTTGTTTGTTGAGTATAAATGGAGGTTGCCTAAGTGTTGTGAAAAAAGTTGCATTTGTTCAGATTGTCTTGATTAAAGTTGTCATGACGAAACAAGACTGGATCTTGTCACCTGATTGGTGATTTTATGTACTGTATTATAATAAATTGCATCGTTTTCCTTAAAAAGATTTGTTTGCTTTTAATTTGCTCAAGTTTGGCTGCGACCAAAGGTTGATCATTTTGTGTTTTGAAAAGTAAAAACACAAAGACAAACAAATCCATTCTTTATTCGTACATAATGAATAATAACAACTAAACACTCACCTATCACATATGCAGAACATCAAACGGATGCCATTTGGTATATACATGGAACATGAGAATAAGATAAAAGTGGATGTTGTTCTTGAAGCCATGCACCCCTCTCTCTCCATGCTCTCTATATATTGGGATATCTTCCTGTTGTTTCTTTTAAGCCATTATTGACCGGATAAAGACAATCACTGTTACAAAAAGTGCAATTATGAAAAAAGAAACATAGAAAACCATGTGTGTGGAAGAGGGAGGTGAGTTATGGTGTGTGAGGGTGAGTGTGTATTAGGGTGGATGGGTTTAATTTAAGATGTGTGAAGGGATTATGTGTGGGCATGTGTGTGTGTGAGAGAAAGAGAGAATGTGAAAGAGAATATATATGGGTGTGGGTGTGTACCGTGTATTTTTTTAATCTCCCTCTTTTCAGATCATTCTTCTGCTATGCATGCAATTAACTCAATATTGTTTTACTTCAATTAATCATTAAAAAATATATACATTGTACCACATATTTTCAATGGGGTTTCATTCATCGTCGAATTTTCATTTGAATTCGTATAGTGTAGCCTTTACACAATAAAGAGTGATTTGAGAATAGTGTAAATCTTTTATGAGATCCTGATTATTTTAGTTGATGTTGTTGTTCTTCTTCTTGCTTTGTCATTTCCATTATATTAGTAACGAATTTATTATACAAAACTTACAGAGATGGTAATGTTGAACGTAGACAAAAAGAGGAGGATGATGATGAGAACAGCATCATAAGTAACAATTATAAATAATTTAGAGCAACAAGAAAAACAATAGAAGGTTCTATATTAAAAAATAAATAATAATAATAATAAAACTTAATAGTTAAAATGTGTTTAAAACAGATACATTCGGTGTTCTTTGATAATTTGTTTATTCATATGAATAAGGACTGCAGTTTTATGAAATAAGTGTATTCGATTTCTTAATTTTCATAACCGACTTTGCATACCCGATGAAAAAATATTGCATTACAAGTAGAAAAGCAGGGGAGAACATGTGGATCTAGTCAGAAAGGGCACAGCGAGCGGTGTTTAAAACATCCCCTTTGCCCCTCCCTAAACCATAGCTACCTGCGATTATCTTCTCTATCCACTTGTAAGGCCCCGCTGGGCTATAGGGTACACGGATTGCCCCCGTACCCCTTAACCCACCCCACCCTCATCGTTTGAAGTTAAACTCCTGGGTCGCCATCGCGTTCAGAATGAGAATTAGGTTAAACGAGAAAACAGACGAGCCACTTAAAAGGTCTCGGTCAATTCCATGTCAAAGGTCGAGGATTCCTAGCATGGAATCCTCTAAAAACACTGAGTAAAAATTTACCCAATATTGGTAGAAAGGGAACATGCATGTTTGTGGGTAATTGTTTTCCCCTCGTATCGGGCAAAATGCATGTTTTAAGGGCAAATTTCAAGGCAACATTGCGTAAAATTTACAAAATATTTGGTAACTTTTTACCTAACAAACATGCATGTTCCCATTTTACCCAATTTTGGGTAAACTTTTTTTTAGAGTGTACCTATCCGATATACATACATGTAATATGGGGTGGGGTCATAGTCTATTCGTAAGTTATACGCATGACTTTACGATGAACTGTACTATGGAATGAAAGAGTGAGAAAGACTATGCGCCGAAAATTTTCCTGAAAAAGTTGCAAAGCATCTCTGTATTTAAAGTTAAACACCTTTAAATTCTGGTGGAAAAGGATTTTGCCCTTAAAATGAATTTACATATTAATCAATATCTCCACATTTCGATTTGAAATATTACGAATCACTTTTAATGAAACACTCGTTTGGCTTATCATATTCCATTTATTCGTAATGTAAGACGTTATTTTGCAAAGAACGTTGTGAAATCCGCCATGAAAATCAGACTATACATCGGTGATAGCAGCTGTCCTTTTGATATTCACTTTAAATTCTTATTATTGCAACTTTGATACCAATAAACATTCATTATATATTGCTTAATCATGTTGATTAGGGATATGTCACGTGTGTAGCTCGTCTTACATACCAAAGGCTAAGAGAAAAACCATACAACGATTGTTCGGTGAATATCTATGAACAGACCAACAGACCAACATGACAAATGTGCAATTTTCCAGAAGTAATACAGAAAGAGTTGACAAGGTTAAATGGGAAGTTCACCCTGAAGAAAAGTTTGATGTAAAAAAAAGGAGAAAAAATAATGAAAAATATTTGTGATGGTTTGAGGAAAATCCAATAAAGATTAAACAATTATGATTTTAAGTTTGGGATTTGTGACGTCATAAACGAGCAGCTGTCCCATTTGTTAAGTAATATAAAATGCATAAATTTAATTTTTTAATGGTTCGTGATGACTTATTTTTGTTTTCTTTTTTGGAACAGGTGTGAAATGATTTCTCTATTGATATACTGAAGGTAGGCCCCACAGTAAAATCCATTTTCAATTGTTCGGCTGCACACTTATTAACACCCTAAATGGTGCGAGTTTACAGCGCATTTTGGAGCGCAGAATGTTTGCATTCAAAAGTGTATACATTTTTTATCTTTCCTGAATGATAAAACTCTACAATTTTTAGGATGCAAAATGAAGAATGATGTAGTTAACTGCAAAAAGGGTGAAACTTGCATCCCTAAAAAGCATATTCTCTTTCACTCGGTCTATTCAGGCATTGCGTATTCTATTCTCCCAAGACAAAGTGTTAATGCAATACTTAACAAATTTGTGTTCCGCACCAGTTATGAAATTAAAGAGTGAGTTTTTTTAACGTATTGTGTAGATCCCCTTGTCTGTGGTGGTATTGGTGATTGATTATTTTTCTCTTGAATACAGAGCACGCACGAAACAAAAATTTTAGAATTTTCGTTTTTGGCCCCATGCTCTTGCATCTTTGGAGGGTCGTGTTTCCAAAAACGTCTAGTGGTATCATCCCACAATTTTAAATCTCAAATTAACACAGAATGGGGGGGGGGGGGATGGAAGAGTATCATGATTTTATCATTTTAAAATCCACTAAAGTTTCTTTGAATGGATGTAAGGTATTCACAGAACTGACGAATTCAATGACATGATCAATTTATATTCAATAAACCGATTAATTCATGATATTTCATCGCGTTTGCATTCTGAAGTGGTTAGAAATGCATTTCTTCATTGCCAATATTGTTTGTTCATTGCAAGGGCAATTAATTTCTTCCTCGTCAAATTTTCTGGAAATTAGAAACGTTCAGAGGACAAGGGTTGACAATTTGACTAAAATAGCTTAAAGCATGACATCGCCTAATTTTGCATGATTCTGTATTTCGCGCCCTGTCATAATGCTGTCGACAAAACATCGCATGCGTGTCCGTTTTAAGGTGCGCACGGACGTATCAATAGTCTCAACTCACCAGTCGTATATTACAGTTTTGCCACTTTGTTTGAAGCGGAAATGTTGATTAGAAACGTTGAAATACAAAATGTAAATACCTGTCCACTTTCACAATGTCCTCACATTCTAAATGAAGGGCGTCAGATTTTTAGCATTTCAAATTCAATACAAAGTAGACATTGACCCCCTTTGGTCATATATTGACGGGGCACTTACAACTGCATCTTTTTCTGATAATGAAATTAAATGAGAATAAGGTGAATAAAATCAATCAATTAAAAAGCAACAAAATTTCAAGAAAAGATAATGTAAAATTAGAATGATATTATGACAAAAACTTAGCATATTTACTGACTTAGATGGACATCTTAATCTATATCAAAATAGATCAAAATTAATGAATTTTTAAAGGGGCTTTTGTATTATCTTTTATGTCCACCTTATAAGAGTATTCCCATGAGGGATAGTATCATAGGTTGACAGAGGAAGCCTTTAGTTAAAGAAAGGGTAAAACAAAGAAAATTGTTTGGTGAATATGGGCCAGGCGTAAAAGTAATAATCTGTTGATTGAGGGCTAACCAACGAGAACTAGGTCACTATCCAAACAGATCATAGTTCACAGTTGAACATAAATATTAAGATAGCAAAATCATTAAGTAAAACATGCTGAACCTTTAAAGATGAATACGATTTAACAATGCAGTCCATCAGATCAGTGACGGTAGGAGCAGAAATCACGTGACCTAATATAGCTTAAAGTTTATTACTGACCAAAATGTATGGTGTATGTTTGTTCATTCTATATGAATAATAATAATAATAATAATGAGGATGATGATGATGATGATAATGATAATAATAATCATCATCATCATTTGATAGATTTGAAACGTAAACTTTCTCACTGGCGTACAGATTTGGGCTTGGGGGACTCTTGCCCCCCCCCCCTCCCCCCAAAAAAAATCACGACCAAGAAAATAACAGAGAAAAGGGTGAAATATGATATTATTTTCTTAATATATATTATGTCAAAATCTATCACAAACTTGGATTTGTTTGTAGTAAAAAATACAAATTTTTGCTCGCTCGCTTGCAACTATGTATTAAATTACGCGTAAATAGGGGGCTCGATACGATATCCATCCCCTTCAAAATTGTTGGCTCATTGCACCACTGAAACTTGTGATTTAAGTCCAAAGAATATGTAGTCTAAATTCAACTTGTTCGACTGATCTATTATTGGGAAACAATCTTTAATTAGATTTAAAAGTAAGCTTTCAATCACTAATCATTTAAAGGTGTCATTTTCCTTTCTTTGACTGGCAAATTCCATTTCCATCACTATTAGATTAGATAATGTAATAAACCATTGTATACATGTTTTATTTAGCGGAAATACTGACCAAACCAGACATTAAAAAATATCATACTAAGGATACCCAAGAAAATTGCATCAATATAATTCGTTTTTAAAACTTTATTTTTAGAATTTAGAAGAAACGGACTTTCGAATGTTGAGCTCTTAGGCTTTGGGTATCCATCAAAGGCTCTTCATGAACCGCAGGTGCAGAAACAATTTGCTGCGAGAGATATGGTTAACAAAAATAGCACACTTATACCGAGATAACAAGTTGATACACTATCCAACATTTCATAGCTGGATAAAATTAGAAGCATGATGCCCTTTCTTGGTTTAATGCTCAATGCATGTAATATGTCATAGTTCAAACGAAGCGACCCATGCAAAAATGGTCAATTCTATAAAAAAAAAAATCGTCATCTTCCCATCAAGGTTACATAAGTCCATATATCAATTTAACGTATTTAAGGTGGATGGTTCGGTGGGTGTGTCTGCTCGCGTGCGTGTGTGCGGGGCGTGTGCGTGGATAGATGGGTGTGTGTGGCTCTTGTAACATACATCAAATTAAGGTATTAATGAAACGACCGAATGCATGTTCGAGAGTGTGTGTGTGGGTGCGTGAGAGGGTGTGTGTGTGTGTGCATATCATATCCACTGATTCTGGATATGGAGCAGTAATATTATTGACACAACAGGTGGCATTTAGTCTCGCCTTTCCCTCACACCTCTTATCCCACTGCTAATCCACAGATGTACCCCATTTAATCCCATCAATATTTATCCATCATTTTAATGAATCAGTACGATTTGGACGCTTACGTGCAGATTAGAATCCCGACTCCTTTAAGGAATTCCAGTAAACCTTTCTTTAATACTATTTCAATGTGATAGTTTATAATTTATATGATGAATTTTCTCGTATCTTAATATGGCACTTGTAATGGCACAACCCAAGTATTTTTTTAATCTAAATTAATAGAGGCTTATAATAACTGTCACCAAGTTTGAAAAAAATTCAACTTCGTTACAAATGCATTCCATAATATTCTTATGTCTGTTAGCCAACAAGATTATGATTACTCCTTATCTTGGATATCCCAACATTAATTATAAAGTGTACATTTTCGAGTCTGTAATGTATTCATAAAGCAAAATAAAAAAAAACATTTTTTCTGGCACATCAAAATAATTTATGTTCCCATTAACTCTATACCAAATTCGCGAAGTGAATGCAACGTTATATGCATAAATATCAATCTTTATATTACCTTGATTACTGAAATTAACAATAACGTATTTTCATTTTTGTCCGTTAATATAGCACGGTATTTATGGGCTTTTGGAATTTATAAAATATATTACCCCAGTTTAAGCTACGCAGCCATGCATATACATGATATAGGCGATAAAGCATTCAATGAATACCTCCTTCGGGGTTCACCTTCATGACCTGGGTCGAGTGCAGCACATGGGCTATGTTTTTCTTGCTGAAGAAAATTAAGGTAGTAGGATTCGCATCCTCCACAAAACCGTTTACTGAAAGACGAAAGTTCAAAACCAGTACAACACTGTGGAAGCATAGTGGTGTAGTGGTTCGGAATCTCGCCTTGCAATCAAATGATCGTGTGTTCGAATCCCACCGCTGCCTTGCATCCTTTGACAATGAGTCAGTCCACACTTTGCCACTCTCCGCCCATGTATTATATGGGTACCCGGTAAGGTGCGAAAGCCTGTAGCCTAGCAATTGAGTCTTTGAGCTCTTGTTGGAATGCTCCCCAGGGCGTGGAGAATGTGCATACATTGTGTCTGGGCATGCCAGAATCCGATGACCGGGGTAATAATAATTGCAATGTGAAGCGCTTAGAAATGAAGAGTAATATGCGCTATATTAATGTAGCTCTTACTACTACTACTACTACTAATAATAATAATGCAGCATTTACATGATTTATATAGCGCTCAATACAATGTTTCTCAGCGCTGCTTATTATTACCCCGGCTTTAAACGGCTATCCCGATCGGGCGCTCGAGCATCCAAGGAATTCCTTCCTACTGGGTACCCATTTACTATACCCGGGTGAAAAGTGGGCGCGAGTGCCATGGTGGGATTCGAACCTCGGACCTTGTGGTTGAAAGTCCAAAGGCTTACTGTGCAACAACACCTCTACTCACCTCTATTACTTTATTATTACACCATGACGCTTCCATCCTGCTTTTTTAATCTTTACTTTTCATCGCATTTTGAAGGCCACGAAGATGTGCCTTTCTCTTTGTCTGAATTATCCTTAGGACTAGTCAATAAAGAACCAACATTTTCTGACACTGATTGGAAAGCCTCTTCGTGCACACGTTGTCCCCCATTCCCTCTCTCTCTCTCTCTCTCTGCAATATTGTTTTAGCCATATTATCGAGTAAATGTACTTCATACATGGATAATATGCATACATTTTTTTTCGATATTCGACTGATTAGAAAGGTATTGTCAAATGTAAAGAGTTCGAAATCATCAACGAAATATGACCAGAATACGTTTTAAAAAAGGGTTATAAAAACACTGTCTTGTCACCTAAACCCCGAGGCCTAAAGTGTCCACGCAAACCATAATAATTAACGCCTACGAGTGAGACTAGTTTCGGGATCCAGAATATTGTGGGGCGTATCCGTTTCACTGCGGTTTGCCCAAAACTCGATAATGTAACCAAAAACCGTTACCCTTTTCTACAATTTGACTGCTCAACTACCCTCCAAGACATCTTAAAGGAGAATGAAACCCTTGAAACCAGCTGAATCCATATCAAAGAGAAAAATCAAAGAAACATATTGTTGAAAATTTGAGGAAGATTGAATGAATAATAAGAAAGTTATGAGCATTTGAATATTGAGATCACTAATGCCATGTAGATCCTCCTATTGGCAATGCGACCAAGATCTGTGATGTCACACACGTACAACTCCCTCATTACTTTAGTACTTATTTCACTTATATTCTCACTTTTATAGAGTCTATCACAAGGTGAGGTGTTCTCTATATGAGAGGACAAGTACAAAGGTTTCACAACATTATATCATTGATGAATCATTTTGTCATATGATTAGAATGGGCAAAAAGAGATGTTTTGGGGTATATTTTCAGTGTCCAAAAGGGGAGAGTTGTTCATCTGTGACATCCTAGATCTTGGTCGCATTGCCAAAAGGAGGATCTCCATAGCATTAGTGATCTCGACATTCAAATGCTCATAACTCTTCTATTGCTAGTCCTATTTTACTCAAACTTTTGTTGATCTTATTCTTTGATTTTTCTGCTTTCACAAAAGCTAACTTGCTCCAAGAGTTTCATTCTCCTTTAACTTGCAGTGCAATCCGAGAAGGGGGAGGTGGGTGGGGGTAGGGGTACTTGCGGCCACTCAACCTGTGAAGCGCTGATCATAATGATCTGAACCCCCTACTGCGTACCGCGTTGGGGTTACGAGTATGGCCCCAAAATGCCGTCTGGAACAACAACAAAAAAATATCATGATAAGTATACCAACAAAAAATGGAACTATGTTCCGCCGTCGTCCCCATAAACCCATTCCATTTGTCACCCATGTTTTCTGATATCTCTACCGGTGTGTTCACAATACACCAAGTTCAACATCAGACACCTGTCTTTAGCGTTTAAACGACACCACAATCCGGACGATATCTTATTGTAAATACATTGAATAACACAGAGGGATATTCGATCGATATTGAGGTAGGGAGGTCAAGTGAACGCGCCCCTCATACTTACATTTTCGAAAGTGGTCGCATGTTAACGATGAGGGCAGCTTAATTCCTTTGTTTTTGTCGCTGTGTCTTTTAGTTATGTACATATTTCATCAAGATTACAGTGTTTACCGTGAAAGTAGGTGGTTTCAAACCGCCTCGATCACAAGAATCCCCGTTAAATTACGAGAACTTTTTTAGGCTGGAAAATACCCATTAATTATTCCTGCATTCACACCGCCCTGAAACATACCCTTCGGGATAAGTTCCTGAAGTTACGAGCATGCGCAGTATGGTCTGATAAGCAGCAAGGCGCGAAATTCAAAATCACTCGCCCAGCAGCAACCCATGCACGGCGCCGCACCCAACGACACGCTGGGCTAAAAGTTCCCGTAATTTGCTTTCAGACCGCCAAAATACCCACGACCTTGGAAAAATCCCCGCGAAAGTTCTCGTAATTTCGCCAAGTACCTACTATTTATCGGGTATTTTCTTTCGGGGATATTACGCGTAGTTTGCTTTCAGACCGCCTAAATACCTGGTATTTTCTGATCGGGGTAAATTTCCCGATCAGAGAATACCTGGAACTGGCGAACTTCGAGGCGGTCTGAAACCACCTAATGTTCCACTTGTTTCAAATACATTAACTTGGTAGGCTAATAAACTGAAACATTGGATTTTTGCAACATTCTTGGTATGAACCGGATAGTGTAACTTTATTGGCCCTCTATCAGGCAAGACCGCATAGGTCTAGCTATACACTAAAGTGAATTAAATTATTTATCAAGTCATCTGTTCTCTTAACCTATCTTTTTAAATATCTCTAGGTCTACTTATGATATAAACATGATAAAGAGCTAACATTTTCTTGCACTTGTATATCATTTTTTATATGCAATGCAATTTAATTCATCTCCTGCAAAAAGTGACTTTTTTTAGTTCAAAAGGGAAAATTCAGAGTAGTAGAATGTTGAACAATATCGGACAAATAATGAGAAATTCTTAATTTTTATAAGCAGTAAAATTCATTATAAATTTATCTACAGGACTTTAAATTTACTTATAAGGTTAATTTTGTAGGTCAAGGACAAGTTTTGATTAGCTCCAACACCAGAAAAAAAAACATGACTAAAATGTCACATTTTTCAGACTTTTACTCTAGTGATCTCACATTTAAAAGACAAGTCCACCCAAACAAAAAGTGGATTTGAATAAAAAGAGAAAAATCCAACAAGCAAAACACAGAAAATTTCATCAAAATCGGATGTAAAATAAGAAAGTTATGACATTTTTAAGTTTCGCTTAATATCACAAAATAGTTATATTCACATCCTGGTCAGTATGTAAATGAGGGAACTGATGACACCACTCTTTCTTTATTTCTTTTGTATTTTACTGTATGAAATATTCTAATTTTATCCTCATTGTCCTGGGAAACAAAGTTTTATTTCTCTCTGAACATGTGGAGTTACCATTGTTTAATACTATATGGTTCAGTCTTGTTGGTCTTTATTGTCAAATCTGTAAAAATTGAAATATTGTATAATTCAAACAATAAAAAAACAAAAGAAATAGTATGTGAGGGACATCATCGATTCTCTCATTTGCATGTGACTAACTTGTGCATATAACTATTTTGTGAAAAATAAGCGAACTTTAATCACCCTTTTCTCGTTTGATTATGTTCACAAACTAATTTCATCACCAAGAGCCCCCCTTTTAGACGAATTTGTAACTATCATCCCTATTTTTTATTTCTATTTTTCATTTATTTTTTACTTGCGTCTGAAACGATAACCATTCTTCTTTTTATTCTTTTAATTTAATTTCACCCCCATTGCATTTTTGTGAATTTAACTTCATTGACTTGTTCATGTTATTTTTTTAATGTCAATATTGATATGAATATCCATTTATTGTGTGTCCGATCATTTGCTATGTAGATCTGGGAAGAAGCAATGAAATGTAAAGTTACAGCATTAACACAATTTTAAGTCAACCGTGCTATTGATGATTTTCAAGTTTAATTGGGACGTTTTGAAATTGTTAAATAAAGGAATTTACCAGATAAATTGGCGCACAATTGAGAATTTCATATGCCCTTTAAGGGATTTACAAAATCAGTATGTCGTCTCTATTTTAGAAATGACTTTTTCGTTGCTCAGATATCTTCTAACCCAATATATAAAAAAAAAGATCTTTCAACATTTATGACATTGTTGATAATCTTCTTTAGATACAAACTAGTCCTGGATTTTGGGGGTGCTATATTACGTTGTGTGTCGGGGTCCGTATAATAGAGGGAGGGGTTTTGTGTGGATGAGGGTGTGTGTCAGTGTGTGGGGTGAGTACTTTTTTTTTTGGGGGGGAGGGTTACATCTCAGGTTTCTTGCTAATTTGATAGTAATAACATGCATAATGACTGTCGTGCTAGATTTTTGTTTTATGTTTTGATTCGCTTCAGGTTCAAGATGGCGAATGTTGTTTTCATTCTTGAACTGATAATCTAAATAGGTTTTACAAAACTTTCATTTTTCTGACACCTTCAAAAGTTACTTAAGAGTTTTTTGTTGTTGTTCTTCTTCAAACTGTCTTGTTTTTCATTTTATATTGTGTTGTTGGGTAGCACACTGGTTCAAACACTGTTGAAATATTCAAGAGAGAAATTTGCCCCCGCAACAGACCTTTAAGCGTCGGCACCGTACTCCCAGACCAACTGATGTAGAATAAATGCGTCATCATACCCTCTCCTTCTCAGCTTTGATCCACTTGTTTACACTCATAAAATAACTGTTATTCTCTTTTCATTTTAGCACCAAAACTTATATTTCACCATCTTCTTTCAATTAACATTTAATTGGTCTTGATCTAGTTTCACAAATATTTCTTTAATTCGTTTTCATCACGAGCCTAAAGTTCAAACTTGTTTGTGAAAATGGTATATTTTATGGCCTCGCTGAAAGGTGCGATTTCATTTTATTGCTCTTTTGTTAATCCGATATGCAATATTCTTTATTTCTCTCTTCGACCCCATGCGAAAGGAATGGTCGAATGGTGCTGATTAGAACTAAAGAAACGTGTTAGAGTGTTGATTTTGACTATTAACAGTGGTCAAGGGCTTGAATATAAGATTCCAGTTAAGTTAGACTTTGAACTTGTGCTAACCAGGTCATTATTCCGGTTCTCGATTCAGTTCCATGTTACAGATTGTATTAAAGTTCAGTATCTGATGATGAGTATTTTAATGTGGGGTTATACTTGGTTCCTCCTGGTAGCAATCAGCGATGAATTTAATCTTATTTAAAATCAAATAATAAATATCATGCATTTGAAAAAAGGTATTTGGGCAAGAATGATTTAAACTTTTCATATTTCTAAGTTGATATGTCGATTTTTTTCTCATTATTAAGGTTGGATGAGCACTATTTCTTTTATTTCAACTCACATAAATTTGAAAATGTCAGAATGATCTCGGTTGATTGAAATATTAACTACTATAGAATTCCTAAGACATGTATGATAAACTATGCATTCTTATTTGTATCATAACTGTACCATTGACCAGTGATGGCCTGGCCATGCTGGTGATGGAGTCGCTGGAATTTACAATTACAAATGTCTCGATCGAAAAAAAATGCATTTTGTATTTAGGAAATATTTTCTGAACATCGTCGAGATAAGATTGATAAATGTTCTTTAAAAATCCATTGTAATTTAAATCTGTCTAACCTTCCTCTTCCCTCTCCTCTCTCTCTCCTTTCTCTTTCTTTCTCTCTTTCTGTCATTTTTTTTCTTTCTCTCTTTGCCTCTCCTCTCTACATCTCTTTCCTCTTATCCATGTCTTGACTAATTTATCTTTTTTACTCTCCTCCTCCTCTATCTGTGTCTCTCTATCATGTCTATCCAACTGTTTTTTTTAAATTCCTATATACCTCTCTTACTCCTCTGTTACTATTTCTCCCCCTCTCCCAATCTCTCTCTTTCTCTCTCTCTCTCTTCTCTCTCCTATAAAGTGAAGATAACTCTCATGAGATGGTTACCGCGCCTATGACAGGTATAGGTGGCGATCGTCTGCTAGCAAGGTGAGTCTAATGGGGAGAAAAAGTTTGGCGGGCCCGGCTTATACCGATGAGTGATGTGCTCGTGATATGCCTAGAATTGCTACAACCTATCCGTTCAAAAAAAAAGAAGGGTAACATAAAATAGGGCTAATGAGAGTCTGAAAGAAAACAGGACGTTGAACTTCAACGGGTAATCCAAAAATTGATACTTTAGGTTGGTGAAAAGCGGAATTGTGGTTTTGAGAAGGAGGGGGAGAGCGATGAATTTATTGATAGAGATGAATTTTAAGAAAGGGAGAAAAGGAGTTTTCGAGAAGGAGGGGTTTGGTGAATAAGATTTAGGCTAAGTAATATGAAGCTATGAAGCTACCAAGGAAACGTATGCAGAGAAGAACCAAAGAAAATGTTAAGTGAAATTATAGTCATGTAATAATGACGGTCAACTTTTTGAGAATACGTGTGTGGAGTAAAAGCAGTCAAATCAGTGAAAAGGGGTGTTTGGAAATAACTTTCTTTCACATAAATCGCTTTAATAGAGAGAAAAAAAATCAAAGCTTTTATAATTTTTTTTTCATTTGACTGTGTCAGGTTAAGTATTAACGTTTTTATTTCGATACCCTCACTAGTATACTTTCATCAAATCTCACCTGCTGTCTTCTCGTACTGGACCCGCCCCTGATAGGGGAACGAGAGGGGTGAAGAGGTGGGACCGGAGTGTTCCACCTCCTTCTCATCAGAGCGTTACATCAGACCCACCTTGGTCTGGTGATGTAGCTAAAGTAAACGTTGTGTGTTGACAAGAAATTTGATAGCACAACAGAATTGATTTTTAACGAACACGCCACACGTGAGAGTTAAGTACAAGCGAGGTCATTGACTCGTCCAAATCACAAGTCATTTTTCATCTTTCGTTGCCTCCTTCTATTTTGTTTCTTTTAAAATCATTTCGTGTCTAAATGTTTAAAAGATTCTAAAGCTATTCTTTATCAATACTTGTTCCATCGATACGCAAGAACAATCACTGCATCACGGCACATCATCATCCGTCAATTGTCTTTCAATTATATTTTCAACAGAAAAACATTACACATACAGGTATAATTTTTGTAAAATACGATTTATCTCCCCCCCCAAAAAAAAAAAAAAAATGATAACAAATAAATATATGAAAATAAAAACGTTCAAAGAGTGTACACTGATAATTTTTTCCTATATTTTAGGAAGTTTCAACTGATTTGAATTAGGTTCCAAATTTTGAAAATTTCATGGGACTTCTATTTGGCTTCTCCACGATTTGGCATGTCTTTAACGATAATAATCTAGGTTTTGCCTGTCACATGTTTGACTGGTTGTGAGTGTACTTTCACTTTTTCATCGTCATCAGTATCATCTTTCTAAAATTTCGATGTACCCTACTCAAAGTATAATTGTATATTTCGCTGTGGTTAACATTCCAAATTTTCTTGATGTATATAATTCGGGATCTCTAGCCATAACATCTCTTGTTGGAATTTTCTTGTATCAATTCGATAATCCCAGTGTGAAATACTTTTTGTTAAAGGCAAGTTCGGGCCAATGTAGTCTTTTAATAGAGCTTTTAAAATGTTTCCTTTAAAATAATATCTTCTAAATGAATAATAATGCAATTCACACAACGCGAATCATCAATGATTATCTAACATGTCTAACCAATGTTCTTGTACATGTTGTTTGATAATACAAGGAGGCCAGTCCGAAATTTCTATATAATAATGTAGTGGCCTTGATATCGCTTAGTAAAAAAAAAAGGAATGAAGATCTCTTGATGCAATTCGGGCCATCTCGTGTCTTTGTTATACAAGACCGGTCTCTATATCAAACCGTGCATAATGAATCTGTTTTCACTGGTCTCATGCGGACAGGGAGACACGCCAATTCGGGTCCATAAACCAGTGATTACTCGCTTGACCCGTTTCGGAAATAATCTATTTCGAAGACGTCAAGGCGTTCGCCTTTTCTTTATTCTTTCTCTCTCGAGAAACTATGAACCAATAGGAACCAACTATCAAGTTAGTCTAGAATGCAGCAACATTCAGACTCTTATTTGAATATAAATTATGATCAGATTTTCTTTACTATTCAGTTTCTAATCTCTCTGAAGAATTAGCGAGAACAAGATGATTACAACGCAAAATAAGTGAATGCTAGATGATACGATATGAATATTTATCTAGAAAAGTAAATCGTGAGAGAGCAAGGTCTGTGGATGTAGAATAACTTTAAGAAAGGTGTTCTCCAATTCCTTTGATAACAGGAGATGGGGGTCTGTAAAGGTGCTGATTTATTCTTCACTTAATATAGATAACCGGACGCACCTAGTCAGGTAGCTACTAAACTGACTAAGGTACGGCCTCAGGCGACAGCTTACATGGTTTATATGACCTAGCATGTACCTCATGACCGACAGTTTGCTCCTTTTTCAATAAATCAAAAAGACACTTAAGACCTTTTCAAAGGGTTTTTAATTGAATCTAAAGCGTAATATCATATGTGTTCTTGAACTAGTATCCCATTAAGAAGATGAACGGTACAAGCATGAAAGTTGAAATGATTTATCAAATTACTTCCATACTAAATAGGTTATTACGTTTTGTTACGATCCATTTTACTTTGATTTATTTTGGTTTATGCTTTAAGAAGCGAATCGGAAATAAACGATTTCAACACGAGCATGACAAGTGCTTTTACTAAATTATGTATCCACTTGAAGAAACACGGATTGGGGGCTAAATGAACAAGACTTTATGATGACAACGATAATTAAGACCTTTAATTTTGAAAGAGAGTGCTTTTAAAAGAAAATGAAAGCGGAGAGTTAAAAAAAAAATAAGCCGGAGCGGAGGAGATGATATCGCGAATATTTTGAGGCGGAACGCGTGAGTTTTCACCGCGGGCGTAACGGGCAGGACCGGCGGAGGGCTCACCGTCTCACCTGGGACCGGCTGTATATATCTAAACCCAATGATCTGTGTCGCCTTAGTTTCTTTGGTATGCTTGGCCTAATTCAGGCTTCAAAACAACGAATCGCTTCAAAGAATTGGTGCTTGAAAAGAGGTTCGAATTGACAGAAATATCTGCTGCCAACCAGTCGCGATAAATGTATTTGAAAAAAAAAAAAAGAGAGAAGGCGAAGAAAAGTTTGTTAGAGTTTCACTTTTTTCGATCGTGAATTGCGGGGGCGTGCTTCAATACGTTACACATGTGTTGTATGTTCTACACAGACTTAAAGGAAACCAAAACCCAAGAAGAGATGCAATCCGATTGGAAGGAGTAAACAAGAGGAACAATTTAAAACAAGTTTCATCAAAATCGGTTATGAAATAGGCAAGTTATGGACGTTTAAAAAGTCTTGTTTTACTTTCTATGGATCCTCAAATTGGCAAACATGCTGTTATGGACAATCCTCCATTTGTTTTGTACACAAATTTTCAGATTTTCCCCTTTATTTTCCATATTTCACATCATTTCCTCCTGACCTAGACATATGTGGTGTGACTTATATTTTCCCATGACATATATTATGCTCAGAATGAGGCAATATGCAATTTGAAAGATAATGGGGAAAATCTGAAAAATTGTGTACAAAACAAATGGAGAGTTGTCCTCAAAATCAGCCATTTTGAAGTATGTTTGCCAATTTGAGGATCCCATAGAAAGAACAACAAGACTTTTCAAACGTCCATAACTTGCTTATTTCACAACCAATTTTGATGAAACTTGTTTTAAATTGTTCCTCTCATTTTACTCTTTCCAATAAGATTGCTTCTCTTCTTGGGTTTTGGTTTCCTTTAAGGAATGTTGGGTTCTAAAGTAATAAAAAAATATTTCAGCAATGTGGAGAGAAGACTTAATATATAATATTCCATTTGTGCTCATATCTTCAATAAATAAATATGTATATGTAGACATTTCTATTCTTTGATTAGTTACATGTATCTATCCACACATGTGTGTTAGGAATATATTTTTCTATACTGCTATACTGTATATAGCAATAGGAATATTTGAAAGACTATATTGCAAGAACTATAAGGTTAGATTCAAATGACAAATGCATTTTTTTCTAGATGTGTTTGACAAGATGGTGAATATTATATGAACATTCTACGTGAAGATTGGTTAGCTTTATCACCTGGCAATAATGTTTAAATTTTAGCGACGTAGTGGAACATTGTTAGAAAAGAGAAACTGCTGCATCATGGGAAAAATAGATACAGAGATAATGAAATATGATTTCCAATGCGTAATGGGGTAAACGGCTCTCGAGGAGTGTCGTCTCCTTCTCTTCGTAAGTTATATTTTACCATTTCCCCCTCTTTTTTGCATCCTTTTATTGAGGGCCGTTTCGGGCATGTCCCCTTTCCCATTACTACGTAAATGCCTGTCACCGTCATCCTCCTTGTGTCCAAAGCTTTAAAGATGGAGACGACATGCAGTATCGAGGAGGCTGTTTGTTTGAGGGCTGGTATTTAACTAACCAGGCGAGCTTTCTCGCACCAATGACGCTAAAAATATGAAGTACCCATCCCTCGAATCCAGTCCCTATCCCTCGATGACTCTTGTCTTTTCTTCGACCGTGATTCAAGAACGAAGACAAGGGAAGAAGGAAGAATGTCTGTTTAATGGAAGGGAAAGACCGGATGATTGCCACTCCACACCGCCCTCTTGTATCAGCCGATGAAATACTACCATCAAACGCAGTAGGATGAATACCAAAGTATCACACGGTCCCCCCTCTACATTATTTTTTTCTTCCTCTACATTTTGAAAAAATAATAAAATAGTTGTATGATAATTTAAAGATAAATCGTTGTATTGATGTTGAGTAAAAAGATATATTAACACGATAAGGTTAAAAATACAGTTATGAATGTAATATATATAAAGGATCCGATATATTTTCCCTGTTTTTTTACCCCACCGAAAAAAAGTAAGTGGTTCAATAGAAGTGGGTCGTCACGTTCCTGTTTTCCACCTCCAAAACCTAGTATTATGATATCATTTTTATTTTACAAAAGATCTGTTCGTGAATATGCCCTGTGTCTTACCCCCCAAATTGTAAAAATCAACCAATAATTTGGTGGACTGTACACAATGATTTCGTTGATTTTGACCATTTTTTACTGGTCAAAAACAATTTCACCATCAGATTGGTCATTTTGACGAATCTCTTTTTTACGACTAAACCAAGTAACGTCTAACTTTGCCCCTTACTATGCCTACGAAGTTTGTTGGTGGCATTGCCACCTCTATACAATTAGGCGTTTTAAATAGAACCATACGCGTCCTTATGTATGGTATTTCCCCCAAAAAAATAAGAATAGATGAAATAAAAACGTATGGTGACATTGAAAGAAACTAGCAAAAGAATAATCCCTGTAATCATGTCTATTAAAATAAATGATAACTTTTATTTTTGCTTTTATTAAAGTAATTCTTATTTCAAAATTCATTTGAACCCTTTTTTGTATTTTAATTGAAACAGAAGCTGATACTCTAATTATCGTTAACATGGAACGATAAAAGCCTCGTCCTTTTCGTAACGGAGACGTCCTGGGTGAAAATAGCCATCCATTCGCGCTTCGATTGGCAAACGATAGCATAATTGCTTGGTAGACGATACGCCGCGATATCTCGAGTCGCCATTGCCGATTTTAAGAGAAGGAATAAGATGCGATTCCTCGCATAATCTTGATAAACATCGTCGATGCCAAGTTAAGGATTCTTGCCTAATGGATTGTCAATATAATTGAGATAGGAGTAAAGAAGAAACTAAAGGGGGTCTCGATGAAGGGAGCGCGGGTACAGCCACCAAGATAGGACCTGTCAATGGACACTCGAACGAGGATGGACAAATGTTGACCCGGTGTGCGTCCCCTTTTGCACTTCCGGTGCTATGTGTACCTTCCTCTCGAAGCAATCGGCAAGTGTATGATTGACATCTTCATGATCTTCGTGTATGCCTGGTCTACGTGTGTATCTGTCTACTGGATGGAATAACCCGACTATTCATGGAGTCGCATTTAAGGAGTTCTCATGCCAATTTCGCAGATAAAAAGGTGAAAGGATACTGTTGCTTTATTGAATATATTTCAAAAATATTTAGTGATAATACAAAAAAAGACCAATTGATTGGTAGACTACACTCTAAAAAATAGGTGACAGGATAGTGTTGCTTTATTGAATATATTTCAAAAATATTTAGTGATAATACAAAAAAAGACCAATTGATTGGTAGACTACACTCTAAAAATATTGGGTAAAAGTGCTCCGTGAGGGTAATTATGAGTCCAACCAACATTGAGCATTTCTTTTGGGCATTTTTATTTATCCAGTGTGATGAAAATTTTGCCCAATCTAAAGTGATTTTTGCTTATTTTTTAACCTTAATGGACAACATGCTTCCCGCATTGGGTAAAATACTGCCCTGTATTGGTTGGACACATAATTAACCTCGTGGTGTTAGATATTTTACCCAATATGTTTTTACAGTGTAGCATGATGAATTTTTACTGCCTGATTATCTAAATAACAAAGGATATGATTGTCCTACTTTTGGTTTTCTTTTTTGACTCGTTAATATTTCACAATTAATGAATCATAAGGAACCCCCCCCCCCCCACTGTAGCCCCGCCCTTGCAGTTCAGTGTTTTTTCACGGAGCGCAACATTTTAGAAAACGTATCCGATATTTCGAACAAAAATAAGTTTTGAAAGGTTTGTTCAAATAAACCTCTTTCCTTAGATGTAAGTGGATTCATTTTAAGTATAAGATAAAAACAAGAAAATTATAAAATACCTTCCACATTTCCATGAACGAAATGCGCAATTGGACGCACGTACAAACATTAACACACACACAATGACAAAATTACTACACAACACGATGTTGTAAATAACCTAATAACCTGATTTGTCTGTCTCGAAAACAAAAGCAATCATGACAGATTTTGTTTTTATTCTTACTCTGGTCAAGGGCAAATCTTGTAATTGCTCCTTTAGGAATTCACCGCCATTCTACTACCCCCCCCCCTTCTTTGTCATATTTAATATATATTTCTTGTTTTGCAACTCTTCTTTTACATTTGACCATTCTCTGTGTTATTGGGTTATACTTGCAGTTAATTTACGAGCTCGGTTCTCACTTCATACTTTATGCTGAGGCCCTTTTTTATGGGACGATACGCTTGAACTTTAAAATGGGATGTTCATACTTATGAAACCTTCTTCGATACAAGACAAATTTCCTCTTATGGGGCCAAAAGAAATGAGGGTCAATTTCTTATAATTAATAATAAGTTGTAAAAAGAAAATTAGGTTATATAAGATTTTCATTCTTAGACGTTTCAACATCTTCATATAACGACAAGTGCATTCCTTGATATTCTATTTTTAAAAGGTCTCATGAATCTATTAAACCAGTCATGCCTGGTATTCTAATTCAACTTATTTTTTATGCAACCCCGAACCCAATTTTTAATTGGAAGATCAGTATGATAATAATATTAAAGCAGATTTTTTGGCAAAGGTTTGATGAAAATTTGTCAATGAATAATGGAGTTATGAACTTAAGCGTTTTTATTTGTCACTTTTCATGTTTTCTGAAAACCAATTGGAAGAAATTTGATTTGTGCGATGTTTGTATCATCAAACACATCATTTCATACCCCTTTCTGTAAAAAGATCATCATATTCGATTAAAATTTGTAAATTTACATTACATTATAAATGGGGAAGCTACTCGCATATGACGTCACAAATTCAAAATTTAATGAAATTGTTATTCTCTTATTGACTGGTGGACTTTTATCAAACCTTAATCAATAGATTGTCTGATTTGTCCGTTATTATTACATGTATTAGTCAACTTATAGTCAGGAAAAAATTCTCATTTACAAATATGACGTTCAAGAATGGATTTATGCCTGATAAAGTAATATTCTTGGAATGCCGTAAAGGGACTTGAACTCAAATGTCCGTCCGGCGATGTATCTACTAAACCATAAAACCTCATCACCATGGCAACCAATGTGAATGGAAAGCGGACAACACTCCCTTTACCAAACTAAGTGTTTACGAACTTAAAGTAGAACAGAATGTAATAACAATGGGATTATATTTTTAAATAAAAAGTCATCCTACCGATTAAGGAAGATATACATAGCTTCAACAGTTAATCATAATGGATGCATATTTCTTTATTTTCGACTTCCTTTATTTATTCTTTTTTTTTTTTCCTCACAGTCTTGGGTACAGAAGCTGTGGGTGTATGACTGTGTTTTATATTCAAGGACAAGTGTGTCACTTTCGAGTGATTGCAAACACAATAGAATGGGGACAAGCTGACAAGATTGATGATATAGCTTCGCACTGCCACGTGGGGCCATTTTGTTTTCTGATACCTTCAAAATCTCATAAAATTAATTCTGAAAATGAAAACCAAAGCAATAATTGTCATCCGTAGACAGACCTCATTAAATCAAGCGATTGAGGTGATACTCGGCAGACGTAGGCGATAAAGAAGAATTGTCGCTTTCTTGATTGCTAAGTTCAGCTCCAAAATTGATAGTCGGGGATAATTTATTGCGATTAATTCCGCGGACGAGAGTTACCAAAGGATGATTGAACCTAGCGCGCACTTTCTCGGCGTTGCACCCTGACTGTTGCCAACTTGACCTTTGGCTCCCAAAAGGCGTTTAAGGGTCAGAGGCCTAATTTTCAGTTCTGTCGATTTTCGCTGACACATTTACACTATAATCAGACGAATATTGCGACGAGTCGTAAATTTGCTACCGAATACACCTGCAACGAATAAAATTTAATAAATACGACGATTTCATTTTTGCCTCCGATAATCAATTTTGATTAGTTTCATATTGGAGGTGATCGCGGTGGTGTAGGGAAAGGGCAAACATTAAACTAGTCACTAAGGATCGCCATCTTCTCAAATATCATTATTCAGCTTGGTGTGGGTTCTTTTGATGGGGATACTTGTAACATTCTTTGTGATATGAAACTTGAATAGATACAATATATACTAATATAACATACTTACGAATATATACTAAATACAATCAAACAACATACCTATTAAAATAGCGAATGAAATCCACACATTTCGCTTAAACTGAGTTTATGATAGTGATAAGATTTTATTTCATTTCATTTATTAATTTCAACAAGGTATAAAATCTCTCCAGCATTCTGGCTGTTCTTCAGTGTTAGTCTTATAGAATCAAGTGATATAACAAAGTTATGTTTGAATAACACAAATTAGAATCGGAAGAAAATATAACAATCGAAAGATAAACGAAAATAAACTTTAAATTGAAATCGCTCCGGTAACCCCCCCCCCCAAAAAAAAAAAAAAAAAAAATTGGCAAAAAAAATTGGCAAATATCATACATTACATATAGGTCTATGTGTTGGTCTGCCGTCGAGTATTGTCATGATCAGATTATTATCCGGTATTTAGATCTAAATTGTTAATATGGTGAATAAAATTTAAAAAGAAAAATACTCTTCACATTTAAACCAACTTTTTTTATTGTAAAGCTGTAGAAATTCTGAACGAGCGCTTAGAGTATCGTTGCCTTCATCCCTCAAATATGAAATTCACCAACACCCAGGATATCTGTGTGAACAACTTTTACCGAGGAGGGTGCTTTCCTTAAAGTTCAAGTTTATCTTTAATTTCATCCATTAACTGGTCAGTGAACCTGAATCTGCCCTTTGTAATTCTTTTTAGTTTATCGTCGTTTCTATTCAAAGCTGCAAGTGAGATAAAAGAGGAAAAAGGGGATGGTGTTTGCTGGATAAACTGATTGGATATGAAAATATGATTAATAGGGATAAACTTCTATTTGACCGAATCAGGTGAGAAAGAGCAGACATTTTAGTGAAAGGCCAAACACCTCGGAATGACCCGATGGTGAAAGTTTTGACCACTTCTTCTGACCTCATACCAAAACAAGGGGATGCAATTTATCATTTATCTATGAGGCGCCGAATGTACCAATATTATATAGAACAATTATTTGTTATATAATCATTATTTATTAAATAATAACTATTATTTATATATAATTTACATTTTATTTGTAAATAACTACTATTATATAAAATATCATTTCTAATTATTTATATATAATTCCAAGTAATACTTCATTATTTGTAAATAATAATATTTCGACATTCCATTATTTATAAATAATGATTATTTGTTTTTCATTATTTATAAATAATGATTATTTGTTTTTCATTATTTATAAATAATGATTATTTGTTTTTCATTATTTATAAATAATGATTATTTGTTTTTCATTATTTACAAATAATGATTATTTGTTTTTCATTATTTATAAATAATGATTATTTGTTTTTCATTATTTATAAATAATTTGTTGAGTTTTCCATTATTTATAAATAATGATTATTTGTTAAATAATGAAAACGTCTACTTCATTATTTATAAATAATTTTTTCGAGTGCACCATTATTCTCATTATTTATAAATAATCATTATTTAATGTTCGAGTTTTCCATTATTTATAAATAAAGATTATTTGTTAAATAATGAAATATCTACTTCATTATTTATAAATAATAATTTTGTTTCAATATCCCATTATTTATTAATAATCATTATTTATAAACAATTTTTACAGTTTGCCATTATATACAAATAATCATTATATATATACAAATAACCATTATTTATTAAATAATGCCATTATTTATTAAATAATGGAAAACTCGCTATAACATGCAAATGTGGGACCGCCCATGATATGAATATTCATGATGCGATTTCCTTTTTCGTGATTTTTCTTCACAAATTTTTGTCCATTTCCTCTTCATAATGACATTTCTTGAAGCAATTTTCTAGGGATATGGTCTGATTGTAATATTCTTCATTTTCTATATAACTTCGTCTTCGTACAAATATCAAAAAGTGTAATTTTATACGATTTTTCCTACAGTTCACAATCCCCATAGGCGCGCGTGTACGGTAGGGACAACCGGTGAATCGACGGAGTGCTCTTCATCGAAATACTACGTTGGTTGGTCCCCGGAAGTGGCGGGCGGAATTTAGCCCGAATCCTCGATGGAAGTTGATCAAGTGCATATGAGCTGAGAGAGTGAAATATCAGTGTACTTGTACAGGCCCTTCTACTTTTTATAAATATTTCTTGTTGCTTTTTTTGTTAAGTTAATTTTTCCTGGTGTAGAGATAAGTTTCAGTTCTAATAATGCACTTCAAATACATTTTGGAGTGTCTGTTTGAGGCGTTTGGGGCGATTTCACCCTGGCCCCAAAATGCTCGCAACGACAATACGGGGGCATGATGACCCCTAAATTTTTAAAAACTTATTTTTCTATTGAAAATTATCACAAAATTCACCAAAAGTGTGCACAAAAGCCTTCGTATTTCACTTTTAAAACTCCAAAAAGTGCCCAAATGAAGCTTGGTCGCTTCGCTGTGTCGCTTTCAACTTGAGAACGTTTACGCGTCTGCTCCCCCCCCCCCTCCTCCGAAAGAAATTCTGTATACGGCCATGCTCTAAAGAGCCTGGCACATTGATTTATGTATACTTTCATTTTCATTATTTTTATCTCATTATCAACATGGCCTTACGCATAATTTTTTCCAGGGGGGCCGGAGCCGGAGCATGACGCGCGTAAACTTTCTCAAAAAAATCTTGAAAGCGAGACAGCCACGGGACCAAGCCCAAATGACAAGCTTTGTCGCTTCGCTGTCTCGCTTTCAACTTGAGAACGTTTACACGCGTCTGCCCCCACCCCCCGAAAGAAATTCTGTGAACGGCCATGCTCAAAAGAGCATATGGCACATTGATTTATATGTACTTTTCATTTTCATTATTTTTATCACATTATCATCATGGCCTTACACATAATTTTTACCGGGGGGGGGGGGGGAGCAGCTAGGACGCGCGTAAAGTTTCTCAAAAAAATCTTGAAAGCGAGACAGCGACGCGACCAAGCTCAAATGACAAACTTGGTCGCTTCGCTTTCTCAAGATTTTTATGAGAAAGTTTACGCGCGTCCTGCTCTCCCCACCCCCCCCCGGAAAAAATTATGCGTAAGGCCATGATGATTAATGTGATAAAAATAATGAAAATGAAAAGTACATATAAATCAATGTGCCATATGCTCTTTTGAGCATGGCCGTTCACAGAATTTCTTTCGGGGGGTGGGGGCAGACGCGTGTAAACGTTCTCAAGTTGAAAGCGAGACAGCGAAGCGACAAAGCTTGTCATTTGGGCTTGGTCCCGTGGCTGTCTCGCTTTCAAGATTTTTTTGAGAAAGTTTACGCGCGTCCTGCTCTCCCCACCCCCCCCCCCGGAAAAAATTATGCGTAAGGCCATGATGATAATGAGATAAAAATAATGAAAATGAAGTATACATAAATCAATGTGCCAGGCTCTTTAGAGCATGGCCGTATACATAATTTCTTTCGGAGGAGGGGGGGGGGGGGGCCGGGAGAGCAGACGCGTAAACTTTCTCAAGTTGAAAGCGACACAGCGAAGCGACCAAGCTTGTCATTTGGGCACTTTTTGGAGTTTTAAAAGTGAAATACGAAGGCTTTCGTGCACACTTTTGGTGAATTTTGTGATAATTTTCAATAGAAAAATAAGTTTTTAAAAAATTAGGGGTCATCATGCCCCCTTATTGTCGTTGCGAGCATTTTGGGGCCAGGGTGAAATCGCCCCAAACGCCTCAAACAGACACTCCAAAATGTATTTGAAGTGCATTATTAGAACTGAAACTTATCTCTACACCAGGAAAAATTAACTTAACAAAAAAAGCAACAAGAAATATTTATAAAAAGTAGAAGGGCCTGTAGAAGTACACTGATATTTCACTCTCTCAGCTCATATGCACTTGATCGACTTCCATCGAGGATTCGGGCTAAATTCCGCCCGCCACTTCCGGGGACCAACCAAAGTAGTATTTCGATGAAGAGCACTCCGTCGATTCACCGGTTGTCCCTACCGTACACGCGCGCCTATGGGGATTGTGAACTGTAGGAAAAATCGTATAAAATTACACTTTTTGATATTTGTACGAAGACGAAGTTATATAGAAAATGAAGAATATTACAATCAGACCATATCCCTAGAAAATTGCTTCAAGAAATGTCATTATGAAGAGGAAATGGACAAAAATTTGTGAAGAAAAATCACGAAAAAGGAAATCGCATCATGAATATTCATATCATGGGCGGTCCCACATTTGCATGTTATAGCGAGTTTTCCATTATTTAATAAATAATGGCATTATTTAATAAATAATGGCATTATTTAATAAATAATGGTTATTTGTATATATATAATGATTATTTGTATATAATGGCAAACTGTAAAAATTGTTTATAAATAATGATTATTTATAAATAATGGGATATTGAAACAAAATTATTATTTATAAATAATGAAGTAGATATTTCATTATTTAACAAATAATCTTTATTTATAAATAATGGAAAACTCGAACATTAAATAATGATTATTTATAAATAATGAGAATAATGGTGCACTCGAAAAAATTATTTATAAATAATGAAGTAGACGTTTTCATTATTTAACAAATAATCATTATTTATAAATAATGGAAAACTCAACAAATTATTTATAAATAATGAAAAACAAATAATCATTATTTATAAATAATGAAAAACAAATAATCATTATTTGTAAATAATGAAAAACAAATAATCATTATTTATAAATAATGAAAAACAAATAATCATTATTTATAAATAATGAAAAACAAATAATCATTATTTATAAATAATGAAAAACAAATAATCATTATTTATAAATAATGGAATGTCGAACTATTATTATTTACAAATAATGAAGTATTACTTGGAATTATATATAAATAATTAGAAATGATATTTTATATAATAGTAGTTATTTACAAATAAAATGTAAATTATATATAAATAATAGTTATTATTTAATAAATAATGATTATATAACAAATAATTGTTATATATAATATTGGTACATTCGGCGCCTCATATTTATCATCTTGTTTCAAGTCGTTTCAAAGAACACACAAGCTGCTCAAGCTGATTTCAAATTATATTTTCTAGACTGAAATACTTTAATGTTCTTTGTAGCCCTTTCTTGATTTTCATGCAAAATATTTTGTTTTATTCATCATGTTCGTAACAAGGTTTAATCCATATTGGCTAATATCATGACTATGATATTCTCAATGATATCAAAACTAAAATGTTGTTCAAATAAGTGCTAATTTTTTGGATAGCAGTGTTTGTTTTTATTAGATTAAGAACGTGTTTTATAATATGGTTTTTCTTTATATTGAATTAAAATTTAATTAAGCTATAATTATGACTAACTTAGTTTCAGGTGTAATTGTACCTCCTGCTTGATTTACCGATAACGAATAGAAAAATAAAATACCTAATAAGCAGGGGGAAAAAGAGGGATTATTATTATCATAAAGGCAAACATTTGATTTTTGGAAATGCATAGAGATGCAAATGTTTCCAACGTTTTGAATTTTGGCCATTGTTTACATAATGAGTTATAGCGCCACCTCCGATTGTGAGTTTAACGCATTTCCGATCTGGGTGCCCAAATTTTGCATTGTGCGGAGATACGGAAAAGTATTCATCAACATAATGATGAGATGACATAAAGCCAAAGGCTCTGATAATGCCATACCATAGTTTGCTAATGAGGAGTGTGATATCAAAAGTTGATACCAGCTTTGGCTCTCAACCGAGCAAATTATACATTTGTTTATCTTTCCAATAATAATGATACCCCCCCAAAAAAAAAAAAACGAGTAAACACAAACAACTAATAATCGAGGAGTAAAGGTGTGTTAAAATAACGAAGCATTCAATCATAAATATCAAAATGCACACATCAGTGTGTGAAGGGAAGATTCATATCAATTTCCTAAGACAAGTCTGTTTACATGGTATACCACATTTGTATGCATAATCATGTAGAAGTTGAAAGGGGACTCACGGGCATAAAATTAATTTCTTTTACATGAACATGATCATTTTGAACATGATAATTCCTTCTACTGTGTATTCAAGTTTCGTGGTCTGCGAGTGATTTATATAGTGAAAATAAATGCAATGCACTTAACTGAAATTCCTCTTTTAAGATGGGACAGCAACGGCCTAAAATAAACTTCCAATATTTTAACTGTATGGCTTCATAGCACCATGGACCTCTCATAGCACCAAATGTAACCTATTGTTTCGAATCAGTCGAATATCACGATTGAAGCACGGGTAGAATTCGCTTTACCTGATTGCAACATGTTCTATGGGTATCATTGGAGCCAAGAGGGGTGCACCCGTGCCCACGCTAGCTCCATTATCTAAGCCCCCCATCTCCGCCCATAGCACCTTGGGGTGGAGGTGTTTATCATCAACAGCCAAATCCGTAGGATCATAATGATCGGCCGACTTGAGCCCCATATTTTGGAGAGTGTTTTGATAGAAAAGTTAGAAGGTCGATATTACACATCGGTGAATACACTTTTTGCATTGTAAGATTTTGATGGCGGGTGTATGGTAGTGATGTTCAATTTTTGAAAGCATTGGTTAAGTTAAAGATCGATTCATTAGATTTTAATTGGATGAAAGCAATAAGAATTGACCATCCACATTTGAATTTTCGTTCTGATTTATCTTCTTTGAGTCACTCCGATATCATCATGATCATGTGGAAACATGTTTGAATGCACTTTTTATGCAAAATCATAATTCGTAGTTCGACTTGCTTGTTTTTGTTTATAACGTTGTATGGGGTGAATAACGTCACACTTTGGTACAGACGGCCAAATCAAATCTGATGGTTAAAACATGACGGAAACTGTTTAGACTCGTAACGGTATCTCACCATGCTTACGGGATGTAAAAACGATTATCCAGTTGCTGATTTAGCCAAAGAGTTTTCAGTGCAAAATATTTTCCAAAATATGAAAACAAATCTGAAGAAAACACTTGACATGCAGAAAGAACTAGGTGTAAAAAAAGGAGAGAGTTATTTGTAAAAGGAAGGAAGAAGAAACACCCCCGCCGAGCAATTGGCGTCTTTGCTCATCGCGGAACTCATCCCTCAGGTAGACAAGTACGACAAACAACTCCTTCTGACAGACTGGCACCTTCCTTCAAAATCCCTTCACACACCTTCGTAACCATCGATTTATCCCCGCCGTCATTTGGGTTAAGGTCGAGGGCATGTTTTCTGGATCCTGCTGTATATGAACATGTTGCCAATTTGAAATGGGAAATATGCTGATTTCTTCCTTCTTTCTAAATCTAATTCACCTTGCTGTTTAAGTGTTGCAATGAGTCAAAATATTGAGGGGGCAGAATGTATTGTGCGGGGGAGTCTTTAAAAAAATATATATATATAATTTTATAGTATAATTTACCATGAAATTGAATTTTATTTGTGCTCCCATTGTTTACTCCACTCATTTAAAGAAATGAAAACCCTCTACAAAAATACACTTGGAAAAACAATTATTATGATCATCTGGATATGTCTAAAATAATTTCAGATAACTTTTATGAATTTACAATTGAATAAATGATGTGTTAATTCCATGATTCAAGCATGCTTCAAATTTCATTCTCTACAGTCTTCATGACTTTATATACTTTGGACTTGTGGCTAGTAGTTCAGTGATTTTGCACCTGCCTTGCATAGATATCGATAAGGACATAATAGCCGGTATCCTCTCGGGGGCTGTATAGGGCGGTTGTGAATGTCGTAAAACATTCGAAACCAAGCGATGCTATCTTCGCATGTATTTTTTTAATAAAAAAACAACAAGTGATATGGTGCATTCGTCGGAATATCTTTTACAATTTTAATTCAAAAGGTAAGGAAATGGGTGGGTATAGCTCCATGGTTAAATCAAAGTCTTTGGAGATAGACCGTACCACTGCGCCACACTGCGTAGCCCCTTTGTCTTTGGTAGATTGTAACATCTCGTAGAGGGAGTAATATGATTTTTTTGGACTGGTGTTTATATAGTAGGTGGATGTTTTCGCCGTATTACCCCTTCGTATGATGAGAGTGTGATCAGGGGGATCAGAGGGGGACTTATGGAGGGCCTTAAACAGGCGTCAGTGGTGGCGATTATATGAGGGGGATCGAGGGGAGGGAATGGATTGGGGGTTGAACGCACGTGCGAATCTCATTCCAACTTTATCCCTACCGTAATCCCTACGCCCAAATACCAAACTACCAGCGGTGTTCATACTTTATTGCCACCAAAGTTTGCAACCCAGAATCGTGTAGGCCTCTTTTGAGGTACTACCTCCTCTACAGATCCGCAATGCTCTACTCCTGCCTATCCTGCAAATAGTATTATCATACTACTTGTAGGATAGGCAGGAGTATTGCGGATCTTATGTTGAAGGGATGGTCCGGGCTGGAAATATTTATATCTAAATGAATAGAGTAACATTCACAGAGCGAAATGCTGAAAAATTCATCCAAATCGAATAACAAATAACGAAGTTATTGAATTTTAAAGTTTATCAATATTTTATGAAAACAGTTATATGCAAATCGTCATGAACATTCATTAGGTGGGCTGATGATGTCACATCCCCACTTTCCCTTTTCTTATGTTATTACATGAAATCATAAATGTATCATTTTTTCATACATGTGTAAATGATGTGTCTCCATCATGATGAAATAAGTTGCGGCAATAAATAACTAATGCACTTAATCAGTTGTCAATCCAATTGTTTTAGTTCTTGGTATAAAAAAAATGAATAAACCTAATTTCATATGATAAATACAAAAGAACAAGTGGGGATATGACATCATCCGCTCACCTAATGAATATTCATAAATACATGCCTAGAACTGTTTCACCGGAATAATGCTCTGTGAATTTTACTCTATTTATTAAGATAAAAATATTTTCAGCCTGGACCATCCCTTTAAGTAGCAAAGAAACCCATTCATCAATATTCAGGGGGAATTGTTTGTTTCAATGTCCTGTATCTTCATGAACTTCCATCGTCACAATCTTGATGTTTACCGTTGGTTTAATTTCTAGTATTGGTGTTTAGCAAGTTGTTTTGAATATTCCAGCCTTAGAAGACAAGCCTATTCAGTTACATTCCAAGAACATGAAGAAATAATTTTAACATTACGCGTAATATGAACCAAAGCTTTAGATGTGCATAATTATTATTCAAGATAACGGACAACCAAACATCTCTTCGAGTGGCAAACTGATCCCCTAGAAATGACTCTTTATAATTAATGTAGTTAACAATCTTTTACCACAACACATGTTCAAATGAGCTAGTAATAAAATATGTTGTATGGAGAGTAGTTGAAATAAGCTATTAGTTGAAGGAAACTCTTATTGTACTCAGAAAAAGAACCATAATAGTATCAAAATCTCCAGTTCTTGTTGATAGTAAAGAAGTACTTTCAAACTTCTAGTTACACAAGTCTTTACCATTGGTCATACCACTCACCCCACTCCCCCTTCCTCCGAGCTCATCATATGCATTTATTAGGGGTGGGCGGGGATTAGCATTCAAAAGAAGCCATCTGACCAGCTAAAGTACATTCTGATCGTCCAAACCATTACACCAGACGAGACTGGTGTTCATCATCCAGATCCCAGAACTTGTTACCCAGTACGATGTAGACTAGAAATAAATGTGGTCTCCGGGATTATCCCTGTATGGGGCTGGACGGCAAACAAGTTGTTTCTTAGCCAGTACCTCCGGGTACTTAGTACGCTGAGTGATGCCCCAGTCCCACGCATTGCCATCCATTGAGATCATTCGCACTGCCATTTTTTATTTCGGTATTGATCAGGAGGATCTATTTTTATTTTATAAACCATATTCTGAAAGGAAAACGCCTTAAGTTGTTGTGGGGAAAATGTGAAAACCGCGTTATTATGAGATTTCAAGCCCCTTTTATAAAATTTAGGAAGAATATTAAAACAAATGCTGTTCTCAAGATGCCTATCGTTGAAAAATATTGACAAAGACTTCGTAATTATCGGGTCAAATTTAGGTGCGTTGTCCCGTGCGTGCATTCTCTGTATGGCATGTATAGGAGCATACGATTCCTACTAGCATAATATAGATAAGTTATGATTTAGTGATAATTATATCCTACAGCTAGTACGAAATCTTAGAAGTACATTCTCAATATTTCGCTTTAATGTATTGTATAGATGACAAGAGGGCATTGGATCCACCCCCAAAATAATATCCATGACCACGATATAAAGGAAGAGAGGGAAGAGAAAGGAAAGGAAATGGAAAAGGGTGAATATGATATCATTTTCCGAATAACATGTCACGACAAAATCTCTCACAATACATCTATATATATATATATTTCCTTTTCGAAGGGTAAACACTTTCGCTTGCTCGCAGAGCACCATACACCATGTTGCAGCCCCCCCCCCCCTCAATTTCTTCCTCATTAAGTAACTGGGCGATGCATTGATCGATTTTTCATTTAAAATGACATTTAGCAGTTACATTCGTCAAACCCCACAAAAAAGAGTAAACAGTGATGACGCAAGATGGTGTTGTTTGTATTACATTACATATTGTTTTGTGATCGGTGTGTTTCCGACAGCTTAAACGTCAAGAAATTTAGAACCGGCAGTGTGCACAACGCATGGGCATCATTAGTCCCATTTCTCAATTCATTGCTATATGTGTGTGTCTCGATCGTGGATTGTTGGTCTGTATTTGACGAGCATGATTCCATAACTTGCCTGGGGGTATGTTCCTTGATCAGAATATTACATTCTTCCTTCCCTTACAACATCTCTACCTAGATCCACCTTCAATATTTTCTTTCTATTCACTTCTGTCAAAGATGTTTTCACAGTGATATAAGTGCACTGACCTTTAAGTTCATTAACCCTCAAAACAAAAATCAAATAATTGAACAATATTTATCAAAGATAACGTGACAGATTCGTTCCATGTCTCAAACATTTATTTCACCCTAATTCGTATGTGAATTTCATATATCCTCAAGTTTCTCAATAAAATGATAAAAGGGTGTATAGAAAAATGTTGAATAACTTTCAGTAATGCGGCGATAGCATGACAATACATTGTATTGTAAACCACACAGAAATATGACGAATACATAATGAAATATATCAAGTTGATAAAGTCTTTCAAAGAAGAAAAGGGAGTTTAGAGGGATGTTGAAGTAAACGGAAGGCAGGGATATATATATTTTTTAAATGTGTAATAATGGGGAAAAAAGGAGGAGGATGGATGTTAAAAAAATGAACTTAGGGAAAACACAAGTAATGGGGAAACGAGGCAAACTGATTGAATACGACCAAGAAACGAAAAAAAAACGAGAGTGAGTGAATGCTTGTGTTTAAAGGTATTCGTTGGGATTGTGTGTGAGGGTGCGTATGGATGTGCGTGTGGGTATGCTTGCGGTGGGGATTGGTGCTCGTGTATTTTTGAGTGAGTAAGGGTGTGTGTGTGTGGACTTGGATATGTGAGAGTGACAGTTAGTAATTTTATTGCATTATAAAGTAAAGTAAAATGGTCAGTACATGCATGTGTGTTGGAAATGTGTGTATCAGAGTGGGTGTGTGTGTAGGGTGTGAGTGTGTTAGGGTGTGCCAGGGAGTAGTGTGAGGGAGTGTGTGTGTGTGAGCGTTTATGTGTTTGATATTATGGGAATGAGAAAAGAGATGTATATAGGAATGTGAAATTTACATTGTGAATACAAAGATGCGTGGGGGCGTATTGTGTAAGTGGGTAAGACAGTATATTCGGGTGGGTGTGGGGTGTGCGTGATTGGGATGTGGGAGAGAAACCTAACAGATGTCGAGAAAGACGATCAAAGAAAGACATACAGACGGAGAGAAAGAGGGAGAAAGTCAGAGAGCAAGAAAGAAAAAGACACTGAAGGGAACGGTAGTGGAATAGGGAAAAGACGTGTAGAACAACGCCACTTACTCATCACCAAGGCTTTGAAATCTAGAGTAGATACAAAGGTATCTAGACCAAAGGTCGGAGGTCCCGGGCCTACAAGCAGACGACATCATTTTGCGCGGGCTCTCAACAAATTTTGTTGCCAATCATCTCCCCCGATGATAAAGGTTCATGCCATCCTTTCACCTGACCCAGTCATAATATGGTATAATAACCTGACCACCGCGGTCTTCGCTCCACAAATGGCGCCTGCGTTATTGTCTGGTGACAGAAGTTCAGTGTGTATTTCGAATTGATAACGAGATGGAAAGTGAGATAGTTTTATTCGTCAAGGGAAATGTTTACGAAATAATTTCGGTAGAGAGAGAGCATAATCAATACATTACCCTTTCTATAAAAAAAACGGTCAACATATTGAGCGCAATAACAGGCTGCTCTAAATGGTAAACAAGCAATACATTTACCGCTGGCGTAATTATTTTCGGGGGGGGGGTCATAGGGTTTGGGGAGTTCATAAAATTTCACAGCCCAAAAATCTTATTTCGTTTGTGGCATTTTTCTTCTTCTTGGTTTTCATAAAATTTCCAAATCTGGACAATTATATTCCATCTACATAGAAACGTCTGACGATGATGATATCTTATTTTCAGAAAGGCCAGCTATTTTGGCTCGCTCGTTTCATTAAAAAAGTAAGAACTCGATCCTTCTATATTCTGTTATTTTACTATACTATACTATTTGTATCTATCGAATCAGAATTGTGGATAATTTCTCATTTTACTCGGTGAGCACTTCTTCTGATTCATTATATCGGATGAAACTAATTCTTAAATTCTTAAATTCAGTGGTTTTCTGGTTCGTTAAAAAGAAAGAGTTTATGTCATATCAACATGAATACAAGTGAGTGAGCTGATATTGTCATCCCCATCATTATTATTATGCATTGCATTGCATGAAATTACAGTCATTCATATTTCTGCTCGAAATATAAACAATATATTGACTCCTTAATGTGTGTGTACATGGTGTAAGAGATTTACAGCGGTAACTTGAGTTCTTCATACAGAGACATGACCGTAACAGATGTACTGAAAAATGAAAGAAATAATTGATATTCCATAAACTAAAATAACGAAAAGGAAAGTCGGACGTGACATCATTAGTTATAAAACTCTTGTCTAATTTCATGATTGATGCGATTCATGCAAGTGTTTCATCGAAAAAAGTGAAAAACTACTTTTAGGTAACGTTATTTTTAATCTGATGTCGATGCTTTTGCATAATATTATTATGACCCATGTGTTTTTTTTTATGTTGGCCCATATAGTAAGCATGTTAAATATGGTAAAAAGTACAATATTTCTAATCAGATTTCGATCCTTTATCATATTATTCCCACCTTAAATACAGTATAAAGAATATCAATCTTGTTCTATTAGAGGAAATATATTTTTCATAATTTTCCCAATGTAGGACAGGACAGCTAACGATCCAAAACAAAAGCGATGGTTGTTAATGAACTGATGAAAAATATTTCTACAAGAACTTTGTCTTTTATCAGTTTACATAGAAATAAATCATCTATGAACATTTCTTTTTCATATACATGTATTTAAAAAATATATTTTTATACATTAAAAAAAATTAGCGATTGCTGTTGACTCATAATATGTATCCGTTCGAAAAATTAGCTACCATGATTGCATTGACTATTGGAAAGGGTGTGTGCGCGGGTGTGTATATGTATTTCGAATAATGTAATTACTTAAACAATTAAGAGAACAAGACACGTACCCTAAATTGGTTTTTAATCAGATAAATCATTGCTATAGCATGTTTAGTGTGTATTTTGCCAAGATGTTTTTTTTTTCAGAAGAATATGTGCAGAGATTTTGATATCTTGGACCTTTGATCGATGTAATATGAGTGAGGTTCATTTGCGATCACAATGATTATCATGGTGACATTATACATGTATTCACAATTATATCATACAAATAGTAGGTGGTAGTAGTTATGATAAGAGTAACAGTTATAGTACAGGTGTTTCTCAATAACGTACATTTCAGTGACGGATCAATGTATATTGTGTTGACACTGTTATGTTATTTAATTACGAATTAACAGTACTTTTCTAATAAAAGCGGTTTTTTTTTTAATTCACATTGCTTGTTACTTCTTGTTCCTTATTTTGTCATGTCTTATTTTCCCTTTGGTTATTTTTTTTCGCTGTACTACAACAAGTGCAAGTCAGACGGGTTTGGTATACGTATGTACACACACTGTAAAAACGCTGTTTAGAATTTTAAGCACGTTGTTTAAAAGTTTAAACAACTTTTTGTTAGAGTGACATGCTTAAACAATGTGCCTTTTTTTAGTGTTCAGTGCCACTGATAGCGAAGGGTTGGCAAGAAAAAAAATCATTATCAGAAATACAAAAAATAAATAATAAATAATAAACCGGCTCATTTTCTCCTTCCTTTTACCTTTGATTATGTTTTTTTTTCTCCCAACCCTTTTGTACATCGGTCATTCATTCGATCCATCTTTCGTTCCCTTATTGTTTCAATATTCTTCTTCATCATTCTTATCACTCTAATCATCATTCTTTTTCTTGTTCTGTCTCTTCCCCCTCTATTTATCAATATATTTTTGAATCCGTCCTTCCCTTTCTCTTTTTCCATCTCTCTCTTTCTCTCACACACTCACACAAACACACACGCGCCCACAATCACGCACGCGCCCACCCACACACACAAATACACTCTCTCTCCATGCTCTCTCCTTCCCTTCTCCCCCCCCCTTCCCGGGCCTAACTGCCTTTACTGTCACTTTCTCCGTTCTCTATTTCTTTCCTTTCTCCTTTTATTCATTGATGTACAGAACAAGTTAGCCGATACTTCATTGAGGTTGTGAATGCCACGCCGACGAGCTCGGAGGTCCTCGATACCTCGTGTCGCCATCACCATTTAGCGTAGGTAACCAGAGTCAAATATTTCATATAAAACATCTGTATCGAATTAATCCAAAATTTATCCCCTAGGACCACTGCCCCACTTACAAAGGTACCCGAAATGGGGGAATTATTTCACTGAACCAAAATAGGGGATTAGATTGAGCAGGTTCCCAATGAATAACGAATACATGAGGAATATTTTATGAGAATGTGAAAAAAAATTTTTTTGTCGTAATGCCTAATAGATACCACACAATTTACACTATTCATGTGACATGTCCATATACTCTGTGACTTTCATTTCTTTAGGATGATTCGTATTTATTGAAAGAATTTATAAAAAAATAACGAGAAACCTTGTTAAACTAAAAAAATACCTTATTAAACTCTTAAAAATGCCCACACTGTGACAGAATAAAGTTGTGCTAATTAGCTATTTATGTCAATATTTTGCACATTATCGAAGGAAATGAATGTTATGATAATTAAAGTACATTTTTATTGAACATCTTGCCGTTTTAAGGGATGCAAGTCTTTGCAGTTTTACGTTCGAGAATAAAACATTTTTTTTAGCAAGCACAATAATCTTCAATAAAGATAGAATACATTTCTTTCACATGAATTGTACCTTGTCTCACTCATTTTGATTGATTATTGTAATATAAGTAACACTTGTGCTAAAAGCATATTTTCAATAAATCAATAAAGCTTACCTTTATCATGTTTGTTCTGATTATAAAAAAATCACCCATTAAAAGTCATTATAGTTTAGAATCTTAATCACTATTGTAGGATATCACATACAACTTTCATTTTGTTTCTCTTCTTGAATTAAAGGATTTTTGTTAAATAAGGTCGTCGAATGTTATTCAATTTTATGTCAGTGACTTTTCTTGCATTATGTCTTTATTTCAATTTCGGCATTGTTTCTTCATTTTTGAATGAATATTTGTTTACCCGTCCATGCGCTAGACCCTCGCTCCCTTAATCCTCGGGTTTTAACAAGAAGACAAGAGAAGGGAAAGTGGTGATTAAATACATGAATGTATAATGGTGAAAAGCTACGTTTACTACGTGAGCATGTATACCCCCTATCTCACCCGCCAATGACCGCATATTTTATACACAACTCGCATGTTGTTATGTGGAAATGTTCTTCTCGGTTCTTAAGGTCTTGGTGATTTATGAATACATCGAAGGCGTCGCTGTTCGCCCTGTCGCCCCAATTTGTTGCGTCATTTATTTTCGCCTGTTTTCCGATTCTTTAAAGAAGGGGTTTGCGCTGGTCCTACAAGCGTATTGAAAACTGACTAAGTATTTGCCATTTTCTAAAAACATTGAATGACCGTCGTTAGCATTGGTATCCTTTATAATGGTATTGGTACTGAAGAAGTGTAAATCTCAACACACTTAACTGTGTATCGTGTAGGCGTCAACGAATCCATGATTCTACATGTTGCCGTAACACTACGCATCATCTACCAATTCTCAATCTGACCACTGGATGTTGGCAAATCTTGCTAATATTACAATCAACTGATTCATTCACGGATAAAACAGTTTGAAATAAGGCAATTCTCCCATTATTCCCTTAAAAACACCTTCAAAATGGAAAACCTTATGTTTGCCCATGGAGCTACTAGTAGCTATACATGATTTGCCTATTCCAATTTTCCGATACCTCGATTTTATCTTGAAATGTCTTTGCCGGGTTTGGATTGGCGGTTTGGGGTTGAAAGTAGGTTACATTCATTCAGTGGATTATGGGAATCACCGTCATTCATCTTCAAACCAATGTAGATGTAAACAACATACTTATGACCTTAACACATTCATGCCAGAAATGTTTCCATTTGGCGTCATTCCTAGTGAATTTCTTGTGACATTACGTAAACTTGATCTGGATCAAGTATGCTGTTTAACAAGTTTAAAGACTTTTACATGAAGAGCTAGATTGGGATAGATGTTTATCTTTGTTGTTTTGGAAAATGAATGTCAATATGAATTTAAAACCTTCCGGGGAAATCTTTGAAATGCATGTACGTCTTTTACAAAAAAAACAACAAAACAAACTACAAGGTCCATTTAGCATGGATAAGCGTAATAGAATGAATAATTGCAAGGGAAATGGAAATTTTAAGAAATGACTAAAAACGACTATAGATTAAGTGACTTTGGCCTATTAAATATACCTTAGGATAATATATACATATTCAAGTTGTCCGGTTTAAATTAAACAAGACATTTATACACCAGATAATTTGCACAAGCTAGCAACTATGCACAATTATTCTGACAAACAATTACATTTTCAAGTTCCCAAGATATCAACAAAGATTAAAAATAAATGGAATTTGACATTATACAGATATAAAAATGCATTTTAAGCATGTTTTCGATTTAGAATACAGGGGGCGTCTTGACTTTTGCATATTAGAAATTCCACATAAATGGTATGTTCACTTCGAAATAGCATACCTTATTAAATAAGAGTTACTTCCCCGGGCACTCGACCAAAAAAGTAGTGGGTATGTGCCGCGGGCGAGACAAAAACGGGGGCCTTGGAGCGGGCTTATTGTAAAAAGGAGGGTCCTCGGAACGGGCTTCGGAACGAAAAATGTTTGTGAAAACGGGGGTCCTTGGAACGGGTCGCATGCGTGTGATTGCGTATGCATCCCGATGGAACGGGCATATTGCATGCAGCTAGCCCGGCGGCAAGGGCGCCGGGTGCGCTAGCGCAGATGCGATGGTCGGACAGCGCTCTGCGGCCGCTTTTCACCAAAATAGCGGCTCATTGTAGCAGATCAATACGGCTGGAACGTCGTAACGGAAAATATGCGAAGCTTTGGAGCGGATTTTTTTTTTTTTTTCTCGATAAGAAGAAAATGCTATGCTTTGGAGCGGCTTTCTTTGTTCTTTTTCTCAATAAGACAAAAATGCTATGCCTTGGAACGGAAATTTGAGTGTAAAAATGGGGGTCCCCTCCGCGGCACATACCCACTATGCATTATATACTGAGTGCCCCCCCCCCCCGGGTTACTTTATACAGCTTGAAAGTATGAACACGTATTCCAAAAACAAGCACAATATGTGTTGGTCGATCTGCTTCCTGCTTTCGTGAAATAAAAACTAAATTTATATGTATTTGACCTCATGGTAAAAACTAACACTTGGGGAGTCATAAATTTGGAGCTCGTATAGTTATGTAATGCTTATAATGCCACGTCGCGACACCTCACAGCCTTGTATTCGCATTACCCTTATCCAAACTGTTATTTTAGTAGGTCCTTTGGCCACCAACGATGGCCCTCAGTCATAAACACCACAACAAAGCTCTAAGACAAAATATCGGAGACGCGACGACGGATAATATTTATCCTTACCCGCATCGTCATCAAAAGGCCCCGCCGAAAAATTATTACGTGCGGCATTGCCCGCGGGACTGTCGCCACTTCCACGCTTTTACTCCCTGATATGATATTAAGAACATATCACTTTCATGTTGGCTGTGGTTTCATGCAGGCCAGAACGGACTGCGCATTGGGAGAACCGTCACAGAATGGAAACATTGACCAGTGAGGAAAACTGACTTTGAAAACGCATCAAAATAAAGAGGACAGGTGCAGTACCGAAACACATTATGGCGGTCGAATTAACGCCAATGATGTATGCGCAGACGCGATTGCTCGTCCTTCGACTTAATTTGTCCCAATATTTCCCGCGCTTTTTACCTCCCGTTTCTCTCTCTATTTATCTCTCTCAATGTCCCCCTCTCCCTCTCTTTTTATTTAAATATATATCATGAATATAGTTTACTATTTGTTTTTTTTATAATCGATACTCAAATGAGTTTTCATGCTTTCCTCTATATATCAACAGAAGACGAGAGAAAGCTTTATGAGTTCTAGGATCATCTCAACACTGGTTTGGTGCCCTCATCCCCAAGTTGCTCTGAAGACAAATGAATAGAGAAAAGGGTTGTGATCGGGGTAAATCCGTTGGAACATTCTCAACTGCATCGGGGTGTGTGTCCAAAGACGTTTCCCTACGGCCAACATGTCCGCTGCAATTTCAGACACTCGCCCTATCCATGGTGTGCAAAAATGTCTGTGGGAGAACTCATTATATTACAAAATGTCACTGAAATTACATACCCCATTTATTTACATGATTATGATATGGTTGCAACCCTTTTTTTTTGTTATTCCTGTTAACGCAAGTTTATTCTTGGGTCACTCTTCTGTGTCCTGTTTTTCATATTCCTAGTCGTGAGTCGGCTAATCTGAAGATTAACGAAACACAAAAAATATTTTGATTTTTCTCGATCAGCTTGAAAACATTTTCTATTCTATTGGCCAGAATTCTCAGATAATTAGGCCTAATATTGTTTAAAGTTCAAAGATAAAAAGTCTTAATATGTAACATTTTATAAATAGGGCAAGTTGTGATTTATCTCTTTCTTGTTGGGTACAATAGATGATTCACACTATGGGTCCACAGATGACTGGAGATGCACATGATCAGAGCATCTCCTATCTCTAGTCCCGTTGAATAGTATTTCAAACAAAGCCGGCAAGATCGGAGACGGTTACACGAGGTCACTAACGGTCTAATTCAACAAGCAAATCAACAAACAGGAATTGATGAAGGAGATCTAGAAAGAAGGACTATCTGGTGTATCGTGTTTAACACATTATCGAGGATAGAAATGGGCGAATGTGACAGAAAAGCACGAGTCGAAACCCCCTCTGCTCCGGTCGTGGTCTCCCTGCGACGAGGGCGGTCGACAAGCTCTCTTACCGCCCAGCTAGCCCGGGATGTCCGATACACTTCACCCAATCATCAATCAACATCATAATAGCTCGCCGTCTGAAATGGGATCTCGAAAACAATTTTTACAGAGGATAAAGCAGAGGACATTTGCTGCTCTTTTTCTCTGCTCTTTTTTGTTTGTTTTACTGTTCCAATGAAAGAAAGAATTGCTTCCAACAGTTTTACGAGAATTTCGAATTGGCTTTCACGACGGTCCTTGAAATTAAATTTAAAGGAGTATTCAAATGGACTCCCTGGATTTTTTTTATTTATCAAAACGACGTTACACTTCAAAGCAAATCATTTGTTTTACATCGTATGTTTGTTTTTTATTCTGTGATCAATTTACATCTACTTTTCAATCAACCCAATCTTTCAAATGCAAATTTTTAATATTTTACCTAACATACCCGTATGCATATCACCCATTTCGAAAAGGATGACTATCGTGTCGAGACTGTATATGAATGAAAATCAAGTAATAAATGGCAGAATTCATCAAATACAATACGATCCCTTAATTATGATACCAACTTCTAACATATATCGTCATCATTGCAGAAAGTTATGGCCACCATTCTGATGTGGTAAATACAAATAGTATAGCAATAAAACTAAATTAGGTGTCTTTAATAGCTAAACAATCATCATCATTATCACAATAAGATATATCGTGCAGCAACTTCAGCTATTTTATATTTTACTGAGCTTTAAAACAATATAATTTCAGCTATTTCATACTGCCGTGCTTTCAAAGCAATATAACTTCAGCTATTTTATACTTTACTGAGCTTTGAAAGCAATACTACTTCAGCTATTTCAAACTTTACTTAGCTTTTGAAATCAATTTAACTTCAGGTATTTTATATTTTACTGAGCCTTAAAAACGATATAACTTCAGCAACGTAATATTTTACTGAGTTAAAAAAAAAAAAAAAAAAAAAAAAAACATTTACACTGGCGTAAATCCAAGCAGTGAACGTATTGTTTGAGGGTGATCTATTGTTTCATACCCCTACTTGAATAGAATGACGTCACGGATTTACACTATAACTTCATCTCAAAAGACTTCACACTTCTGAAAAAAGGCAATGTATATCTAAAAATGAAATGTTTTACATTTTGGAAACATTTTGGTTATTTTTTCTTAAGTCAAAGATATCGACCTTAACAGGTCGAAATGTGGGTCCTATTTGAGTCGCAGTTCTGCTCAAGGATCCTTTGACCAATTTTGGTGAATTATAACAGCATCGAGCCTTTGGGAATCATTACGTAAAATATCTTAATTTTATTCATATTTTCAATAATGTTAATATTATTATCCAGATTGGGGCCACATGAAACGTATTCGTAGGTAATGAACATGTATACTGACCAGCAAAGAACATTGTAAGTCCAGAATATGATTTCAAAATGCAATAATCATGTTCATGTCTTAAAACAACGACCTTTCTCCCAATATCAATTTGCAAAATAAGTCAGAATAGTTGGCCCCATAACCTAGTTATGAAATTCCTATTTTCTTCCTGTTAACTGCAAGATTATAACTTTTATAATGAGAAAAAGGGGGGTAAATGGGAAACAGTGAGTGAATTTAAGTAGGTCTCCGGGAAACGAAAGCTAGAGCGACGGAGATAAAATAAAGTCTCTGAGGTCCTGCTTGCTCCGATTCAAAAGGGAATCCGATGGACATTGTTTTAAGAAAACCTATAACGTTTCGAAACAAATCTTGACGTTTGGAATATCGAGGCTCATAATTAGGTCAAAATTGAGGAGATTTTGATCTGGGTCCTGCCCAACCAGAAGTCGAATTAGGTTATGAGGGAGTTCCAAATTATAATCTCTTTTTTGTTACTTTCTAAATGTCGTCATTTTAGACATAATGGTATTATGAGCTGTAACGAGTTGACAAAACCGTCCTGTCTAGACCCATGTCGTATAATAATAAATCTTACGTCATCCTTAGTCAACTCTCTATGTATGCGTCAAATAGAAATACAAACAGGTGTTTTGGAAGAAGTATTGCATTTTCATAACTAATAGGAATGATGATTAATTGATTGATCCAATTATATTGCACGATTATGCTACGTCCTTAATGCGATATCGTTTGAAGAATTTAATGTCAATCTGAAATGAAGTATCTTATCGAATTAAATCTCCGATCAAGGATGCTCTCCGTATTTCCTTCTAGCATTATTTGCGTCATGCAACATAGAAGGCTTTATGATTTAAAAAAAGAATTATGTCATAAAACTTATTAGAAGCAGATCAAAATTAACAAGAAGATAAAGTCTATTCGAGGTTGAATAGTTATAACTTTGTGCATGATTTATATAAGCAATATGTCTGAATATCATTTTCTTGTTATACTGATTAAAACAAATGTAATATCCAAATGACATTGATGATTCAATTTCCTGAAGAATTGAAATTTGTTGAATTTTAATGCAAAAAACATTATTTAGAAAAAAAAAAAACAACAAAATAAGTAAAACAGGGAACCCCTGATCGAGTTATAATAAGTTAATCATTCTTTATACTATCATGCAAGTGAAAATTGATGAGTTTGCAACTGGAACGAAAATAATTAAACTTTATTCAAACTTATGGCAATACGACTTTTTTCTTAATACATAGCATCGAAGGTAAATAGAATAATGATATAGACGGCATAGATGATAACGATACTTATTGATAATGATAATAAAAAATGGAAGCCACCTTAACAATAATATTGCAACTAACAATAATAATAATAATAATATTAATAATAATGAAAATAATAATAATAATGGTGGTGGCTACTTATATAGCGCATCCTTTCGGTGGTCATGGCGCTTTAAAAATGGCCCTGCTATTATTATTCTGTTTGTGATAACTCCCGTATGAACTCGGCAGGACAACATTTTGCTGGTAAACGCCAAGCTGGTATATAACCAATTACCTATGAAACATTTTACCTCTAGGTTAATCAGTCATAGTGGCTGACATTATAGACGACAGATATCACTCTCGGGCCTTTTTATCAAAGTGGAGACAATGGCAGAGTTGGGATTCGAACTCACAACCTTGCGATTATGAGTCCAATGCTCTAACCACTGGACCGCACGACCCGTTAAGCTCGGCACCCGATTAAGGCGCACACAGCTTTTTGAGGAATTACTTTCTGCCGGTACCCATTTGCATCACCTGGGTCGAGTGCAGCACACAGTGGATGAATTCCTTGCTGAAGGAAATTACGCCATGGCTGGGATGTGAACCATAACCCTCTGTTTCAAAGTCCGGAGACTAATCCACTGGGCCACAACGCTCCAATAACAATAACAGTATCAACTCTTTATTATGAAATGCTCTTCCCTAGCCCATCGTATGTGCTGATTGTTTTATCCTGTATAAAAGATATCTGAATAAATAAATGGATAAATCTTTGTAAATATCTTTAACATTGAACAGCTTAGAGAGTCAAAACATGAATGGCATTATTGGTCCCGCCTGCCGATGCTCAAAACTATCCACCTATTTCTATCAGCAATCAGAACAAAGCAAATAAACATCAATTTCATAGTTGGTTTGAGGCCCGACCGCGGCGCCACGAGGTCGGAAATAGCGTGACCTTTTAGCAGAAGGATTACTGATGAAAATCATATGCCTTGGAAGGACACTCACCTTCCGTCTCCCAATACTTTATCAAACACCTGTAAAAGTTCCGATCTGGTCCATCGGGAGTCCGGGGCTACGTGTAGTCCAGGACCGATACTCCAGGCTCGTCTCTGCATAGTCATCGCTACGTCAAATTTGTCTTATCCTTACTAGTAAATATGAAGAAAACAAAAACATTTAGAACTCGAAATGATTTTCAACACGAAAGGATCAAGCAAAAGCTTTCACCGACACACATTCTAACCGGATTAAACGGATGCTCCGGGATGAAGATATTTATATTTCAATAACTATAGTAAAATTCACAGAGCAAAATGCTGAAAATTTGATCAAAATCGGATAATAAAAAAGTTATTGAATTTCAAATATTTGCATTATTCCTGTGAAACAGTTCTAGGCATGTCTTCATGAATATTCAATAGCTCGGCTGATGTCATATCCCCACTTATGATTTCATGTAATAACATAAGAAAAAGGAAAGAACCAGCTCCTCTTCACAATATCCTTATTTTTAACACGTCCGCACTAGTGTTTAGAACATTGTACATATAACTCATTCAATTTAATGATAAAAGTGCAAAATAAAATTTTCATTTCAATTATTTTCAACGAGTCAAACAAATACAAGACAATCATATGCCTACATCTCAACCTGAACTGCTTGTAGTTGCAATGATTGCAATAAATTGGGATGCTGAATAAATAATCTAAAACCTTACAGTCATAGTATGGGCCTACATGGAGTAAACACAACTTGTTATGAATGCAATATAATTGACAGGTAAAAAAATATCTTTTCCCCTATACAATTACACGTATTTTCTTCATATCATCCACAATACACGCACTATGACAGTTAAAGGACATATGTATGAACACAATGCAGAAATCTATTGGATTAATTGCAAAAAGTGGGGGGGGGGAGAAACAAACCGAGGCTTTTTATTTCATTTTTTTCTCGGTAAAGTTTTGATATCACATTTACGTTTAATTGCTTTTCTTTTTTTCCATTTCGCTATCATGTTTGCAATCTTATTGAATTGGGATTCTCGGATGACCACCTGAATCAAAGTATTACACAAATCAGTTTTGTTGCTGCATCACACAGCATCGTTAACAAAAAAAGGAAAACCAAAAAAAATAAGAAAAGAAACGCTCCGATTCCGACGTAGTATCAACAAATGATATTCATCCTTCATAAATCTTTCTCTTGGGGTGGGTAGGTACTTTTTCTTAATCAGTAACAGAATGCTAATCCTATTGCCTGGGGGTGATGTAGCCCTCGGCTAAAGCCATGAATTTGTCCCTATTTTCCGGGGGAGGAATGATTTCTAGGTCATATTTGTGTCGGCCTAGTTACCATATTTTTTCTCTCGTCTTGCCGGAATTATTGTAAGAGTCACTTCCAAATTATGCGGATTACAAAATTTGCTCTTAGTCGATATAACTGCATGTGTTCCGTCGTCTGCTTTCTCCATTTCTCCCTCCTTTTCCCCTTTTCACTGCTCTCCCCCCCCCCCCGCTCCCCTCCCCTCTTCCCCCCCTCTCTCTCTCACTCTGTCTACTCCTCGTTAAAATACGACATCCCTTGCTTTAATATTTATATTTTAATGCTTCTCCATGCAATTAGGCCTATAGATCTCTATAGGATGTTCGTTCTCGTTTTCGTTCCTCATGTTTGTTTTCCTTGACGTTAAACTTTAAAAAGAAATCAAGATGTTCTAAATGATTTTAGAAGTGACAACTTGCCTATTTTGTTTTTACCTCCTATTCTTTACACAAAATTACATCATTTCACACATCAATTGGAGCGAATAACAAATTGATAAACACACACGGGTATGGGAGGGTTTGTTTCGTTTCAGTAGAAATTATTTTAATTCATTTATCGTAACATTAAACATCAGAGTAATGAATTAAACTAAATGTTTCATTGTTAACATTCATGATAATGAAAGTTTTTCAACACCATATCAGTCATTGAAGAATAGAATTATAGTATAGGTTTCTTTTCAGTTTATGGTATATTTATTCAAGTTCTTCTAAAAAAATGCAATCTGGGAGACTGAGTATACCCTTGAATGGATAAAAATTTGATCAAAGAAAAACAAATCATTATACCTCTGGCATAGTTGAAGTTCTTTTTAGTTTGGAATGAATACATTTTCCATAAGATTGATCAGATTTTAAATAATACATTCCGATTTGAAATTTGCTAAATGAGGACAATACTCAAGTTTTGAGTATGTTAGTTGAAAACAACCCTAAATATTATAAAGTCAATATGATAAAAAAAGGAATGAATAAATACAGGGGAGCTCGATCGAGGGATAAAACCTTTTGAAAATTGGAATGATTTAAGTTGTCATTTGATCCAGTTTTTAAATTCTATTGAATTCTTGTATCTTTACATCTTCATGAATATCAAACATATTTCCTTATCTTGACGTAAAAACCTTTACGAAATAACTCTTAAGTTGCAATCCCTGGCCAATAAAGAGCATTTCTTCAAAAGAGAATTTCTTGGTTTAAAACAAAGGCCAATATCCTCCTCATCAGAGCTTGGTGTAATATTTTCTAGTATTTATTCTTTATTATCCTCTTGGCATAATATTCATCCAAAACCTCCGATGTCTGTATGATCTTTAAAATGGGATGGATTGAACCTTTGTATACCTACACCGACCCAATGTGTTAAGTTGCCTGTCTCCCTTCATCGGACTTTATTTCATCAAGTTAATTTCTAAATTGAAACTCGGCTGACTTTGAAGGCTTATATCACTATATCCTCTGCGGAACGGCGGGTATGGCGATGGCAAGAATAAGTCTGTAATGATACTTTACTTGAAATTCTTTATGATCTAGTAATGGTTGACGGAGCAACGGCCAGAAGGGTTCTCCTCACCATATCCCAAATGATAGTCCGCGGTAAACTTTATAACACCATCATCCCTCGCGACCATTTAACAAATATGAGGCAGCACGATGTCATTATTATTATTATTATTTCTAGGTTGTTGGGAGAGAGGAAGATATTGCAACATTGGTGCCCGGGTGTTCTCTTGACTAGGCTTCTCGTTGGGGGAAAGGGAAAAGGCGAGAAGCCGTTAGAGTTGTCGGGAATGAGACGGGTCGGTGTATCTCATGTGAGTCGGTAGAGGTGAGAGGCTAGGTGATAGGGTGAGAGCGTAGCTAATTCACTAAAAAGCGTCAAAAAGGGCCTCGGGCTTGGTGGCGGTGTGGAGGGCATCTTCAAAAACAAGGCGCGCAGCGGCGGCAGCGAAAGCCAGAGGAGCTTCTAGCATCAGGTAGGATGTATCATTTCTCCTCGTCTTCCCCCATCCCCCAATCTCATCATTTCTCCCCTAGCTCTCTATTCCCATCATCTAATCGACCGACACCCTCCCAAATCACCCAAGTCCCGGATGAGCCGGACACAAGCAAAGCACTGAGGACTTGCGGATATTGTCGGCGACGCACAGACAGGACGATAAAGAACTCTTTCGGATTTTCGAATTAAATTTTCAGAAAGGCGAAAATAACAAATTCATCGTGCGAAATCTCGCGGGACAAGATGAAATAGAGGTTTGCTATTCTCTGCTAGAGTAACACTTTAAGTAATAATACAACATCAAACCGCCACCTTCATTTTTGTAGCGTAGCGCAAGCGTTTTTAGCGCCGCCGCGACTCCTGTACGACCAGCAATGCATCGGAATCAATGCAACACTTAACAGACGGCAAAAGAGTAAAACGTGGATGGAATTAAATGCGTTTACATCAAACAGGAACCGATCAGGGATACCATCTGCAAGGGTGTGTGCGGAGGTGAGGAATGCACGCGTCGAACAAAATATGACTCTTTTAAAACAAAATTCAACAAGATACAAAACATCATTAACATGACTTTGATACACAGTCCTGGACAGAATGAAAGAGAATGAATGGGTGGTGCCGAAAACATCGTGCTTTTTGGAGGGGCTTTCATTAATATCCCTCTCGTGTAGCAACTATTGTGTGATTGTTCCATGCACGGAGGTGTCACTGCGACAGTTCTGTAACAAGTCAGACGTGTTACGCTCGTAAATGAAGTTATCTTTTAAAATTACACCGGCATGTTACCGTTATTCATTGGTTCAAAGGATGAAAGCGAAAGCAGAACCGATAAAAAACTGATACCAGCCATGATATGTTCGGGAAAATAACTTCTTTGGGATGTAAGGAAGGTGTTAAAATGTAGCCTCTTGTTTTGTTTAGGCGTTACACACCGGTGTTCTTTCCCTTCACATGTAGGCTATTCATGTTGATATATATAAACAAGAAAAACAGATTGGCACTATTAAACACATAGCGTCCGCACAATCGCATTGCCAATTGCAAAATGGACCCAATCAATATACGTTAATAAAAATTAATGAAAGAGTACCAATGTATTAGTATTTTTATCAAAATATCTAACCTTAACAGGATATTGCAGATCCCATTTTCGAGAGAGAAAAAATCAATTAGATTTCGGGAGACAGAGAACATCTCCACACATTTCTTGCATTTTTCAATGGATTGTACAACTATATATAATTATACCATCTCGATTTCACAACCCTTTGTTAACAAGTATGTCATGTTGATTGTTAGTTTTCAAATTCATTCGAAAGGCCAGCGATTCTTTTCATCAAATTAAAAAAGCACATGATGTCCACATTTCCAATGACCCTTTTATAGAATTGATTTTTCGATGTCTCTTTATAGCAAACAATACATATTATACATATAATGAACTCAATTACTGATTAGGGGCAAGTACTTTTAGTGTATATCTCCTAACAGCATATTTAATTAATCAAGCCCGTCATTGTTATTTTCAAACTAACATTCATGAAATGCTAGGTTATAAGGTGAAAGCTTGACTAAGGCGTTGGTATAGGGTCAATAATGTGAGTTATATTCTAGCACCATCCAATCTTACAAAAGTGTTGTAGCCATTAAATCTTCTTTTTAACCGTTGGAATTCAAATCTGGATTTTTTAAAATCTAGTTCTCTCTATGGGTAATGTTTCTACTCTTTATTCGAAAATAACCATTTAAATACCTTCCTAACTAAATAAGTAATTGCCCATTTGAAAGCTACACACAAAATTTAAAAAATCCAGCCCCATCCCCACTTCAGAAGAAGTATTAAAAATGATAAAAATACGTAGATGCTTTATTTAAATCGAAAGTCCGTTCAAAATGAAGATTTGATGTAAAATCGCTGAATCTATCCAATAAAATACATTTTTTTTTTTTTTTTATTCTTTACATCATAAATTATTACATCATTCACATTCATATAATCAAGTAATGAAATGGAATAATGGCATGCCATTTGGGGGGATTTACCATACCAAAAGAAAGTGATAGCGTAACAAGAGAATACTGGGACACTCATCAGTTCTTAAATATGTTTTATATTAAAAGAAAGAAAGGATGGAGATATCATCATTATATCGCTGTTTATAATCCTAGTTTTCCCCTCACCTTAAACTTCGATTCTAATCTTTCTCTACTTGTCGGATACCCTCGTCATCATTCGGGGGCAGGTATACACATGTGCCCCTGTAACAGCTACGTCGGTATATATATGACCCCTACCTCTTTGTGGTTGGTGCTATGTCGTGTCACACATCATGTTGTGTGTGTTCTAATACCCGAGTGATCCCCTTCCGACACCCGAACGCTATCATTTCTCCACATAACTATATCATGCTGAAGCCTGAGCCTTCTTCTTGTGTCATCGCTCGTATCGCCCTCCCTTCATGGTCGCGCCATCTACCCCGGTGGTATAGGCTCCTACCGATGAGGGTCCTTTTAGAGTACACCAGGTCCTGAATAGTTATCTGGCTCCTTGGAATGTCCAGAACTCGATCATGGCACGGTTTTATCAACCCCTATCCATTCCAGGTTTGATACAAAAGAACTAAAGCAAATCAATACCGTTTAACTCCTTGTTAGAATAGAGGAATGTTCCATTGTCCCACAAAATCATTTGAAATCATCGAATCACACTCACAAAAAAAAACACACACACACACACAAAACGATTTGCCTTGTTCTTTCAAACTGCTTAATTTTCCTATTTTCAATGTTCTGTATACTATAATGTCTCCCTTATAACACATATCCTAACAGACATTATGGCGATTCACGCGCATATATTTTCAGCAACCGTGATTTTACCAGCATTTGAATGTTTCCATTCATTACAACTTTAAAAAGACATTCCTTAACCAGAGTTCAGCCATCTTTCTGACATAATGAGATACAAGACTTTCAAGGTTAAAGAAATCTATTTCATCTCCGTCACAATTATACATCAAATACAAATCAAATATAATTACAAACCAAGTAAGGATCAATAAATTAGAACCTTAGATTGAAATGGGTAAGATTTGAACCTGGGGGCTTCGTGTGAATATCCACGACACCGTGATGTAGAATTCATCTACATTTTCCCCAAATATATATTTTTTAACACTATTTATATTTCCATCTACTTTAAAAACTTTCTTTGATCTCCATGATGCTGCCTCCCTACAATGCAGATCTTATTTAATAATAATTAGGCCTACAAAACAAATCATAGTTGGGGTATGTAACATACAAGATACCGTAAACTGTAAGTCTATGGTAAAGCATGTACAACCGTTGAAATCAGTTGTAGATAACTATCATGTATTTAATGTTACACCCCATGTGTAGTAAATTGGGTCTCTTGTATGACAGAGAAAATGGATTTGATTCTTAGGAATGTAAACATCTTTAATACATAATTATCAACACCAATACAACCAAAACTAAAAACTTTTATCTTATATTTTTGTACTGTATACAGTCTGGATTAATCTGTGTCTTTATTTAGGAACAAACACAAAACAAAAATCCCCGAAATGTATTAATTTTCATGTTTTTCTTTCCCATTGTTCAAAATTAACCCCTAACGTAGATTCGGTTCCCTTTAATCTTAAAGATAAATACCAGTGTAACGATCTCAAAATGAGTTCGAACAGAATCCAATGAAATTACCAGCAAAGTGTTTGTATTTAGGCCTGTAAATTAAAAAATATATGTGCCAAATAGCTCTGGAAGAGAATGCGTAATTGCTGAGAAATTAGAAAAATATGCACGGAATTCCATCAAATGTCGGGTATTTTTCGAGGCAATATTAATACACTGTCCCACATGGACTTTTCTGTGTTAGTGATCATCAGAATTATCGATGTTGAGCCAAGATTTCATAAAGAATAGTTTACATTAATGTACCATATCTAGATGTATGATAATATTTTGACAGTTAATCTTGATTTAAAAGACTTTCTCATGAAATAATTGTTTGCTGCGACTACTGTTTTTTTACCTTTAAACGTCTTCTGTTCCATTATTGACGGAATAAACCAATTAATCTCCTTAACGCTGATTCCATTTTGGCAGCTTTTAGACAGATAATAATGATGATGATGATGAAGATAACGATAATATTAATGAAGATAATGATGTTGATAATAATAATAATAAAAAATAATAGTAATAATAATAATAGTGATGATAATAATTATTATTATCATGAAGGTATCATATAGGTTATTTATTGTAAATATGTTGGCATTAAACCAATAAAGTATATTTGCTTGGAATTTTTTTTTATAACTATAAAAATAAACATATTAATGATAATAATTAGAATGATAATATTTTTAATGATAACAATTATAGCACGTACATACTATCATGACTATGAAGTCGGTATGTTTTCAGTAACATTAATATCCTGGCCTAGGAATATCTTTGAGGCCACCATAGATGTCAGGGAGACCCGTATGTTGTCAACACACCTGCCAAAAGAGTGACAAACGAGATCTTCATTCCAACATGTCGAGAGGCTTTGTAAATAACCGACCTGCATGACATTTACGACAAATGGGCACAAATACAATCTAGCATATTTAAAAAAAATGAATAAAATCAGTCTATCCGGGAGGAATCATTAATGCATAATTGGGATGACGAGATGAACTTTCCTCCGTAAGTTTTACTCAAGTTGGGTGAATGTTCTATATATTTTAATGCAACTACAGCTTTCTCTTAAGTGAAAAAAGTAAGTCGTTTCGAAATGACACTTACGTCTGTTTGACTTTCCAGGGTAACTGACGCCAGACGATCATGTTGCTACATCTTACCAGAGTCAGGTGTTCCGTTCGGCAATCCTCGAGGGACATTCGGCATATTGACGAGGGGCGGACGAACAATGCCGAAGTCTGTCGACGGGCTTGTCAGTGGAGACGCCAGCAAGTCGCACGCTGGAGACCAAATCAACCAGGTGGCCGTGGATCAATGATTGTAGAATTGCTTTAAGCCCACCCTCTATATGATCTCCCCGTAATCATTTTTTTTCTATATGGGCATTTGTTTGGATGGGGACTGTAACTCCAGCCCCCTGATTGAGAGTTTTGTTGTACTCAATATTTTGGCAATCTCCTTCTCGTACAAGGCCTCTGATGATTCGCTGTATTTTTCAGCGAAAATATTATCATTTGCATCTTTAAAAAAAATGAAAATGTTTCTAAGGAAAGTCATGCGTCCTCCCTTGTTATTTCGTCGCAGAATGTCATAATTCAAATCATTTTGTCAGTATTAAAACGTATAGGCTTCATTCCATGCGCGTAATAACCCGCATCATACCTTCTAAAAACGACATTCATTATGGCTTTGGCAGGTATGATCACTCGCTTCACAAAAAAGAGGTTATTGGTTCGAAACTTTGTCGAATCGAAGCATATCATGATTGAACACCATCGTGTGCCCAGCATGTTAGAATGGAGAAAAGTAATGAGAGAAGTAAAAATTATGCTTAACAGTTCTCAACTGAACTGATTTGATTTATAATTTTGTTGACATCATTTTTTATATATATGTAAGCGGCTGACACGAAGCCTTGTTTCCAGTCATCTTTGGACAGTCGGAGCTCAGAATTTTCACGCCGTTTGTCATTGTCAACACTAGCGTACCTAGGGGGGGGGGGGGGGCAGACTGGTCCCCTGACGAGTCACAACTAATGCAGGGGACGTACCCCCGCCCCCCCTGACGAGTCACAACTGATCCAGGGGATGTGCCCCCCCCTTTTGAGAAGCATAATTAATAATTTGTAATGTAAAAATGCAATGAAAACAAACGTGTAAGAAATCCTTTATTTGTGGTTGAAGACCTTTTTTTTTGCTTGTCATTTTTTTCCTGGTAAGAAATCCTTTATTTGTGGTTGAAGACCTTTTTTTTTTTTGCTTGTCTAATTTTTTCGCGGACGAAATATCCTCCAAAAAATTTGCCCCCTTTTGGAAAATCCTGGGTACGCCGCTGATTGTCAATCGTGTTCCCGTTAAAACTACAGCATGGCCCATGTTTTTAAGATGTTGTTTTAAACATTATCAGTGATGCATCACTTTTATAACTATATATTTATTATAATTAATTATGAAATAACAACAATGGCTAAAATGAATGTAAAGAGAACACAAGACGAAAATAAGCCGAAGCCGAATCCCCTAACAACAATTTTAAACTTCAATAATCATCATGCTGTACATGTACGTCAGTATAAGCAGGAAAGGTGGGCCTATCAATTACTGGCGTATCAATGGTGGCTGGAGACAACTAAAAGTTTCAAGACCAAGAAAAATGATAAAAGTGGGGAAGAAAAAGAAATAGACAGATACGAAATGGTAAGATATCATATTATTATTATTTGTATATTATTTTTTGAACATTTTTGTAAAGTAAAAAAAAAATCATTTTAAAGGCCAAATATTCTGCTGGTTCGCTTAACGTAATCACATTGCCGTTTGACACTTAAAATGTTGGGCAACATACTGTGCACTGTGTTGGGCAATGTATGTTGGTAAAAATAGATATAGTCTGGGCAATTATTATCCAACTTATCAGACTTATTACCCAATCATTCGTTTTTATTACCCAATTTGGACAGATTTTAACAAATAGTCGTGTGGACAGTATGTAGCCCATGCAGGGTTTGTTAACAGATGGGCATTTTTTTGCCCAACTATTTTAAGAGTGTATACTTGCATTATCACTGTTGCTCTTATCGTTTAGAAAATGGAAATAGGATTAAATAAATCTGTACATATTGAAACATATCTTATGATCAGCTGGAAAAAAATATTTGTTTGTTTTGTTTGTTTTATTTTTATTTAATATGAATGACATATAGATGCTTCCTCTAAATGCAAACATGTCGAAACGTCTATGGCACGCCATTGTCCTCATAATTTTTCCACCAATTTTTTTTTTGGACCAGATTCGGTTTTTACTCCAAAGAATCTGCCAGGTATGGCCTGTCATCAACGTCCGTGGATTTTTTTACAAAGTAATTTTGTATTTTGCCCTTTCTTTTCTCTTAAAATAACTGATTAACCAATATGGTCCTCATGGTTCATGGTGTAATATTAGTCAGTTTTATCGTGCAATTTAATTTTGACGAGTTGCAGGCACAAATTAACATTCTTGTTGAATATAAGGTAATCAGCACAAATGCGTTATGAAGCAATCTCTGTTTATGGTGGCGTTGAACCCATTTAAATCAAATTATCACCCGTCTTCTCCACTCGTAACGGTATCATGATTCATCGTCATATTGGAAATTTAAAAGGAGAGCCTGTATATGACAAATACCCCCACCTGGGTTGAGTGCAACATAATATGGGTAATTTTCTCGCTGAAGGATAATACTCAATTATTAGGATTCGAACCCACGACCCTCTCATTGCAAAACAAAAGTCAGAACCACGATGCCCCCGTTTCAACTTTGTAATAGCACTCATTGCTTGAATAGAGAATTTAACCTTTAAAATAATTCATGTCGTTGAAATATGGGTGCGATGGGGATGGAGTGATGGCAAATATTCCATCATGATGAATGTTATATTCCACCCTGAATAATTTGCAGTATTTTTGTAAGGTGTTCGTCGATAAGCGTCAATTAATGCAGATACTTCTCCCAATCGTTACCCGAAATAGTTGGGAAACTTAAATACTAGTTATCGCATCCGTCATGGATAGCTCCAAAATAGGCGCAATTTGTCAGCAACTCTCCTCTTTACCCCTGCCCGATAATTACTAATACAGACGCGGGGAGATTTCCGTGTAATGAAACGTGTACTCTAGAATGGGAATTATTATTGGTTATGATATGTATTTTCATATCTGGGGGTGATTTCTTTTTCTTTCGGAATACTGTCTGGGATTTGGGATTAGCTGAGGTTGGATTATTATGGCGCCAGAGTGTTAACCAAACGGTGACATGTATCACCATTTCGGTATAGGGCTCCCTGCCCGGAGGAGATGTAAGGGATTAGTGACACGTTTTTAATCATTCCATTCCGCCGTGTCGGGCTTTTTTTCTCCTCTCTGTATTGGGCTGGTGGTGGTTCCGCGGCGGCGCTGGAGGGAAAGGGAGAAGGGGGCAAAGACTAAAGAGAGATTCTCATTTCCTATACTGATCACAACCGGAAGGTATTGGCAGTCAGTCCTCTTTGTTAAAGTCATATTTTTAAATTTATAGCGGTCATTGCTGGCATTTCAATATCATTACCCTCCAACCAGTGAGACAATGATGACAGTTCACCCTGCTGATGCCTAAATGTACCTTTATTGTATATTATTTTATATCTATACTTGTTTTATTTTCCACAATTACTCTTCATGAAAATAAAGATGATGATAATTTACTTCATGATTATCTAATGGCAATGCTAATGATGATAAAAATAATAATAACATCAGTAACACTAAGATTAATAAAAAGTAAAAAAAGGATAATGATAATAATTTTGATAATAATAAGAGTGAAAAAAGCTTTATAGAGAATAATAATAGTATGAACAAAAAAGATGAATAGTGATAAGAATAAGTAGAAGACGAAAGCAAGAAAGAAAGAAAGGAAGGAAGAAAGAAAGAAAGAAAGAAAGAAAAAAAGAAAGAAAGAAAGAAAGAAAAAAGAAAAGAAAGAAATGAGGAAGTGGGAGAATAATAATTATTATCTTAACAAAAATACTAAAATATGAATAATAACTATTTCACGTGATAGATAGGAAGGAAGCAAACTCAATCAAGAAGAATATTCAATATTTCGAAATCTACTTCAGGACTAGTAAAGGCAGATAACCAGAGACATGTTGGAAATAGCTTGCTCAAGCTGAAGTGACTTCAATTTTTCACGGATACCTCATATACAGCAGTACAGGTGTGAAGATTACACCCTTTCCTTCAGATTTACCGATCTGTGGGTTTCTACTGATTAAAATAAACACCTTTCAGAAATGAAATGTCCCCTCCCCCCTCTCTCTCTCACACACACACAGATACACCCCTCTCGCACACACACACACACACACACACTCGCTCTCTCTCTCTCTCTCTCTCACACACACACAGATACACCCCTCTCGCACACACACACACACTCTCTCTCTCTCTCTCTCTTCTCTTGTCACGCACACTTACAAACGTGCAACACACAAGACACACAAGTAAATATTGATAAACTAAGAAACAAAGTATATCTCTCTCTCTGTCTCTCGCACACACACAGATTCAAATTCGTGCACCACCACACATAGGTATGAATACCCTCTCCTTTTTACTCGCACCTCACATATACACACACATCCCCACCCGCTCACCCACACGCACTTTCATTTACAGTTTTCCGTCACACACTCTCGCACACACCCTCGCCCACATAGCGCTTAGAACAGAAAATAATAGAATGGAAACTGAAATGGTAAATTGCCAATTCGTCCACTACCAACTCATCCACTCACCACATGACCTACCTGCATTTAGTCTAATGCCATTCTGTCCATCAACATTTCGTCTAATAATCATTTGGTCCAATAATCACTCCGTCTAATCACCAGTTTTTAATGAAAATTTCGTCTTATAACCAGTTGGTTTAATGTTCGTTTTATTTTCATTAATTTTGCCCAATTAACACTTAGTCTAATTAGACCAAATGGTATATGGACTAAATAGCTATTGGACCAACTGGTTATTAGACGAAATGATGAGCGGACGAAATGGCAATTAGACCATGTGGATATTGGACGAACTGATGGTAGACCAAATGATAGTAGACGAGTTGGCAATCGGACCAATTGGCATTGGACCAAATGAAAATAAACCGATGAAATAACAGACATGATCCCAGAACATCTGTAGGTGTTCGATATCTCATATTTTCTGTCTTTCAACACAAGTAAACCCCTATCCGGCTACTCGTAGTTGCTGATAATTCAGATTCTAATTTTTTCCCTTTAAATTGTCACTTTATATCTTTTATCTAAAATGCTCTTCCCTCGATCCAGATTATTTAAAAAAATAAAAATACTTTAAGAGTAGAATTGAGAATGAATACAATTTTATATGAATTAGGTTCACTTAGCAAAGACGAAATGCAAACTACATGTACGATCAATAGGTACATTTATATTGTACAATTGTACACGTATTACTAATAACCCTAGCCCTATATCAAATGGAACATACATATAAGATGAGCTTATATACACTTTGAGGAGTTGCGTCGATGCAAAAATGTAATTTAACACCAAATAATTGATACGGCTTGACACAACTTGGCGTACTTTTACATGTCCACTTATACTAACGTCTTTGAAACTACATACATTTCTGAACAATATAAGACTTGAAATTAGTAATTAATTATAAATTATCCCAACGCAAAATTACATCCCACATTATCCGCAGTTATGTTATTGAGTCGACGAATACTATTATGTCCTCGTTCTACATGTTTCTTTCTTACACGTTTAACCTTCTTCTGTTCGTAATAATATGCCATTTCCTTTTTTTTTTCAATGTATCAATGTGGAAAAATGGAGCATAACAAAATCTTTTCAAACATAATTTTCAGCGTATTTATATTGTTCATAAATGTATTTTCAGTCCTTATCTAACACATTTTTATTTACACTGCATCACAATTTACATAAAAATGTTGTAATGCAGAAAATGTTTCGAGTTGGACGATGAACTCTTTAAATCCGTCTATCTCCTCGAGCTTGACAAATGTAATTGTCGGCGGGAAGTCAAAGGACTCCGATGGTGCTAATTTGTGAATTACTCCCGAAACTCGCCTCTAACGGAGGTGTCGGGCCATGAAAATTCTGTCGCTTACTTCAGACCCTTACAAGCCCGTGTCCACCAACTTAGTATATCATTTTCAGTCCTTATGTGGCACGATAAAGCTACGTACGTCTACAAATGTGAGAATGAAGATTTGAATTATTATTTAAATTGTGTGATACTAATGAAATGAACCTCTTTTAGGTTTACATAAAGAAAAATGCATATACGCATGGAGCAAAATGCGTTCATCTGTTTGAGTCAATCAAAATAAAGACTAATAATTCAATTTGGTCTGAAACAGCGACTAGTTTTGCCTGAGGTGTGCTGAAGTTACGGGATAAGATCCTTTAGATGATGAGAGTAGTCGATATGGGCGCCAGAAGGGGGATCTTACACTGGTAATACGGGTCCGACGAGGGAAAAAAAGAAGTATATTCCGGTGATAATGAAAGTGGATAGATTCGAATGTGGATATTACATTCTCTAAACGAACGAGATGATTAAAGCGAGCGACACCTCCCTATTAGTCTCTGAATCGAGACACACAAAAAACACAGTCTGGATAAACTAGTGATGAATTGATACAGCCAATGCATGATCTACACACACTCTTCTGTTTTATATTTCTTAAAAAGGAGATTGAAATTGACCCTCGAATTCAATATCGTTTCGTTGATTGTTTAATAATCACGAGGGAATAATCGACATCAAACAAGTAAAACAAGCAAATAGTGTTTGATGCTGCTTGATTTTGCAGCCTACTAACACAATTCATTCCAAATATGACATTCGGGTAGATATTTTAGTGCACACCTACCAACCAACACACAAACATACAACATAATACAATTATGTAGTATATATTGTATTGTTATTATATATCAAAAAAATAAGAAGAGTAACTTCGTAATTTCGAAATAACACCAGATTATCACACAATTAATGGAAATGTCTGTACACGGAAAACACATGTATACAAGGTTGTAAATATATGGGTTTTGAATAGAATAGTAAACGACGAACATAATTTATAACATTTGGGACAATGTTCTGCCTTAGAACTTACATTATACCTTCGGAAATTCTAAATCAGGATGGTCAATAGGATTTTTTTTAAGTTAACGCCATTCCGACCCCCCCCCCCGAAAAAAAAAATATATATATGACAAAATATATAATTTATAAGAATAAATAGGACAATATATTGTACGTGGCTAGGCCCTATATATTTTCTGTAACAGACTAGTTATAATTGATTTATGTTCTAAAAGGTGGAAATACGTATGAACAACTTTTATCATTATGGTCATCGGCTAATCACGCACTAATAACCGCCACATGCAGTCATGTCTAATTATATTATTTATCAATCTTAGTCATATTGATTAGGTTTTGCCCCGTCTTAACCATGTTAACAGCGGGTGTTTGACTGACCAGTCGCCCGATGATGACCGTCTCATTGGTCAAAGGCTCCAGGTGTCACGCAAATTTCTTTTCGGTGCTGGAGCTTCAATTCTACCTTCATGTTCAAAGTGAGCGTTACAAATGTGAATGACGAAAAGGGATTTGGAAGTCAATGAGGGTGTGCGCACGCGTGTATAGAGGTATGTGGGTGTGTGAGAGGGAGAGGGGGGAAGGAGTAAATAGGTGCAATACACACTTCTAGGTTCATAAAATTCATAATTTAATCACTGCGTTAAGGATAAATGCCTGTTGTGTTAACGATTTCAAAATGAGTTCGTACGGAATCGAATAATTTTGGCCTCCCAAATGTCTGTTTTTGCATTTATAAAACTATATACCAAAGGATTTTAGAAGATATTGTGTAATTGCTGAGAAATTAGCTAATAAGCTTGGGATTTGATCCCGGGATTTGATCAAAATATCGGGTATTTTTAAACTATAATAATATACTATCCCACATGTGCTTTTCTGTGTTGGCAATCTACATTGTGATCGTTTTTCATGCAGTTTAGATTTCATAATTTCACACAGTTCATTTTATGTAACAGTACCAGATCTAGACAGTTACAATTAAACTTGGTTTAATAAGTTTTTACTGCAACTATTTTCATTTCTCTTGAAGGTGAGTTTAATCTGGTATTCAGTGAACATAGAGTTGGGCAATTCGAATATGACGTTTGGGTTTTAACTTATCTAAGTATGGAACGTGATTTAAATGTTTAGATCGTCACTTCAAGATGCATTGAAAAAGGAATATCCACTCTCTCAAAATTGTTTATAACACCCATTTGTTAACGGGTTTCATACCAATCTCACTCACTCTCCCCCTCTCACTCTCTCTGCTTTATTGTCCTCTTTTAACACCTCTCAGTCACACACACACACATACACACCCGCACATCCCTCACAGACACACACACGCCACACACCCACACACACCCATACGCTTACGAACGGCTCCTATAGGTGCCTCCGTCTACTTCTTCTTTTTATCATGTGTCTTATTTTTCCTCTTCTTATTGTTTTTACTTTTTCCTATCATCAGCAGTGATTCTTTTTTCATTATTCCTATTCCCTTGCCCCATTTTATAACGTTCATGCAGTTATTCCACCGCCTTTTGGCCCCCAATGTCTGTTTTTATAAAATGTGTCATTTTGATAACACTCTTCTAAGAAAAGAAAACTTTGTTTGCAATATGCTTATTTACAAAATAAAGAAATACTCTGACACGTGGTTTGGGTATCCATATGACACGAAAAGGTCAGGAATGTTTAGCACTTTTGAATTCATAATTCAGTCAAAGAAAACGAAGAAAGGAAGATGGAAGTATGAAGATTATGTCTCATTGAGCTGTAGCTCATCTCTCTAGTAGCAGGTGATCAGGGTGTTACTTTAGTCACCCTCATCACAGATGGAGGATGAAAAAGAACCACTACCATTGGTGATGGGTAGCATTTGATGTTCACAAATATCTAACAATGGGTGAGAGGATGAAGTACATCTCCACCGCTGAGTGAAACAGTAAAAGTCTTATCAGCTTTGTCAAACCCATTCACCTTGTTGTATATAGTTAGTAATGAAAATGAAATGAAGACATCAATGTAATAACCATGATACAATAACGTCATTTTACACAGTCCATATCGACCCCCCCCCCGAACATTTTGAATGACAAAAAAGGCTGAGGTTTTATATTCATATGATTTAATTAATGCATCAGAAATTATGGAAGAAGCTCGATAAATTTGTTAAACTTTATTTGATTAAGCTATTGATTACAATAACTAATGCTCAGGCATCTTAATTATGTAAAAAGTCTCATCCAGAGGTATTACCAACATCTTTCACTTTCATCTATTTTCTTTTAATTTCACGTATTTCTCTTTTATGGATGTTATTATATCAGTAAGTAAACATGCATTTCTTATTCATCTCTTATTTATTCATACCGATTGCCTTTGCAATAAAAGTACAGCATTATCAGCTAAACAGGCTTAAACAGAGGTGTGAAGCACACGAAGCGATAGCAGCTTGTTACCGATAAATATGTCGCCATGCGCTTTCATCGCCTATCGATCGCCACACATTTGCGATCGGTTTTAGGAGGTGTGAAGATCGTTTTTAGTTTGAAATCAATGTGGGGAAAAGTTGGTTGGTTCTGCAATGTACAATGTACTAGATGTGTTTTGTCGTGTGAGAACAGAGTGCAAAGCTAACTTTGCAGTTCCTTATGATTTAACTTGTTGTGGGTTATCATGATGAACATCACCCAAACTGTACAAAATGCGTATGTAAATCAAACAAGTTTGAAATATCGTACACAGTGTATGACAAAAACAAGTGGCATATAACATTTCATTTAAATTAAAGTTATAGCTGTAAACTTCAAATTTACTTGTAAAATATATGTTTAAGCCTCACAGTTATAGGGTATATATATATATATATATGTATACATGTAGATCATGGATCGTAAAATAATCTTAACTCATTCCTACTCAGCATATCCTTCGTTAAAGGGGAATGGAGAAGAGGAGATAATGTCGTCATGAAGTGGAAAAAATAATTATATGGGGAGTGTGAAGGGGAGGTATGTCATGCATATATACATACCAATGACGATATGACAAAAAATAACGCGATGCTCATGACGAAGCAAACACAGTAGATAGATAACAGCGACTTTAACGGACCAGGTATCTTGCGATCGCAGGATTCAATGCAGCAATCTTTTATCATTAATTATCTCGGGGTGTTCACCCATCACCCAAACTATAGAATAACCCGATCATGTTTTCTTTGATCATGTGACCGAACCTCATATTTCCTTCTCGACTCATCACATAACTTTCAATTAAGGATGGCTTCTTAACACTGTCATATATAGTGGCAAGCCGGCCACCTCGTAAGTTTTCCCATGACGCTTGCTGGTCACGTGATCAATGGCGTATCAAGAAGTTATTTGTTTTCTTAAAGCATAGTGGTTTAAAGAAAAAAATGGTTAAACAAAGTATGAAGGGGAAAATGAACATACTATTAAGATGAAAGTAACAAATTTATAAAATATATAAGGTTTTACCCATGATCCGAGTAATGCCATAATTACATGAATATTTAAGAGTAATGGACCTAAACCAGAACCTTGTGGTATACCAATAATTTGGTATTAGTATTAAAGATTCACAAACATTATTTTTTATACACTCTAAAAATATTGGGTAAAAGTGCTTCATGGGGGTAATTATGTGTCCAACCAACATCGGGCATTTCTTTGGGGCATTTTTATTTATCCAGTGTGATGAAAATTTTGCCCATTCTAAAGTAATTGCTGCTTATTTTTTAATCTTACTGGACAATATGCTTCCCGCATTGGGTATAATACTGCCCCAAATTGGTTGGACACATAATTACCCTCATGGTGGCAAAATGTTTACCCAATATTTTTTACAGTGTACTTTTTTTAGGTTTATAACTTCGGCAAACAAAGGACTTATTCCGTCATTGCAAAGCTAGTCATGAGAGTATCATAATTGTTTTACTGCCTAGATATTTGTGAAATAGGTATCGATAACTCATAAATTGAATTGAAGAGACGTTCAGGTGATTCTATCCATTTCCTGCATGTTCTGATAAACATCTAGCTGCATAAGAATACTGCGTGTTGTCGGCATATAGAAGCCGGTGATTCAACACATTTCTGAACCAAGTTTCATCAGGACAGGTGTTCGAAGGCAAGGTGGTCCTTTGGATAATACAGGACTTAAAATGTCAAAAAGTATAAGGTATACGTTCAAATAAGACACTGAAAAGAGATTATCGTTTTGAGTGCTTGAAATTCATGTTTTGTGAGTAATATTGCAGTTAGATCTCTCTATACACATTTTTAATCTTTTCACAGACATGAGAGCAAAGCCACATGGCCTTATGTTGTTTACATTCCAAAAGAGTGACATACATTTAGACCTTATCATTCTGTGCTAGAAATAAATATCCATTACAATATTTTCATCAAAATTTACCTTTATATTTTACGTATAATTTATTATTTCATAATGTTAACATAATTGTGTAGGTATATCATCAATTTGTTCACATATTCATGTATATAGGTATACACATCATGACTTTTGGATAGGTTTCATTTGTTTACTGTATTTTGTTAGTTTAATTAAGTAAATGTTACTGACCGCGGTGATATTTGATAATTCAAAGGAAGAAAATAATTTTCCTATCAATTATATCTAATGTTGTTTTTCTATGAATTTGATTGACATTATCATTTAGATGGCATTGTTTTTTATGTACCGTAGCAAAATATAGACGCCAATACAATGATTCGTTTAAATTCAGATAATGGTAGGTACATATTATTGGTGAAATCGAACGTTAGGGGTCAGTAACACCAACGAAACTGACTCCAGACCGATCATAGATATTACGTTGTTTGGAGTTACATATCGTTGGTCAGACTGGAGTCGGTTCGTTGGTGTGACTGATCATTAACCCCACTCGAGACACAGTGTGTATATCTCCTTCCTACACGGCGCCACCTTATAGGTTGAGGTGTTGACGAAACCCCAGGTGCATGACTTGTGATCAGAGACACACAACCATCACTTCAGCATGCTTGGTAGACACACACACATACACACACACCCACACCCTCCCACACATACTCTCTCTTTCTATCTCTCTCTCTCTGAATAATGTTAAATTTTGTTTGATTGGTTGTTTCGTTTAGAGATCATTTTATGTACCGTAGCAAAATATAGACGCCAATACGCCGATATAATGATACGTTTAAATTAATAGAGCTAGTTTTCAAGACGTAATTTGGGGAAAGTATATGGATATACAGACGATAATGCAAAATATGTACAAAATACATGTAAAGTAGCCATGTACATAATCTATCATTTGAAATACAAAATAATGCAGATAATCTATATTTAAAAGAAAAAAAACATAAGAGGTTGAATTTAAAAAATATGGACTATTAAGTACCAACATGACTAATATATCATGTATATAGAGGAAAATGGGAATTGCCCTCGGGATAAAAATGATTAGTAATAGTGGGAAAGAATTGGATGGAAACAGCTTGACTTATCAGTTTGCCACACAACCTAAAGCATTTAGTGTGAGAACGCATTAGCGTAACAATTAGGACAGACAGTGGTTCCCGCGCCCCTCTATGGGGCAAACTCTTCAAAAATAAAATAGAAACCGGGTAAATATGAAACACATCATCTGGCTCCTTTCGATAAACACGACTTACTACATCACCAGCTCAATGCAGTGGAGTGAATGGAGAAGGTGTAGAATCATTACACGGTTCATTTACAGGCGATTTGATACAGTAAGGACGAGCCGAGAACTTTACCACATTCTTGCGCGATGACGCACTCCACCATTTATTTCCCGCGCTTTGGGTATATTTGGCGCCTTCTCGGGACGTGTTAGGAACCCACCCACGTTTAAGTCAAGGCGTGTTGGCCGTGTAAGGGTCCATGTAAAGTGGTTATATATTATAATGCTTATTTATTAATCTTATGAAGTATAGGATAATTCTATGAATTAATTATAAGTTCTAGAGTGATCGGTATGAATTATTGACATACCTTCTGTGACCGGTGACTTTAAATATTTGGCACACTTAATCACCATTTCTGGATGTAAAGGTCATAAAATGGGATATTCCTTCATTTTTACAATAATTTTAGATAAATTCAAATCTTAACTCAACTTGCAGTTTGACGCATTACTCATACCAGCGTGACCAAAAATACTAGCATGACCAAACAATGATCCTGTTATCTGTTATCTTTGGACATTAGCTTCGGAAAATACTTTTTACAGGCATAATGCACGTACACACAGTTATATATGTATACGGAGCTAAACTCTAATTGTCGACCTGATAGTTTCAGTCGTTATTTATATTTCTATTGGGAAAACATTAATTTGCAGTGAGTCATTTTTTCACGTTATTCTTTCAGAATACCATGAAATTGATTTGATAGCTGAAAATGTTCATTGCCATTTTCCCCATGCACACTATTGACGAACAATCGTGTTCCAGACATTAAGCGAATACCGCTAATAACTGTAAAGCTAGAAAAACTTTAGTTCATTCTATTATCACGGGAAGTTCATATCTACCCAAGTTTTACAAGACCAAGAATCATGATCTGTGGTACTATTGATATAGGAACGCTCTAAATTGCTGGGATTTGAAATAAATCCACTAATCCTGATGGAATGTATTTAGTGACCAATCGAATTAGGATTTACTTTTAATCCTAAAAATTATTTATAAATCTTAAGGGATTTGAATTTCAATACTTTGAGATTTAAGAAATGAATCTTTAAGGTTACAACTAAATCCGAAATAGGACTGGTCTCTAAAAAGAGTCAACCTGGATTTATTTTAAATCCCTACCATTTAGGGTGAATAATAAATCTTTGGTTTTGCTTTTTAGGTGGGTGACAATTAATATGCCTAACACTGACATTTTATTTTTTTAATGCTTGAAATCCAAATGGACATTAATGATAATTACTGATAACACAATTATCCTTTTTTTCCTAAAATGTAACTCTCTCACTGCAAAATGTAAAATATACGAAAAAGGGGTACCTCTTTTTTCTTTCAAGTATCTCAGCGGGACACATAATTGTGTTTAGATAACAATGTCAAGAGAACTAATAAAATGTGTCCATAATGTTCATTTTCACAAACCAGGCAGACAATGAAAAGGTTAATTTTGAAAGGTAAACAAGCACGACTACAATCCCCGATCACGTTGTTAGGCATACTAGACAGACAGGGCAATTGCCAATAGCTTTCTCATACTTTTCCTTATTTCTTTTGTTTTGTTGGCATGATGTTCAATGAAAAGCTGATGTAGGTGCTGAGCGAAGACCTTCAGCTGGCGTCGGGAGGGCTACGGCCGATCGACCGGCTAACACCTCGGCGGGTTTCCATCACTTTACAGGTGTGAACGACTACCGGCTACCGCGCCTCGCGCATTAATTCAATCTAGCTGCCCCGTTTACTCCTTCAGAAAAGAGAGATATGAGGGGTTATAAAGGTGAGGAGGAGCTTGGATGGTGTGAAGCTCTATCACCTCCCCACTCAGCCTCTCACATCGGGGCCACTACCCCGTAACTTTGTCAGCTATCATTACCACTTACCAGCCACACGCACACGCAGTCCCTGCCTCTTTGCCTGCTTCAACTCAGTGGCCGCCATTTTGAAAAAAAAAGGAACCTTCAAGTTCGAACGAGTCACGTGACGGAGTTACCCATTTCTGTTCCAACCACGACGAAAGAACAGTTGCTACAACTTACTAACTTGCTAACGATATACCTCGTCATTTTGCCAATCAACTTGTACGTCGTAATGCACAATTTTTCCTGAATAACACATTATTGTAATGAATAAATGTATGTATGGATAAGGATTTAAGGTATTTATATATTTATTTATTTATTTATTACGTCTTATTTTACCAGGGTGACTCTGTCGGT